>NC_081409.1:627023429-627355929 GCF_030272615.1 Cryptomeria japonica | reverse complement strand
TATATAAATATATACATATACATATGTATGTATATATACATACATATGTATACATATGTATGTATATATACATACATATGTATATATATGTATATCCAAGAACTTTGATCAATTGATTACTTCACTGATGATATGTTTCTGACTTATGTCCTTGTTTTTCTTTTGGATCAGCATGTGGTCACACATATATATGATGATATATTATGGATGCAGCTACTTTGATTTTGATGAGCTATATGATATGCTTTTGATCTAGATGTTTTTTGTGGATGTTGATGCAGATGATGTGTGTTGTGGGTGATTTATATGCTTTATATGATGATGATTGTAATGTATTATATGTTTGGATGGTGATATGCAGATGATGATTGGTTTAATAATTTGTGCAAATATTGCTAACATGTTTTGTGCTTTTGTGTGATGTGGATAATTTAATCTAGAATGTTACATATACTTGATATGATGATGCTCATGTATGGGATGCATTGTGATAATTATATAACTTTGATTTGCCATGGTATCTTAAAAATGAGATGTATGAAATGCAATGCTAATGTGAGATGTATGAAATGATATTGATAATGTGAGATGTATCTTGAAAATGAGATGTATGAAATGCAATGATAATGTGAGTTAATGCAATGAATGTAACTACATGCAATATTTTAACATGGTCTAAATGATAATGATGTGCAGCTAATGCAAAGCTTAATATGCATTCTTGTTCTCACAAGTTGTCATCTGTTTTGATCAAAGTGCCAATGTTTCCTTTGTTTTCATCACCGGGCCTTGATTTGTTGAAAGTTGATACAAGCATCATAGTATAATTGAACCATAATGACCTGAGTATAACTTACATGGATTTTGATATTGCAAGATGACACAAGTGTCGAGGTATAATTGAACCAAGACGACCTGAGTGTTGCTTGTGTAAAATAGACAAGAGTTAACCTTTGTCCTATACAAATCTGAAATGTCTTCAGTGATATGTTAGTTGATCACGTCATAAGACAAATTTGCATAATAGAAGGTTTCACTCCCAAATAGTAGATAAAGAAAACATCACATTCCTTCCTTGCTTCTCTAGTCGTGAGACATCCTTGAGTTGCTCAGGAGATATGGTAAGAAAAAGATTAACAACCACAAGTAAGCATGCATGCTATTGGAAATGTATACTTCTTAAGTAAAACATCTTGCAAATAGATCTTTTGTTCAATCAGTTCAATTCCATGATATCTATCTTCTTGCATTGTCATTGTCATTTGTTGGTTGTTCTGATTATTATTGTCTTGCTATGTGTTTGGTTTGATGTTGAAAACCCTCAAGGCAAAATACCCCCGGTGAGGTCACCAACCTGCCCCCACTCTAGATAGTACTCGATATGGATATTTACATTGATCACCCAACCATGGCAGGATATGATTTGGATAACTGATTCAGATAAATCGAGGACAGTGACTATGCTAAGTATGTCTAAGATTGATGTGGTGTGATTAAGTGTTTTGTGATGGCTATGGGCTTAGATCAGATGGATCAAGGATATGATATAAGTATTGATAGATGGAGGAGTCTTTCTCTCACAAGTGGCACTTGTTGCCAAGTTTTCGCCACTTGTTTTTATTGCACTTTTTGATTTTTGATTTTTTTGTATTTTTTGATTTAAAAAAAAAAAAAATCGTGCATTGGACGACACGTGTAGAATTTATTCAGATGGATGTTGTTGGTTGGTTCGCCGAGCACATCCCCTTTTGAATTTGACAACTGATATGATCATGATCCATAGGATGATATAATGACAAAGGGTCCTAACCAGTTAGGTTCAAATTTCCCCTTCTTTTCTCAATCTTGCTGATTTTTGGGATTTTCCTTTAGGACAAGATAAAAAATTTGAAAGCCCTTGGGATGACATTGTGATTATAGCTTCTGCACATTCATTGCCGATATACCTTGAGATGGTCATAGGCACATTGTCATTTTTCATCAAGAAACTCTAGTTCCTGCAACCTGTTCACTTGATATTCCTCATCTGGTATGAGGCCCTTCAAAGATACTCAGAGAGACGAGATTTCTACCTCAATAGGTAGAATTGCTTCTGAACCATACACTAATGAATATGGTGTAGCCCCTGTAGGTGTGTGAATACTTGTTTTGTAGGCCCAAAGTGTCAGATTGAGTTGTACATGCCAATCCTTGCCAGCATCATTCACTGCTTTCTTGAGGATTTTTCAGGATTATTTTCTTTGATGCTTTCGCTTGGCCATTCGCTTGTGGGTAGTATGGTGTGGAAAAGCGATGTTGGATTTTGAATCATTCGCATAGCTCTCGCATATCTTGATTCTTGAAAGGACGTTCGTTATCTATGATGATGGAACTAGGAATTCCATATCTGCAAATGAGATAGTTGAGGATGAATGATGAGATTTTCTTTCCAGTCACGATGGTCATTGGGACTGATTCGATCCACTTGGTGAATTACTCCATGGTGGTGATAATGAACTTATGCCCATTTGAAGAGGAAGGATGAATCTTTTATACTAGATCAGGTCCCCATTGTCAGAAAGGCCAAGATGTGGTGAATGGTTGCAGCTCGTGTGCTGGTGCATGTATGAGGTTACCTTGAATTTGACATTTAGGACATTTCCTGGCAAATTGATATGACTCTCTTTCCATTGTCAGCCAATAATATACCATTCTCAGAAGTTTATTGGGGAGAGTAGGACCACTTGAATGTGTACCACAAATACCTTCGGGAAGCTCGTGTAAGGCAAAGTCAAATTCATTACGATCGAGGCATCGAAGAAGAGTACCATCGAGACTTCAACGGTAAAGTGTGTCAGTGGTTAAGGTATAGCGGGCGGCATGTCGGATGAAGCTTCATTTTTGGTTGCGAGATAGGTCAGGTGGGAGAGTATTGTTTTTGAGATAATCATATATCTTCTCGTATAGAGGGGAATCATAACCGGTTAGGGCACAAATGACTTGGGATGCAGAATTGTCATAGGCTGGGAAAAACAATTGCTCCACCAGGAATTCGTAATGATTATGTCTATCTGGAATTTGTAGAAGTGAGGCGATAGTGACCATTACATCAGCAACTCTATTGTCCAATCTTGGAATTTTCTCAAAGGTGATGTGCACAAAGTACTTTTTGAAATCATCCATCATTCTCTTGTAAGGTATTAGCTTATCATCTTTCGTCTGATAGTCATCATTGATTTGGTTGATAACTAATTGAGAATCCCCATAGGCTCTTAATTATGTGATTATCCATTCTACAACTACTTTGATTCCTGTTACTAGGGCTTCATATTCAACAATGTTGTTGGTGCATGGAAATATCAGTTTGTAAGATCTTGGAATTGTGTGCCCCTCTAGAGTGATGAACAAGATGCCGACACCTGATCCATGTTGTGTATAGGATCCATAAAAGTATAGGGTCCATTGCTTGGGTGTGATAGTGAGCACATTCATATCTAGAAATTCCACCTGTAGTGGGTGTTGGTCTGGTAGTGGTGCTTTTACCAGTTGATCTGCAATTTCTTGTCCTTTGATAGCTCATCGTTATGTGTATTGAATGTCGAATTCACTTAGGATCATGACCCACTTAGCTAATCTTTCCGTGAGAGCGACTTTGCAGTAGATACTTGAGAGGATCGATCTTTGCTATCAACTTGATTGTGTGGGCTAGCATATAGTGGTGGAACTTTTGAGAAGTAAACACCACCGCTAAGCAAGCCTTTTCAATGAATGTATAATTGAGTTCATATCCATTCAAAATCCTGTTGATGTAATAGATAGCCCTTTCTTTGCATGTTGGATCTTCTTGTGCTATCAGTGCCTCCAATGATACTTTTGTTGTTGATATATAGAGAATGAGTGGCTTGCCTGCTATCGGTGGTACTAAAAATGGTGGATTCATCAAATATTGTTTTAGCTGGTGGAATGATTCTACATATTTGTCTTCCCATCTGAAAGGTATATTCTTATGTAGCAGATGATTGAATGAAAGATATTTATCTGCAAACCGAGTGATGAATCATCTAATGGATTGTAGCCTACCTTGCAGAGATCGTAGCTGGCTAATGTTTTTAAGAGGTGACATTTCTATGATAGCCCGAACCTTTGATGGATCTACTTCGATGCCCTTTTCTGATACAATGTAGCCCAATAGTTTGTTGGATGTGACCCCAAAGACACACTTCTTAGGGTTTAATCTAACATTGAATTGCTCCAATCATTGAATTTTTTAATCTAGGACACCTAGGTGTTCTGCTTTGGTGAATGATTTAGCTAGGAAATCATCCACATAATCCTCCATGAAAGTATGCATCATGTCGTGGAAGATTGTTGTCATGGCCCTTTGATAAGTTGCACCAGCATTTTTCAAGCCAAAAGGTATGATGTTCCAATAATATGTTCCCCATGGACAAGTGAATGCAGTTTTATCTTGATCTTCTGGGGCTATCTTGATTTGGTTATAGCCAAAGAAGCCATCCATGAGAGATAGCATTGCATGCCCTGCTGTTAGATCAACAATAGTGTTGATGCTTGGTAAAGGAAAGTAATCCTTTGGACATGCCTTATTTAGGTCCCTGAAGTATGTGCAAATCCTTATGCTTTTATCTGGTTTGGAAACTGGTACAATATTTGAGATCCACTTGGCATAGTCTATAGGTCGAATGAATCGAACATCGAATAACTTCTTCAGTTCTACTTTGACCAATAATGCCACATGTGGATTCATCTTCCTTAATTTTTGCTTGATAGGTTTAGCTCCACGAGAGATGGATGAGTGATGCATGATTAGATTTGGATCCAGTCCTGGCATGTCAACATAAGACTAAGAAAAATTGATTTGCTTCTCCTTGAAGAATTTGATAAAATCGGGTTGTTCTTTTTCTGTGAGTGATTCTACCAAATGTATGGTTTTGACTGCTACTTCAGTACCAATATTTATTGATTGAGTTGACTCAATCAAGATTGGTGACCTTTCTTGGTAATGTTTAGGAAGAGTGTCAAGTCTCCCATCTTTAGGTGCCTCAAAAAGGTTTTCACCTTCAGATACATACTTTATTTTTACTTTTTTTTGCGATATAATACTCCCATTAACTGGTTTTCACCATTATATCCGTTGTTTATTTCATTTGTGTAACTGAGAGACTTGGCACTCCCCTGATTGCAGATATTGTTACGTGGTTCACTGGTGGATCATGTTTCCGGGTTGATTGAGCATAGGTATTGGACAATTAATTCATTATTCAGGAATATTGGTATATCATGATGTTTGAGTTCTTCCCAATCTATTAGATCGGGATATATGAGTGGTAGGGAGTCATTTGGCGGGTTAAGGTCAGCTGCTGTAAGTGTCATGATGGAGATATTGTCATAGTTTTTTGGGATATCAGTGAGGTCTATGATATTTTTGAGGTCTTTGATGGTATTCTCTTGGATATTGCCTTGTTCATATTGTCGTTGCTCATTCTCACTAGCCTTATAGATATGTTGTGGTTCGAATTCAAATGGTCAAGATCTTGAGCCTTGTCCCTCATGAGAAATGGGTGTGTATGCATGGATTGTATCCACCTCAATATCTTCAGTAACATCAAAACAACTATCCCACTCATACTCATTGGAATCAGTTTCAGATTCACTGTCCTAGGTTACCTCGCTATATCCGACAAGTATATTGTATGGTGAGAAAAGATCCTTGATAATTGACACAAGTTTAGTAGTTTGTTCTGATTCGGGATTGATGCTTGCTTGTACTCTTTGAATTTGTCCGTACACCATTTATTTTCTGTGAGTAGAAATTTATTTAGGTTGTGGCTCAACCTTGGTTTGATCTGGTTCTTGTACATGATGTACTTTTTTATAAGAAGCTTCCTCCTTTTGAATAGCGAACTCTTCTTGTTGTTTCTCGTCTTCTTCATGTTTTTTCTCCTTCCTTGTCTTTTCTGCTACTTGGTTCAGTGCTTCTTTCCATGAGTCTTTGCTATGTTTTTTCTTTTCTTTCCATTGAGGTTTTTGATGGTGATTTTTCTTTTACACAGGCAAAATATGTTGGCCATACCCAAGTCTTGTTTTATCAATTTGTAAACTGTGAACGAAGTTGTATGGGTTCTATGATGCCTTCTTGGTGCTTGCCAATAGGTCCTTTTCCTTTATATCCCATTCGTTGCATGATCTAAAACCCATTTCCATACTATTTTATTGGTACGACTACTTCTATGGTAGCAACTCTGATTTCTTCTTCATCCTTGTATAGCCAGCTAAGGATGTCTTTATCTTTTGATTCTTCAGCTAGTGTGCCCATTTGGATAAATTTACCATCAAACTTGGTGATGGGTTGTGTTGCCTGATGTCTTGATGTGGAAGGTTGTCCATAAGACCTTGGTGAAGTTGGAAATTTAGATAGACGCAAGGGTTCAAAAGAGTACTCCCCCATGCCTTGGTCCTTTATTTTCATCTTTTGCTTGAAGTTCATGGATAAGGACTTGAGTTCTTCTTGATGGTTAGATGACGAGGAAGCTTGGGCCTCTCTGTTATGTGGAACCAGGACATTTTGAGCTGCCCCCATAGCATTGCAATACTGAAAATGGTTATTATCTGCAGATATTGAAATTTCCTATCCATTGTAGGGGAACTTGATACATTGATGGTACGTGGAAGGCACCGCTTGCATTTCATGGATCCATGGACGACCTAATAGTATATTGTATGTCAAGTCTATGTCCAAGACTTGACACGTGGTGTCTCTTTGTACAAGACCTACCTAAATGGGTAGTATTATAGTTCCTTCAGATGACCTCTCTTCATCATCATAGGCTTTGATAGTGAATTTATTTTTGGGATCAATAGACTGCTCAGAGAAGCCCAATGCATAGATAAGTTTAGAGTACATATATTGAGCCCAACTCCTCCATTTATTAATACCCTTTTTACCTGATGTTTATAGACTAAGACCTTGATATGTAGTGGGGTATTATGTGGATGATTCAAAGAGACATCATCATGTTCAAAAAAAGATATGTTGTGTGGCATCGTCATATGGGCCACCATGGCTTGGAATCGATCAATATCTAGATCATTTGGAACATTTGTCTCCATAAGAGCTTGCTCCAAGATATCCTTGTGTTTTGATGAAAGTTTGAGCAACTCAAGTATAGATATCTGAGCGAGTGTTCTCTGTAGTTGGTCGACCAAGTTATATTTATTCTTGGGGAGAGTTGTTGTTGTTGATGTGTTCCCCTTCAAAAAATATTTTTGTGCTCTTGTTGTCACATTTATCGACACATGTTCTTGTTTGTCTTTGATTTTTATGACATTCACTTGATTGTCATATGCTGATATGTGATTGATGGTGTTTTCGTATATGTGATTAATACAAGCTCCTTTGGTGTTGTTTGATGTTGACGCTCCTCTCTTGTCGTAATTGGGAAGAGGATTTTTGAAAGCTTCATGGTAACCATTGGTTTTATGACCATCGACCGTTAAGTCACCATTGTCTATCATGTCTTGAACTATGTTCTTTAGCCTCATGCAATCATTTGTGTTATGCCCCTTGTTTCGATGATAATCATAATAATGTGAGTCATTCCACCATGGTGGTTTGACTTGGGGTTGAAAGTTGCTTGTGGCTAGCAATGTGATGATCTTATTTGCCAATAGCTCTCAAAATTTTGATTCCAAGGTTTGTCCTAATGGTGTGTATATTCGTCGATACGGGAAAGTATTAGTGTTGGCTCTTTGGTTTGTGTGGTTCCCTTGGTTGTTGTTGTTGTTGCCTTGGTGATTCTTGTTGTTGTTTGACGTTGAAGCTCCTTGGTTGGTATTCCGTTGATAAGTGTTAGTGCCTTGATTATCACTTTTTTGATCATTATTGAATGGTGGGTTTCCTGATAAAGTCAACACTGGTTGTTTAGACTTTACATTGTTGGCATTGATTACCCCATCATTAACAATGTTTTTGATCCTTGTCCAAAATCTGGACTTGTCTGAATTGTTGTTATTGTTTTGATTGTTAAAGGTATTATTGTTTGATGAATTAACACCTTCTTTAAATAACTTCAAGGTTCCTTTCTTGATGGAAGCTCCCTCTACTTGGATACCATTTTCTATTAATTTTGCAAAAGATGGTATACATTGTAGTTTGAGATGATAACTCATTTCACTATTCAAATTGTCTATGAAGATTTCCATCTTTTCCTTTTCAGGCACATCTCGTGGATACCTTGCGACTATGCATCTCCATCATTGTAGAAACATCCTGAATGTTTCATTGTTCTTTTGTTTGGTATTGCATACGACAAGAATGGTGATTGCGTGTTGGATATTATAGGAGTATTGTGCTATGAGTTTATTCACCAACTCATCAAATGATCTGATGGGAGGTGTGAGTTTTGACAACCACTCCATTATTTGCCCTCCCAAACTTCTTGGGAATAACCTCATTAAGTACGTGTCGTTGTGAGCAAACTCCAAGCTCATAGTACAAAATTCCCAAACGTGATCACGCAGATCACTCTTACCATCGTATTTGACATACTTTGGTATATCTGAATTTGGGGGAAAAGGTACCATGTTCAATCTCCTATCAAAAGGATAAGGGCAAATTTTGTCTAATGAGTATCGTACCGTGGTCCCTTATTGCATGTCCTGCATTTGTCTTTGAAGTGTTTGGAGTTGTTGTGTAAGAGCAGCTAGGGGTGCATTTGTCCTTCGATGGGGAGCTTCCCCTCGTTCATTAAAATTGTCTCGATTATGGGTATTGTCTTGTTTGTGAGTGTTATCTTGTTCATGGGTGTGATCTCGGTTGCGTATGTTTTCTTGATCATGTGTCTCTTATTCTCTCATTTGTTCTTGATAAGTATAGTTTCTTGCCCTTGTTCACAAAATTCTCTCATCTGTATTCCTTAATTTTTCTGTGTCAAAATCCTCAAGAATATTTACTCCTTTACTAGTCAGCATGAGTAGATATTTTTGCTTATTTGCTTCTATTAGTTTTTCTATGAGTTTTTGGAAAGCCACATTTTCTTGACATTCTTGGAGAATCTCGTCGGTGATCTTTGTTTCTCCCATATTCACATATTCATCAAAAGGATTGGATAGCCTACGACTCATACTTGATTCTGGTTGTGATTCCTTATTTTTGTTTCTTTGAGACCGAGTGACATCGGGCATTAATATATCTCTACTGTAGTGAATTATTCTTCTTCTATTGGGGTTCTTGGGAGAGTTGGTGGCTAAGGTCGAGCTTTGTTGTAAGTGATAAGAAAATTTGGAAATAAAGCGGGGTTAATCCTTCCTCCACTATTAAGGCAGTGGTTGAATGATGCTTTTTGATTGTAAGCCCTACTTCTCAAAGGTTCTTTGTCAAATTCGTTGGGTTTTCCTTGGATATACAACCGCATATGATGCAAGAATGTGCGATGTGATTTAAAGAGTTGATGGTTGATTTAGAGAAATTTATTCCTCTTAATAATTGACTTAGAACTAGGTTGTCTCTTCTTCAAATTAGTCTTTTGATGTAGACTTCCTCTTCTCAAAATATGGGGAGTGGTCATACACAAATGATCAATGTTGATGTTTGATGTTGGATATGGATACTTTGTTTTGGAAACTCAAGTTTACTTGTCAAGTATAATTTTAGTTTGATTTGCTTCTACAACAAAGTGTGTCAAATGATATGAGTTAAGTTTCACGATCTAGAAACTTCATTTGACAAGTTGAGGACCTAACTAGGTATTGGTTTGATAGGATTTGGATGGTGGAACCTTTGATCACTGTTTTGATACTCCTCAATTTTGTTGGATGAAATCTTATTTCTTAAGATAGTTGAAGATTTGATACCCCTTTCCAAAGGTGCTTAGTTGGATTTGGAAATTCTCTTCTCTCTAAGGTTTGCTCTTTGCTCTTTGTTTTGAACTGGTTGTTGTATTGGTTGATTTGTAACTTGTAAGATATTTTAATGTTCATGACAAGAAGACATAGCACACATGAAAACAATGATCATCCCTATGCTAAAAATTGAGTGTATGTTTTGTGAGGATGTTTTCAAATCCCCGATGTTATCACTGGTTTGATTTACAACAAAAGACACACTTGATAGACTCTTTATTCAAAGGTCTTTGATAATATCATAGCCCACTAGTCTTGATACTCTGACAACTTAAACAACCTTGTCACCCCCTAGAGGGTGCCCATTTTTTTGTCTTTTTCCAAAAATTAACTCAAAGTGAATTGCTTCACAATTGAGTAGTTATCTTGGGAGATATATGGTGAGTGATCTTGGGGACATATTCTTCCCCACCCTTGCACTATGATATTCTCAATGTATGACAATTGACTCAGTTCAAAGCTTCTAATGCTAAGGTTCATAGTAAGGATTTCGTTTGGCGAGACAAATGATAAACTCAATTAAGAGGCTTCCCAACCTTTAGAACAAAGGCTTTACATATCACAAGGATACTAGGGGAAGATTATCAAATACACACTTCCCTTGGAGGAGATTTTTATAAGCCTCCACATTTGATTATAGTGGGTTGGTAAACTTGGCGATAAAGTCATTCCCCACTTGGGTCATACCCTTCACACTAGCCTTTTCGAGGCTTCGGGAAGGCAATCCCTCTAACGGTTTTAGTGCTAGGAAGTAAATAAAGCAATGAAAAAGTGGATTTGGGTTTTTGATCACCCAATTAAGGGGAAAGCATATACCTACCACTTTAAGACAAAGTAAACAAAGTTCTTTTTAATTTTTCAAAGCAATGATTTGCTAAGTCCTATTTTGGAGATGTTGCTCCAACAAGCATGGTGTTCTTTTCATCCACAAAGAAATTTGTTGTCTAATCTAGGAAACTGAAATCCTGGTCAACAAAATGAAAGCACGTTTTGCTTTGAAAGTAAATTGCTTGGTAATTTGATAATTTGTGGCTTGTTCTTTTTAACTTGTAATAATGAAGTGGTTTGTTCTTTTTATCTCTTTGCAAGGAATTGGGAATTTGTTGTTGTTCTTTTTAAGCCCAAATCTGAAGTGTGAATCCTAACTTGCAAGAAAGTAAAAGTGTGATTTTGTTGTTCTTTTTACCTTGCAATGCAATTCTTTATTAAGCCCAAGGGAAGGTTTTAGTTCATTTTAAGCCCAAAATGGAGGCGTGAAGTTCTTTCTAACCAAATAGGAAGATGAGTTCTTTTTAACCAACTTAAAAAGAAAAGTTAGAAAAGAAACTATTAAATCCTATCTTAATTCTTTCAAATTTGCAAGTAAACCGTTAGCAAAATTAAAAAAAAACCTTAGGTGAGCTTCTACAAGCCTAATTTTTTTCAACTCCATATTATAAATTTTTGCCTTTGTTTCATATGAGCAAAAACATAGATTCTATGCGCGAAAACAAAGATTCTATGTGCTACAGAAATAGTTAAATGCGCTACAAAAACATTTAAATGCGCTATACAAACATTTCAATGCGCGAGAAGAAAAAAATTTTAATGAGCCAAAGAAACAGTGAAATGCACGATAATATAAGTTGTATGCGCGAAAAGAACCGTTGTAGGTGCTATTCTGTGTTTAAAACTTGTAGGTGTGAATCCTATGAAAAAAATAGAAATGTCTAAAAAAAGAACGGGGTTTGAGCCCCATAGTGGGCCCCATAAATGTATGCCTGAAATGTGGGATCAACCTGTAATAGAGAAGAACACTTTAAACACACACATGAAACATTGAATTAGAGTTAGAAATCAAAACAAAACAAGTTGAATAAATCTAAGCTCTTTAAAATCATTCCATGCTCCTCTATCTCTAAATATCTCTAAGATTCAAGGTGGCCCTCACTTGGAACGGGATTTAAATGATGATTCTAAGATCAAAATAGAAATGCAATTAAGATCTTAGTGATGATTTGGATATGAAACTAGATGATGGTAAGATGCAAGATATTGATATGAAGCTAACTAGCATGAAAATGATGTTTAAGATGATATTAATACTAGCATATAAAATGAAGCTAACATGATATTACTAAATGATACGCAACTAAATGATCTAATTACTATTATTAAAGAGAGGTTAATGTTGCTTGATGAAATGAGACTATAAGTTTGATGCACAAAGACTTGGATATTGAAAATGAACAATGAGAGCTCTATTTATAGGGAAAATAGGGCAATGGAGGGTTGAGATTGAATAATTTTAACAAGGGCCAGGATCGAAAGTTATCAATCCATGTTTACAATTTTTACCAATGAAATGGTGACAATTGTCAACGAGAGGTTATTTGAGAGGAGATGTAAGAGGCATTAAATGCCCGAGAAGACATGGAGGTTACCTTAGGAGGTAAGGGTTAAGGTTAGGTTAGGGTTATCCATTAGATAAAGCTTTTACCCAAGGGGTAAACTCTTGTGCAAGGGTTAATAGGATAAATAGGGTCAAAGCCATAAGTGCTTGATGAGACCCTTGGGTTAGATGAGGGTTAAGTTAGAAAGAAAGTCTCTAACCATGTGGGAAGGGTTGAGTTATCCATTAATGGTTTGGAAGACTTTAAAGGTTAACTTGTTGAGGACATAAAGCCTTTAATGCATTTCAAAGACTTTGAGACATTTTTGAGAAGTGACTTCTCTTAAGGAAATTTGCAAATGTTTAAGAGATGGATTAGGTTAATTGAGATAGGATTAGAAGAATCTAGAAGGCTCTAGAAGAGGTTTAGGAGGCAAGTGGGAGATGTAGGATTTTGCAAGTGGGGGGAGGATTTTTTTTAATTAAAATAAAATTAATTTATTTTAATTTTGGTTGCAACTTGCATTTGATAGATTTAAATAAATATTGATTTATTTAAATGTGATTTTTGATTTTGCAAGTGGGTGGTTTTAATTAAATATAAATGTGAATTTAATGAAAAATGGCTAGAAGAGGGATTTTAATTAAATGTGAATTTAATCAAAAATGGCTAGAAGGGGGATTTTAATTAAATGTAAATTTAATTAAAAATGGTTAGAAGGGGGATTTTAATTAAATGTGAATTTAATTAAAAATGGCTAGGAGGGGGATATTAATTAAATGGAAGAAATAGGGATAATTAAATGAATAAAATTCACTTAATTTGTTGTGCAACTTTCAGGTGTCTACACACATAATAAGTAGATTTAACTCTTTCGAATTTTCAATTTGTAGAAATTTATTCTAACTTCAAGACATGGCAAACTCATCTACAAGAAGACAATATAAAAAACAAAGAATACTCATCTAGACACTTTGTTTTTAATGATTTATATTAAAAACATTTCAATTATATACAATATATAAAATTAACTCTTACAAGCTTTCATTTTGCAAAAATCAAACAGGGTCATCTTCAATAGATGAACATCTACAACAAACAAGACATCTTAATAGTCAACAACAAATGTCTTTGATATAATCAATTTGAATTTTTTCTTATTATTTTTCATATTTAATTTAGATAATATTTTAAAATTAATTCATTTAGTGATCCTATACCTTCCAATATATTTTCGATTTGACTATTTAAGAAAGTTGCATCCACTATTTAATTTCTAATTTTTTTAAAGAAAATTGCACAAAAGAATTTGATGTCCACCAAAATTCGACACTAAATTTTTTCCGGTGTAAGACATCAAACAAGACTAGTGGAAGTTCTAACATATAATATCCTATTGGCTAAAATTATGTTGACAAATATCTAAATGAGTTTATTTGAAACCACTCAGTATTACACCACCGACCCCACCCCCCCCCCCATCCCCCCTCCCCCATCGAGTTGCATGGGAACTATAGTACATTCTAAGGAGAGGGGCAATTCTAGTTGGGGGGAGCATTAGGAGGACATAATTGGTTGGGGGGGGGGGGGGGGGCTACAATTCTATAGTCCTACTATTCTAAAGGGGGGTGGGTGGGAGACCCCTACTATTCTAAAGGCAATGACAACTTACTTATCGAGCCCCACCCAACCTAATTAATGTTAGCTATCCTCCTCCTGGTGTTGAATAGTAGGGCCCATTGCTATAATCCCTTGAAATTTAGGAGGATATAGAGCTAGTCACCAAATAGTTGTAGTTGGGAAGACGCAAAAGGGTTTGTCTAAGGATTTCGAGTGAATGCCCCTACCTATATAGTTACAAAAAAAAAGATATATATCATTTGTCATCATTTGACATTGTTTTGTTGTTCATGTTTCAATATGCTTAATTCATTTGTCATACCACCCATAATTTCTCTCCCACTTTTTCAGAGCAATCCAAGTCAAATTAGTATTATCTCGCTTGCTATATGAATTTGAGATTTGACAATAAAGTATTTCATATGTAAAAATATTGTATTTTCAAGTCTTAATCCATATTTTTAGTAGAAGAGAAAGGATGCTAATAATGAGATCCTAGTGAAAGAAAAGAACAAGAGACACCTTACTAAAACCCTGCTACCAAGAGCCCAACAAAGTGCTAGAAAAAAGACATTAAATAATCTATTCCAACCCTATTTATTAGAATAATCTAACACCTCAAAAGAAACACAATCCCAATAGATATCCCTCTCCTCAACCCCTATAGTCCAACTATATGTAACATATCTTGAATACAATATTGTCAAATCAACCAAAAATCATTACCTTACATTATTTATGGACAAATAATCACATTCATAATATTGTTTCTAAATTCAATTTTTTTCATCATTTCGAATCACACTCCATCATCCCTCATTAGGATATAGAGAGCTAGAGGATAAAAAATATTGATAATGGATCAAAGAATGTGATCTAAGTTGTTAATGGAAAAAGTCCAACACAATCCAATTCAAAAACAATATTATGAATAACATGATAGATGATAGAAACTTGATATCTTTAAAAAATCAAATTGCTTGATTTCCTCATTCAAATAGTGTTTGTTAATTATATTCTTTTGACCAAGAAAGGTCTTTCTTTACACAAACCATTTATTACAAAATTTCATATATGTGCTAATGAAAAAGTATGTATTTTTTAAATCAAATCTCAATGCCACATAAAATGTTACTCATCCACTCCTTCCACTCTGTCATGTACGTGTTCAAATTCATGTGTAACCCCACCATTGGTGTTCATCCTCTTCAAATGAATATGAAAAATAGAAAACGTTACTTGGCAATTTTATCTTTTTTACCAATGAAACCAAAAAAAATCTAGAGCCTTCCCTCATCTTGTAACAAATTTTTAGAATCTTCCGCTACATACTACAAATTCAAGGATTCAATGAAATAAAATTTAAAAAATAGTATAATGAATCATTTGATGAAACTTTATGGAGAGTGACTATTGTGTTTTATTATTAGCTTTTCTTTTTATTTTCTAATCAATGTTTTTGATTAAGGATAAAACACGTTTTGAGGGGACTCAAAACCCCTTACAACAGGTTTTGGAGGGTCTCGAAACCCTTATATTTTACTAGGATATGGAACCCACAATACAACACTGTCAAGAGGAATAATCATAAAAAACTAGCAGCCCAACCTCAGCCATGATAGAAAAGACCAACGTCTTTCACATATACAAGGGTTTTACTAAGGCTCCCTTAACCTTCAATAGATACCATGGGTGTTTCCAAGCACCCATAACCTTCAAAAACACCATATTACAATAGATAGTCATACAATCACAATCTGGACACATAGGGTTTTGAAAGGCTCCCCTAACCTTCAATCTGGGTTTTAAACTGGCACCCAAAACTAACAAAAAAGGGTTCTCCCAGGCTCCCTTAACCCATGACATAGTCCTCAGGCTGCCAAATGCAAAACTTGTCCTTAACCAAAAACAACATCTGGCCAAACTGGGCCCTTGAAAAATACTAGCATCCAGCCTGCCTGTGGGTTTTACAAGGCTCCCACAACCTGAAAATGGGTTTTATGAGGCACCCATAACTTGAAACAAAAGGGCCAAACCTAAAAGCAGCAAAAAGGATCCTAACCACAAAACTAGCCAGCAAACTGGGATAAAATAGACCCAAACCCTTCCAAGAAGACATTCATGAGAGAAAAGACAAGCAACTTTAGCTAGCATATCGAACAACAACAGCAACCGAAAAGCCTCTTCACTCCATCTCCCCACCTCAATAGGAAAGAGGTCCACCTCAATAGGATGAGGAAAAAGGCAGATTGATAGCCCAAAAAACTCTCTCATAGTAAGCAGAAGTCGAACCACTCCCTTCCATCGAATCTCCACCTCAATAGGAGAAATGGTCACCTCTAACAAACAAGGAGGGGAGAAGACCAAAAGCTTGAAAATCCCTCTCATAGAACAACATAGAAGAAGACCCTCCACCTCTATAGGAGAGTAACCTAGCTTAGAGAAAGCCCCAAGAGACCAGGGACAAAGAACAAAAAAATCCCTCACCAAAGAAGAAACACAAAGAGCACCAAGGGAATCCCCAAAAAATAGAGCTAAAACAAGCTTCCAACCCCTAAAGAGCTCCGTGAACCCTCCACACCTGCCAAAGACAATTGAGAAGGGCGAGGAAGGGGGACAAGAGGGGCAAGAACCACCGACACTGACAACAGGGCCAACAAAACTCTCAGCCATATATCTGACAAAAAGCACGAGCCCCACCCACACAACACGAGTCGCGACCCCTCCAACAACACCACTAGAGAACCAAATGGAGCTGAGAGAAGCATGAGCAGAGCCACCAATCCACCGAAGCCCATGGGAGACAAATATCAAACATCCCCCAAGAACCCCCTCAGCTGTTGGAAGAGCCAAAAGGTCAGGAAGAAATGCCGCTGACATAGGGGAAAATAGAGGTTCCCGGGAAAGATTAACATGCAAAACCCATCTAGCCTCAAACCTACTCTTGTCATCACCATCATCCTCTGATTTGGCTCCCTCTTCTCCTGAAGAAGCCCCAATTCCACAACTCTCACCTCTCCCTAACTATACTAGAGCAATTTCTCTGAAAAATAAATAATGAAAAAACAAAAGAAAAATGTGTGAGCGTGCTATGGAGAACAATTATGTAGAAAACTTTAGTTAATTATTTTCAATTCAATTATGTAATAAAATAATTGCTACATAAAGAGAAAAGAATTTATTTTCTCAAGATAATCTCAACGTATTGACAACAAACAAAGAATATATCAGAAAAATTGTTTTGCAATGTGAAAATAAAGTACATACGTAATGAGTCAAAGTTGTCTTGTCTTTATTGAAAGAGGGATGGTTGAAACAAGTTAACTATGGGAAGACCAAAAACTATGTGAGACGAGAGAATGAAATAAGAAAGCATATTAATCATGCTCACATATAAATCTACAAGTCTATTGAAATCAAGAACCGATTATCTCTGCTTTAAAGTAACAAAAGTATGTTTTCTTCATAGAAATTGGAAGTTTTCTGATTGCCAAATCGTTGCATGTGAAAAGCATTAAAACTTCTTTTCTACTTTTGCAAGTGATTATAAGGTGGTTTCTAGTCTTAGAATGAGATGGCGTGTTGTTTTGGGTTTTCTAGTTTTATGTATATTTACGATGAAAAACTTGTACTCTTGAAACAAGTCACAAGTTCAAATATTGTAGGGTGTTTACACCTAGTTTGCGGTATAATTAGGTTCTTTTGCATGAAGTATAGGGCAGTTCTATATACCATAATGTGATAATGTGTTATTTTTGGTTTTCTGGTTTTATGTATATTTATGGTGTAAAACTTGTATTCTTGAAACAAGTCACAAGTTCAAATATTGTAGGGTGTGTACACCTAGTTTGCAGCATAATTAGGTTCTTTTGCATGGAGTACAAGGCAATTCTATACACCATGTAACTCATTTATAGACTCAAAAAAATTATTATTTGGTATTGAGTATAAAATCAATGGTACAAAGAGATAGTCTTACAAGTCCTTATAAGAATGCTATTTTTTATTAAGTATACCATGTAACTCATTAATAGACTCAAAAAAATTATTATTTGGTATTGAATATAAAATCAATGGTACAAAGAGATAGTCTTACAAGTCCTTATAAGAATACTATTTTTTATAGAGAGTCTAACCACATATTTGGGAATTTGTGTGCTTCATTAAGCTTTTATTGAAAAGTGTCACAAAAACTGTTTCGAATAAAATCAATAGATTAGTCCAATGTACTAAAAGTGTTGCACATAGTGTGTTTGAAGACTTGTGTGCTGAAATCATAAATTTTTTTCTTTACTTTATTGTATGCTCAATGTCAAGATTAGTTATATTATAAACTTTAGTATGGACGTTATAATCAAATGCTCAAATAATGCATATTATAAGGTCAAAAAATTGCCAAGGATGATCATACTATAGGGAAAGATGGTTTTAAATTTGAAGGCCACATATGAGTGTTGATTAATTTTTTGAGTGAAGTATGGTAAATCCAAAACTATTGGGATTATTCAATTTGTAATTATAAATGCTTTTTGATTTGATTGTATCTAAAAAAATTCAGATTATATTTTGTGATATATTATTGTTCCATAGGATAGATTATGGAATATGATTCAAAATGTGAACACAATTATTATGATAATTGTGAATTGTTAAGAGATTGTATACTGAAACTACTTTGTATGAAGAATCTTCTCACATTGCAGGCTTGCTTCTTTGTCATGGATCTCATAAAGTTCATCTATGTTCTTTGGTGGTGAACTTTCAATTGTGGACCACACCTACAAATACCTAGAACCAAAAAGAAGTTCATTAATTATTTACATACACCAGCAATTATAAATTGATAAAACACCCATAAAAAGAGCATGCAAATTCTTATGACTTTAAAACAATGTATATCTATACCTTTTTTATCAATTATATTTTGTTTTTTTATTAAAGAGTTTTTTTACTTGAGAATGATTTTAGGAATAAAGCTTTTGTAAAATCACCTATAGAAGTCATTTTCCTCTCTTTTGAGAGTTGGACAATATTAAATATTTATGAAAATTAAATAAAGTGATATTTAATATTTCTTGTCATTTTTTTCAATCAATCAAAAACATCTAAGGGCCTCCACCGATTTATATTAAATTTACAACAGTTTTACAAGTATTTGCACTATATCCAAACGTGCTAACAATTCGTGCACCATGTATCATTACATTCTTATGAAGCATACATGCATCGAGAGATTGTTATGGCATATACTATCTACACCCCCATTATATATGAGCTTTCATCACAATGTAACATACTAAAATAATTATTAGATTGACTATAATTGCTAATTTCCAAAAAGGAAAAAACAAAGAGACATCTACCCCTTCTCACTGGGCATGAAGGACTACAGTCATCATGTATAACTTGCTTTGCCAGACTAACTGGAGGTCCCTTGCTCTCTGACACAAAGGACACCACCCCACCACCTCCACTTGTCGTTCTACCTTCCATCAACTCTTTATCCAACAGATACATGTGAAACCACCTATTTTCCTCCTTTGGCACCAGGTCTAATAATTGCTTCAAAAACATAATACTCCTTTCAACCACCAGTTTCTTATGATAGAGAAAAGCTAGATTCATCGAAGAGATGAAAGGAAATTTCTCAAGCTCCCTGCCCTGTCATCAAATCAAGTAATAATCCCTCAGAAGAGGAACATTGACCCTCATCACAACATTCTCTAGCACATATTCAATTCCACCCAAGAATTTCTTCCTTGTCACTCCCTAACAAATCGAGTTTGTCGTTTTTGGAAATTCACCCCAATTTTTTGCAGATTCACCTCAATTGAACAAAATAGCCAAAAAAGATAGATGAAATATTAATGTCAATGTGGTAGCAGTGCTTTGACTGAAGAAATTTGTCCCTTAAGATCATTTTAACTGCATGGGCTGCCAAATCATGCTTCTATCCGATTACCCCTTTTAATCTCTTCTTAGTCACCTTCCTAAGAAATGAAATCTATCATTTCTTACATAATAGCTGAATTGGGGTATCCATATCTCATACACACCTAGCACCTCAAACCATTAGGTAGTTATATTGGTAGGGGAAATCAGGGTTTCACCAATCAGGATAGTAAAAATACTAATCTCACCAAATCAAGCAAACATTAAAATGGGGTATAAATCCAATAGATCTAGCCACAATTCATTTAGAGAAAGGGCTGAGATACTAGTTAGATTTACTTATTTGTTGTTTCCCCTTTTATAGAATTTAAATTAGATTTGAATTGTAAATTTCTAGGGTAAGAAAATAGAGAATTGGAGTAAAACAGTAACAACAGATTGCTTTGATTTCAAACAGAGTCATAAATAGAGATCTAAGAGGAGGACGTAAATCAAAACCTATAGCTAAAAATCTAAGATGAATTTTCGGGACTAGGGTGGTAGGTTGTCTTGGTCTTGCAACATTTGGATGGGCAAGTGGGATGTTTTTTGATTTAGGGAGACACACAAGATTCTCTGTCAAAAGATTAAGCAAAATTATTGGGACCAAGATGCTAGGTTTCCTTGGTCCTCTGCTTTTTGCTTTTGTAATAGTTGAACCTATTCGTCATCGTCTACTCTATCAGAATCGTTGATCGCAGCTCCTGAATCAATTTCCTTCACATAGAAAGAGAGAAAAAGGGTTGTCGGCAGGGTTTTCCTTGGGTCAAACCCTAGTTTAAGAATTAACCTTGAAATTGAAATAGAAATAAAATTGAATTACAACAAGATGATTTCCTTTTGAGGGAATGAATATATGTGAAATTGAATGCTTATAATTTAGAATGCCTTAATGGAAGTTTGATCATGGATGTCATGTTGAATTCTTGAACTCAAGTTAATCTCTCCTTCAATACTTGACAAATGCTTGATTGCTTGCTCACTTGAATTGAATTTTCTAGAGTGCAATTGAGACAGATCCAACTTTGGCTTCACAGACCTCAAATAAGAGGTGTTGGCCTTATTTTATTAAAAATTTGTTAGCCGACACAAGACCTAAATTCCCAGCCACTTAAAGTGACTGTTGATGAGACCGAATTTGGGTCCTGAAATTTGAATATGGGACAAAAGGGGAAGTTAAAAATGCAGGTTATAGGAAGGTGTGAGTCGAATCAATATAGACATTAGGCACTAAGAGACCAAATGCCAAGCTGAGGATGAAATTGTATGCAGATACAATTTACGACACTGCAACAATGAATATTCAGATTATGTAGGAAGAGGAGCCATAAATTCCATATGAAGCCATGGGCATGTTGTTAATGATAGTGATTTGTCTTTGACAATAATGAGAATTTAACCCCTCAAAGAAGCCATGAAGTGGTATCATTCCCAAAGTTCACCATTCCCTTATTTTGTTGTCACCCAAGCCCAACCACAATCCAACATCATTCAAAGTGTTTTGAATATCACATTGATCCCATTAAAATGTTGTTCATCTATCACAATCACTAATTGCAGGTCCAAGGAGGTATAATTCTTCCATAAAAGAATTAGTGGTGTCATATTGCCCACACGAGCTTGTCCCAACACTTTATGTCACTAGTTGATAATAACTAGCCCCCTCCACCAACTTCCACCTACTCATCTCAAGTGGACAAAGTAGCCACATTGGCCAACCCATCAACCTCCCTATTTGCTTTCCTATAAATATGTGATATATTTATATTTTCAAAGCTCCCTATCACATCCTATATCAACTGTATCCATTTTTGTAGCTTCCAATTTTTTCTATATTTCTACCTAATGGCATTGACTACAATCAAGGAATCACTCTTTAAGTGCACATTGGGGGATTTGAGGTCCCATCCACATTCTAATCTAATCAGAGTTGCTCTAAATTCTACCTTGTTATTTGTTTCTAGCCCTAAACAATCTAACTTCTTTGCCAAAGTCTGACCCAAGTGGTCTCGAACAATACATGTAGCTCCACTTAATCCAATGTTTCCTTTAGAGGTACCATCAAATTTTATTTTGATCTAGTTTGTGGCAGGAGGAGACCATTTAACAACAACTTGAGAAACTAAGGGAAGATCAACCTTCCTGACCCCATTAACAAGGGGGAACTCTTAACCAATTAAACACCAAGTAGGCATTTCATCATCCCAATTTGTAAATGAGTTTTTTCAAAGACTCATGCAAAATTGTATTATCATCAGCTCTGTCGTAGCTATGAAAGCCTCCTTACTCATATCCTTAGCTTGAGATATTCTCCTATTTTGTTCCTTCCATATCTCCCATACAATACTTAAGGGGATTATTTACCATATACTTCCAAATGGAACCACTCCTTGATACATTGTACTAATGGGCATGCCCAACTAAGTTTGTTCATGAAATGTTTCCAACAATATTCTACATAGGGACAATTTTTTTTTTGATGAGTTTCTTTAAATTATTTAATTAACTAATTAATTCTTCAATTCCAAATCCCCAAATTCTAATTTCATTTAATTTCATATTCTTCTAATTTCTTCCAAATTCAATTACATGTGCATGATTTCAAAAACCAAATTGAAAATCAAAGTCAAGTTCTAAATATATTCAAATGCTAAATTGAATTTAAAATAAATTCAATATTTGAATAAATCTCATGCAAAGATTAAATTGAAAATCTAAGTCTAAATGCAAGCACATGCTAAATTAATTAATTAATTAAATCATTTATCTCTCCAATCTCTATTTCCATCTTTCAGTTAGCTTTTTCTAAATTAAGCTTTCTTTCTCATCTTCTTTATTTCTTCCAATCATTCTTTTTCTTCCTTCAGTCAACTTTTTCTCAATCAGTTAACTCAATTAATCTATTCAATCTATTGAGTTTCACTCCTACAATCAACAGTTCAACTATCAATTTTTATTTGAGCTCACTTGAGTTCCACCTCTTGATAAATCTGTTCCACCTTCCAATCAATCTTCTCCAAAAATCTATAAATTGAGCATGCAATCTCCATTTTCAACAATCATGAACTTCAAATCTTTGTGTCACTTGCAGGTTACCAGCGCAATATCTGAGAGCCATCATACCACAGAGAAGAGAAGAGCAATGGAAGCGATATGCAATCTTGGAATAGGGAGTTTTTGATTGATTTGATTTATAATTCCTATTTCTTGATATTGCATTATTTCATTGTCTTGTTTGTTAGATTCTTTGATTAGATAGGGATTCGTGATTTCCCTATGATTCTAATTGATACATTGTTATTAAGATGCATTCTACATGCATACATCTACCACTTTGAATATCTCATGCAACATGTTTTGAAATGATATCACTGCACTCTAAAATGAAGTTGTAAATAGCAGATCCCTAGGGGGATCCCTGATGGTGATTATTTTGGTAAGTTCATTAGAGTCCAAATACTTTCACCCAAGGATTGAAAGCTAATTCTCGTTTTCTTTTATGAGAATTTCCCATAATAACTTGGTTCCCATCGCAAAGTTCATTATTTTCATCTACTAAACCCAAACTCCTCCAACTTCTTTGGGTAAAGACACCTTGGCCTTTGTTAATTTATTCTGCTCATTTGTTCCACTCCAAAAGAACCTTCTCATAATTTGTGTTATCAAGTCATCCACCGCTTTTGAGATACTCATACTAGACATCAAATAAATAATAATTTAACATGCAATACCATCTTTAACATCATTAGTCTCCTAGCTGATGTGAGTCACTTCCCCTTCTCGAACTCTAGTCTTAGTATACAACTGTTAATGAGAGGATCCTAATACATTTTCTTGTTAATCCCACCAAACAATGGCATGCCTAAAAATATCCTAGGAAAGTTTGTTGATTTAAGCTCCAAAATTTTGGTGATATCCATTTGTAAACATGGTCGAGTGTTGAGGAAAAAGATCTCTGACTTTTTCTAGTTCATCCTCTAGCTTGAAGTCGCACAATATGAGTCTAGAAGCGATCTCATCATTCTTGTTTCTCTCTTGCTAGCACACCCAAACAACATGGTTTCATTCATAAATTGTTGGTGAGTGATTATGGGAATCCCATGAGCCACCTCAATTCCATGCCATTGCTCATCAACCCTGAGTTGTTTTATATTTCTCAATGTTTTTGACATATATTTCTAAAATAAAAATATGTTTCCCTCTATTTAGTTAGTTTTTTTCAATTCATCTTATATTTTGTTCAAAAGGATGAAATTGTTCGTTTGCACTTCACAACTATCTATCTTTAGTTATATATTTATTTTAATAAATTATTAAATATTAGTTTCTATTAGATAGAATAAAGATATATTGAATACGTCATTAAAAAAATTGATACATAATAATTTCACTCGAGATAGTTACAATGTATTGGCAACAACAAAGAATAGAACAAAATATTTGTTTTCCGATGTGAAAATAAAGTACATGCCCAATGCGTCGAAGTTGCCTTTTCTTTACTAAAAGAGGGATGGATGAAAGAGGTTAAAAGTGGGAAAACCAAAAATTATGTGACACGAGAGAATGAAATGAGAAAACATATTAATCATGTTCATGTATAAATCTGCATGTCTATTGAAAGTAGTAACTGATTCTCTCTACTTTAAAGTAATAAAAGTTTGTTTTCTTCATAGAAATAGGAAGGTTTTCGATTGCTAGATCGTTGTATGGGAAAGGAATAAAATCTTGTTTTCTACTTTTGCAAATGATTAAAAGGTGGTTGTTTTTGTTTTCTAATTATATGCATAATAATGGTGAAAAACTTGTATTATTGAAATGTCACAAGTTCAAATATTGTAGCATGTTTACACCTAGTTTGCAATATAATTAGGTTCCTTTGCATGGAGTATAGGGTAGTTCTATATACCAGGTAATTCATTTATACATTTGAAAACAAATCGTTTGCTATTGAGTATAAAATCAATGACACAAACAAATAGTCTTACTAGTCCTTAAAAGAATACTAATTTTTTCTGTGGATGATTTTTTTATTCTTTTTTCTTAAAAATTGTGTAGGATTTTTTTTTCTATTTTTTAATTATTTTAAGTTGATATGTTTATTATGTGGGCTATTGAGGAAGAAAATTTGTCTTGCACATGAAAATCAATTTTCACACTATTGATGAATAATAGACTATCAAAATTTACGTCTCTCATCATTGTTGTGACTAACACATATCAACTCTCTCACTAATTTTATATTTTATATATAATATATGAATTCCACCAACCCCAATTTATTCCACTATAATATGCAACAATTGGGAGGGGGTAAATAAGGTTGATAACATTTTAGAATGAGTTGGGGTAGCCATTTAGTTGGCGCATCATGAAACAAGTTGACTGTGGGAAAATAAAAAACTATGTGCCACAAGAGAATGAAATAAGAAAACATATTAATCATGCTCACATTTAAATCCACATGTCTATTGAGAGAAAGAACTGATACTCTTTGCTTTAAAATAATAAAAGATTGTTTTCTTCATAGAAATTGGAAGGTTTTCAATAGCTAGATCACTGCATGGGAAATAGATAAAAGCTTCTTTTCTACTTTTGAAAGTGATTATAAGGTGGTTGCTAGTTTAAGAGTGAGATAATGTGTTGTTTTTTGTGGTTTTATGTGTATTTATGGTGAAAATTTTGTATTCTTGAAACAAGTCACAAGTTCAAATTTTATAGGGTGTTTACACCTAGTTTGCAATATAATTAGATTCTTTTGCATGGAGTATAGGGTAGTTCAATATACCATGTAATTATTTTATAGATTCAATTTTTGTTTTGTTTGGTATTAAGTATAAAATCAATGGCACAAAGAGATAGTCTTACTAGTCCTTATAAGAATACTATTTTTTTATAGAGAGTTTAACCACATCTTTGGGAATTTGTGTGCTTCATCACAATTTTCTTGAAAAGTACCACAAGAAATGTTTCAAATAAAACAATAGATTAGTCCAATGTGCTAATATGTAAGATTCCCCGTTGCTAACCACTTTTTTATCTTTTCCACTCATTGTAATTTTGTCAAATAGTTTGTTTTCTAACTAATTATCGGGTCCTCAGTTTGCAGCTGATATGTTTTATTTGTTGTTATTTTCTAAGTGAACTTTTAGGTTTCATTCAATATAGGAAACAATGCATAACAATATACTTTCAATATAACATAAAGATTTAATGCCGATAACACATAAGTTCATTCAGATTTCATAGAACTTGTTTCAAGGCCTACAAATCAGAAATAAATAACATTTCAGACCTGTTAAGTCCTCAATACATAATAATGAGTGCTCAATATTGTAGCAGCATAAATAAAACTTCACCAAAACATATATAATTCCCAAGAATGATTCCACGAAACTTCATAATGCAAATTCAAATCCTTTCTAGTGTTACACCTGCCTAGAGTAGAACTATATAGCAAACATTGTCCTCCAAAACTACAAATGTAGTTCCTAAACCCTCTCACACAATGCCTAGTAGTCTAATGTCAAGCCCAAAAAGTAATATTATCAGCTTGAACATGTATGGCCAACATAAAACAATGATAGCAATAAACTCCTTTACTCACTCCTGGTAATAGCATTGACCATGCTCTATACACTCCTCTAGCAACAATGGGTAATGCAATCTACAAACCACAAGGAACTCATGCCCAACTCCCTATTACTATTTGCAAACACTAGCTGAATCTCCAGACTATATCTTTCAATAGCATAGAGATTGTTAGCGAAGAGGGTTTTTGTCCTCCAAGCCCATGAAGATAAACTCTTCAAATAATTTCATCAATTTCTTATTCAATCCAGCCTCAATCTGCAAGATACTACAAAACTTGGCTGATAAGACAATATCTTTCCAAAACCCTAGTTTGTTGCAGCCCACAAAACACCAAAAAACCTACAATAAGCTAAGAATGGTGGAAAATACTGTAGCGTGACACTGTAGCGGCTCTATTCACATCACTATTCATTAAAGCTTCAAAATATTCACAAAATCCATGCCAAACCCTAGCTAATTGAAGCTCAAACTAATTCCAAACCTGCAAATAAGCTTAATGATGAATTCTAGATGAATCCACCTCTCTACGTGGAATTGGGTTTCCGTCCAACCCACAAATTCCCAAGGGTTTTCGTCCTTGAAAATGGTTGTCAATGTTACTCCAACAACTATGGAGAAATTCCAATATCAAATTATCACATAACTAAGCATATCCAAAAACAACTCTTAAAGAGTCTTTTATAACTTTCCAAGAGAGCCCACACACATCTCCAGCCAATGTGGGATAAATAAAGCACTTCCCTTTTTAATATTCAAGTCTCCAAGTACTTTAAGTGAAAGGGAATTTTTATTTTTTAAATAATGTTTTTCCTTTACTTAAGTCCCACTTTAATAAAGTTAAATATTTAATTTAACTTTATTGATAAATAAATTAATAATCACAAACATTTATTAAAACTCTAGTCGAAAATAACAACTATTATCATTAGGATATTATTTATGAGTTCATTCTCAATCCAGACCTGGCTCAGCTAACTTACTATAAATAGAAAGTATCTAAAAAATGCATCAAAACACATCAGAATCACTTGTAGCTGAAATTGCTTAGGCCAAATATCCTCAAGATCCCTTAAATGTCTTGGTTAGCCTACAGGATCATGGAGAAACATGCTAACAACAAACTCATACAACATGTGCTAGAAAGGGGACATTGCAGTCCGCCCTTCCTAAAATTGCTTGTCCTCAAGCAATTTCAATGTATCCCCAAGATCACTATGCTCAACCAAACTAAAACTGAGTATGATCCTAGGGTCCCAAGTCAACCTAGGAGATCTATGACACCAAGCATTGAAAGCACTACCCCGTTGGATGCCAACACAAGAGACCTATTGATAACAACTAGTAAGTAGAGCAATCAAATACTGCACCATCTTTGTCAACTCCTTAGGAAATTGCTCTCCGAAAAAACTAAACTGGAACACCATGCCTGAGTAAACATCGGTAAGACAACATTGGCTTTCTCATCGTCAATTGTTGAACTGCAAACCCAAGTGATCCCAAGGTTCCAAATCAATCTCAAAAGGGAACCACCATGTTGACACTATAGGAGTTGAGAAAATACAACACCACAGGAGCCCAAATGATCTCTGCAAGCTGAAAAACTTGTTACAAGGAGAAGCAAGGAAGCAAATCACAGAAGGAACAAAAACACAGGAAAAATATGCTCCAAAAGAGAGAGCTCAATATTCACAAAATGTAAAATTTAATAATCCTCCTTCTTGTTACAAAGAAAAGAAAGAACTTAACCTTTGATAGGTCAAGAAACCCTAAAGAGGAAAACCTAGGTTTGCACATAATAATTAATAAAAGAATTAATTATTATGCACCTAAAGTTAGCTTAAGTGTAAAAGAGATAAAGGGAACTTAAATAATTAAACAAATATTGTTTAATTAATCAAGTAAATACTTGAATACTCTAACACCCCCTCTTAAGCTAGACTTAGGGAGAAGCTAAAACCTAGAACAACTACTGAAAGCATGAAAGATGGGTCCCGACAACAAGGCCTGATTAGGTACCCAAATACAATGAAATCTCTATGAACTGGAGAAATAGAGAAAACCACGTGGGAACAAAACTCTACTCCAAAAAGAGATGGAAAAGAACACCACTGAAGCATGAAGAACCTGCAAACTCTGTTGAAGAATAACTGCTAATCTGAAGAACCTCCACTGAAATAGAACATGACCAGGTATAGAAGACTGTAATTTGTATGAGTGCCCTCAAATAACACTGCTCGAATAAGAAGGCAAACAAGGCAAAAAACTAAAATCGAAGATACAGATGGCATGAAAAATACCAAAGCCTAAAGAGATGATCAATCGAATCACAGAAGCATAAGAACCAACAGGACAAACCTCCCCATAATGCGAAAGTGGGAGAGGGACATGAACACTGAAAAGAACGGCCAACAAGAATTGGATTACAAAGAACCAAGAGCATCAAGGTGCTAAGAAAGAAGTACATGGTGTCATGGAAGGAACACTCACTTGACACACATCATGAGACAAATTTCATGGAAGGAACACTCACTGGACAAAGGAAGATGGCAAACAATAGGCAAACATCAACCCCCTCATGACACTTTATCAATAGTGCATGTACAACAAGGCACAAGATGTGCAAGATTCCAAGTAAACAATGCATGATGGCACTTTATCTCAGTGCGTTTGCATAATTACAATGCTACAATGTTAAGAAGACTGGAAATAGGAACGTGAACCAAAATAGAGACATCCTACTCAGAGAAGAGATCCTAGCACCTGAAACAACCATGATATCCACCAGAGTGCCGAAAAGCAAAAAACTAAATAAAATATGCATGGAGAAAAATCTGGAAAATAAAACTTAGATGGCTGGAAATTACACAACACACGCTTTCCAAAAATATAAACTTTTCAAAAAACGGAGATCGGATGCTCATTCTATGGCTCCCGGAGTGCAAAAACAAGACCTCACTTTGACTGAAAAAAAATTTAGTCAAATAGAAAAATTGGAAAAAATTACCAACACCATGAGGTCAATATTGGAACCAGCTTTCTGATGCCTATTCATTTTCAAAAAAATGACTCCGTATGCCCAAGATATGGCCAAAAAACCAAACCCCTCCTTGAAAGAGGCAAAAAAGAGAGTCTAGTGGCTGGGTGGTGCTCTGGTGGCTAGTGGGTGGCGGTTGGGTGGAGCTCCGGTGGCTGGCGGTTTCCTGGTGGCTGGGTGGAGGTGGTGGTCGGCAAGGCGTAGGGCTGGATGGAGGTCGACGATGGTTGCAGAGCCGGTGGCGGGGGCCAGGGTGCTGAGCGTTGCTGCAAGTGGCGTGGGAGTTGCTGCGGGCGGCACAGGGGTTGAGCGCTGTGGCTGGTGGGGGCCATAGGGAGGCCGGGGGCTGCAGTGGCGGGAGGCGCTGCAGGGAGCAGCGACGGCTGGGGGTCGGGAGGTGTTGCAAGTAGCGGAGCAACGACAGTGGTAGCCGGCGGGCACAGAGAGGTGCCGGCGGGGGGCTGGAGGCCGGTGTCGGCGGGGGCTAGGCCGATGGGAGCTACAGGGTTGGAAGCTGAGGTGGTCAGAGCTGCGGCAGCGACAGGGTCAGGGGGCCCCACGGTACCCTGTGTACCGTGGGGAACCCCCCCAAAAAGATTTTTGACAATTTTTTTTTTTTTTGAAACCCTTGATTTTTTTTCTTTGCCCTTTTGCTTTTTTATTTTTTTTTAAAGCAAATTTCACCCCGTATGCCGTAAAAAGGCAAAATATATTTTTTTTTGAATTTTTTTTCTTAATTTGCGTGCTAGGGCAGTACGACCTGGATTTGAGAAAAAAATACTCCCAGAGGCTCAGGAACCAAAATAGGTCAAATTTTATATGACCATAGGGGTTTTCAAGCCTTTTGAGCACGATGGTGAGGTCCATTTAGGCCTAAAGTGCTAAAAAAAGGTCAATCCCTAAGTACATAAAAAAAATTCTGAAACCCCAGATCTGCTTCCAATGCAAAAATTCTCAAAACAAGAACAGGTAGCTGCAAATTTGAAGCTCTGATACCATATAGGAGTTGAGAAAATACAGCACCACAGGAGCCCAAATGATCTCTGCAAGCTGAAAAACCTGTTACAAGGAGAAGCAATGAAGCAAATCACAGAAGGAACAAAAAAAAAGAAAAAATATGCTCTAAAAGAGAGAGCTCAATATTCACAAAATGTAAAATGTAATAATCCTCCTTCTTGTTACAAAGAAAAGAAAGAACTTAACCTTTAATAGGTCAAGAAACCCTAAAGAGGAAAACCTAGGTTTGCACATAATAATTAATAAAAGAATTAATTATTATGCACCTAAAGTTAGCTTAAGTGTAAAAGAGATAAAAGGAACTTAAATAATTAAACAAATATTGTTTAATTAATCAAGTAAATACCCGAATACTCTAACAGACACTGTGCCACTTTGATATAACCAATATATTGCAACATCCCATGAAGCAACCGACTTCTCCATGGAATCCAAACCATAAGGTTGTTATACACCTGCAAGATGAAATGAATATCTATCTTCCAAAACCCAAATGTTATTCACATCAATGCCCCAACGGTCAAAACTAAAAGTGTTATCCTCTTGAGACCAAACCACATACTTAGTTGTATTAACAATGCAAATGTTGTAAACTGATATCCCTAAATTAAAAATTTACCCTCATGAATTAATCCATTCATACACCTTTGCCAATCCAAACATCTTACCAATTTTAAGTTGTCACAAAGATATGCCCTCATGGAACCATGAATAGCAACTTCATTATCCATAGACATACCTGGTGAGAGCAACTTACCAACATCAACTCCTTGAGTTAACATAACCTCTAAGGAAGGAAATTGAAGAAACTCACGAAGATGGGCTGCCCATGCAACCTCATTATGTCCACCTACAACCATTGCCATCTTTGATGTATCATCCATTGAAGCTTCCAACACCAAAAGATTGTGTTGATTATGTGGTTGCATCAACTTAAATCCCAATGCAAAGATAGCACCACCAAACCCAAACACATAGAAGCCTCTAATGTTGATGTAAATATGCAACTGAAATCCCTTATGTGATGCCAAATTCGAAGTCTGAAAATTGAAATGATTCTAGCTCATTTTGTTATCTTCACAACCTACATTTTTCCTTATCTCAACACATTAATCATTATTGCTAATGAGAAATGAACTCCCATCCTTCAAGGCTTATTTGCGACTAGCTGCTATCTTCATGGCAAAACCTGGAAATTTTATGATTAGCATCATAGGACAACATTTTAACAATAAGGTGTAGGATGGAGTGTAGTACCCCTACCCTAATAAGATTTTTAAACCCGGTTTGACCTTGGTTGAATTTTTAAGTGGCTTTGTTGGATGGTTGATTTACCATGTTGTGATGTTATAGTTAGGTATTATGCTTGATGTGTGTACTAGTAAATGGTGATTACACATTGATTCTTATATAAGAATAGCTATTCTTTTGATTTGCATTATTAACCCCGGGCTAACACTTTCATTGAATATATATATGCATGCATGTATGGTTCATTGTTGCAGGAGATTACAAGTACAAGTACCGTGTAGGTACGGGGTATCGTCTCCACCTGGCTTCGTAGGTCTGAGCATGCCTTATTGGTCTGATGGAAGTGGATTAGGTAGTCGTAAGACCCTATGTTTTACCCTAGTCGTGCTCAAGTGGGTGTCGTCAATTGTTTGTCAGTTTTCCCCTTTGTCGGGTATGCGGGTCGTGTATTTAGTTGGTTTCCTTGAGTTGCATGTTGTGCATTTGGTAAAATTAATTATTAAATCCTAAATATTTAATTAGATTTAATGTGTTTTTACACATTCATAAATTAAAGGGACTAAATTAAATAGGACCCCTTTGTGTGATTAATCAATAAATCATATTGCTTAATTCATATTTGTAGCAAGTTTGGTTAAATGGTTATTTTTAAATGATGAATTGTATGCATTGTTGTTAAAAGGTTAATTAGAAATTGAAAAATTAATATTTTACCCTCTTTGGCATTTTGGAAACAAAAATGTTAGTTTTAATTTATTTGAGAAAATCAATTTTGGGAAGAAAAACAATTTTTACATATTAAATTGTTTGGAAATGATTTTTATTTGGTTGAAAATAATTTCAACCTAAAAATAGATTTTTGGTCAAAAAATTTCTTTTTAACCTAGGTTTTCAAAAATTATTGGGAGAGTTGTTTTTGGATGGAAAATTTTTGGGGCATCTTTGGTTGGAAGAAATTCTTGAGCTTGCATGTTGGGCTCTTCATCAAGTCACTACCAGGATTGCATATGGAGGTAGGATTCTAGTTAATTTCCTTTGTTTTAAAGAAAATTACTGATTTGTTTTGGAAGAAATCTGTGTTTGTTTGTTGAAAAATCTCTTAGATTTGTGAAATAAAGAAGAGTAGCAATGAATTTTTGAGTTTATCCCTCCCTGATTTCATTTCCATTTCCAAATCAACTTCTGGTTTACTCAAATTTATTTCTTAATTGAAATTGGGTATGGGTTTTAAATTGAGAAATTAGTTTGTTTTTAAGAACTTTGAGTTTAAAAATTTGTTCAAATTTGCCCAATATGGGTGTTATACTGGCAAAATTTTGCCAATTTGGGTATTTGGGGCATACTGGTTATTTTCGAAATCCAACTCTGCCTGCTCCTTCTATTTCTCTATCAATTTTGAGTTTTCTTGTTGGGTTGGGGTGTTTATTTTCATTATTTTGTTTTAAAAAAAAATTATAAATCATTTTGTTTTCTGGAAAATTCCCTAGAAAATTGTTCTCAGAAAAATATCTGAGAGTACACAGAAAATTGGGGGAATTGTTTTAAGAAATTAAAAATAAATAAATAAATTTATGGACCCACGTGGCAGGGGATCCACCTTACCCCACCACGTGGGATGGTAGACGCTGCTACCATTGGTAGTCACTACTACCGTTGGTAGCAACACTACCATATGGTAGCAATGCTACCATTGGTAGCTTCTGCTACCACCTGGTAGCAGCCACTACCCTTGGTAGTAGCTCTACCCTTCACACAAAAGAAACAACAACTAAGTTTATTAAACAAAAAAGTCTGCTAATTAGATGTTACGCTGTGTTTTTTGGCAGCGTTTGAGAAATTAAAACGTTCCGCCAGTGATTATATATTATGCGGATTTTAGATTTTATAATTTTTTTTATAATATATATGTGTGTGTGTGCATGTGTGTGTTATTTGTGAAATTTTAGAAATGAAATATTATATTATTTGCGAAATTGGAAAATGAAATATTATATTAATTGTTAATTTTTGTAAAATTAATTGATATATTATTTGGAAATTTTTAAAATTTAGGTGATATATTATTTGGGGAATTTGAAGATGGATAAATATAGTTAGAAGTTTAATGACATTTTCTCTTAATGAAATATGGATATTAGATGAGAAAATACATTTATTAATGTTATGTTTTTATGTATTGGAAAATAGGCATGATCATATAATTGCAATTTTGGTATTGAAATTATTATGTAATGGTGATTTTTTTCTAATATTGTATTTTGAAACTTAGATCAATTAGAAAATTTTGATCGATTTGTATTTTTAGCATTATGGAAAAATGATTGTCATAGTTTAATGTCAATGCGTATTTAATTTTCTGTATTCGCATTTGATTTAAAAAAAAAGGCAAGTCCTTGATTGCGAGTGTTGGATATTGTCATGTGGTTGATTTGTAACTGGTCATGTCCTTAAATGTGAGTGTTGGATGTCGTTATGTGGTTGATTGTAGTTGGTCATGTCTCTAGTTAGAGAATCATCAGTTAGTAAACCTCGTGTGAGGACTTGTTTGGCCAAGTGGGTTTTCCTACCATATTGAACTCCGTATACTAGTCCTTGTGTATACCTTGGTTTTAGGAGTTAGTTTGATTGTGGTTTAGTGTCATACGTGAGAGTGGCTTTCGAGTGGGGGTCGCGCCCAAAGTGGTAGTAGGGTAACCCATCGAAAGTGTGTCTAAATAAGTGAGAACTTAATAGTATATTAGAGAATTAGTAGATGAAAACTCTAAGTAAGATAATTGTGCCTCACACATGGGATGAGTGCTAGTACAGACTCAGAATGCAGTGAGAAGGCCTGAAATGGCAAACCAACAACCTTGTCTTCATGAAAGGATGTGTTGGGTCCACATGAGACATGGATGGGCCGGATGTTCGGGAGAGGTTACTAGGGTAACCTAGTAGATGGGGCCGATACCTATGGAGGCCTTCCAGAATAACCCTACCAAGCTATGTGATGACACTCGTCCCTTATGTTCACTAGTGTGCAGTTGTGTTGTTTTTGCTAGGAGCACTATTGTGGAGTCATATCTGATTGCTTCTGCCTTTGAGAGTACCTGATATTCATGTTAGACCATGGGATACTTATGATGTGTTGCGAGAACTTAGGTTCCCTGGTGCTCCAATTGCTCTTTTATATTTGCTCCATATCTTGTTTTAGATGGATCCTCTTTCTCCTTCTTAGATCATTCATGTATCTTTTGGACCGATGTGGTCATATGTATTATTTGTTTATGTACGCCTTATTGGTCGGATGTAATTAATGTGAACCTTATGTATTCTTCACCCTATTATTTTATTAGAGGGGTCTTGCAGTTGAACAGACCCGAAGATGTAGCCCATTAGGGGTGAACTCCGATATCAATTTGGTGTTATGTGGCGTTTGTGTTCATCTGGTTCCTTTTTATTTTGGATGTATGAATGACATTATGGTTAAATTGTATAATGTGGATTAGATGATATCAATCTTAAATGCATGTATGAAGTTATCTTATTAGATGCAGTAATATGGATCATGAAGAATGTAGGTTTAGTGTATTGCATAGTATTCATCATCTTTTAATGCAAATAAAGTATGTATGGAAATTCAATGTATGGCATATGTCTTAATTTAAGAATGGATGTCATGTATGATTAAATTGCAATGAATGAACTTAATCATGTTATCTATATTTTAAACCTACCGAATGAACTTAACCATTGATTAAGTATAATTATGTTATTAAGTTAATCAACTTAATTGGATCAATTCACGTGAGTTGAGTTGGTCACGAATCAAGTAATCACGTTGGGAAACCCTTTAGGTGTTAGTTAAGTCTTCTGTTGTGTAATCTGAACTAATGTTAACTCAATGTATCATTATACTGTTTTAACTTTAAAAAAAATATATTTGCACTCTATTCTTGTGTTTTAGTTTAATCCCTTCAGGGTTTCCTAGCGGGGCATTACATGGAGACCATGGAAACAAGTCTGAAAACTTATTCCAAATCTGCTTATGATTATATAAAGACAATATATTATTCCCTCTCTTGGAGTCTTTGTTTTCTTCATCCTCTTCAATGGTGTCTCCATGCATACCTTCTTCCAAATTTGGATGTTCCTTATCAACTGTTGATCCAACAAGAATATCATTCTGAAAGCCACTTACAAAATTTGTTAAAGCAACTACCTCATTGCTGCAAACTATATTATCATCAAAATTCATGGGTTTGATTTCTTGTTGTTCTCCAGCAACACATTGTATCTCCTTTTAATGAAAAAATTGGAATCATTATGCATCACTTCATCCTTATCCTTTCAACAATTTGTACATCTCCATAGTCCTAGTAGTAAGTTGTTGTTGTTTGGAGGAGGCTACCATAGAAACCGATTTCCTGATTTGGATGATGAAGAATGTGCCAAACTCAGCTCCAAACAAAGTTCATCAATTTGATTTTCTACTTTTTGTAGAGACATTTGAGTAGTCTCCAAGGTATCCTTAGCATCCATAAGCTCACAAGTAATTGGTTCAACATCTTCTTCTTTCCTTCTCAAAGCATTAAAATACATTTTAGAAAGACCAAAGAGATGATCTCGATATGAAAGTAGGTGCAAATAGTTTGATTTCATAGTCTTCATAGCTGCTTTAATCACCTGTAAATCAGTATGGGAAGATTATTCTTCCTTACCCTTTTGCCTTCTCTCAAGTTGACCCTTCCAAAGGTGATTTTAAATCAACTAATGAGTGTTGTCAAAATGAGTTAATATTGCAATAATTTTTTCTTCATTAAATTTCAGTTGGTTTCCCAAATTATGTGACTTGATTGGCTTATGAGTTTCTTCATGTGAAGAAGTAGTTGATGGACTTTGAATAACTTGACTATCACTAAAGTCATTTTCTATGATACCTTCTTTGTATTCTTGTTGATTAAGGACTAATACAATAATAGAGCCAATCATAGAATCACCTTCATCATCATTTGCACCAATATTTTCATGTGGAGAAACTGGGGCAGTAATAACATGATTCATGGAATCATCAAAAGAAACCATTAACTTCCTAGGATTGTCAAGCATAATCTCCAAATTACCCACAAAGAGGCTCATGCAACTATTGCCTGAAGCAACAACTGATTCATTATGTTGGAACCAATCCTTTTCATCACTGGACATTACTTCCTTAACTACAAAATATTTAGATTGAATGTTCTTTTTTTCACTAGTAGATGGAGAGTCAACTTTACCCTTAAAATCAACTTCCCTATTCAACTGATCATTCTGAATCAAATTTGTGTTAGACTCCTCATTCACCTAAACTTCTTTTGTGCTGGTAGAAACATAAGGAGAATCAACTTCAACCATGATTTCCTCTTTTCGAACCTCCTGGAAGGATGGAATATAAATAGTGGTAACACTTGAACAATCTTCCTTATGCAATTCCACCTTTCCACCTGCACATTGGTGATTAGGCTTCCAATCCTTATACAAGAGAAGCACATGTTCTGCCTCCTCAATTCTTTCTTGCTCACTTTCTAAATTTTGTCTTTGAAGAATTCCTTTGCATTAACTTATTTTTTCTCTTTATCTAAGAAAGGTTTCAATTTCTCTTCACAACAAAATATCACCCTTCTAACCAATCTCCCTTTTACTGATAGGACTCAAGAATTCCCTTCTTCCAGTTAGCTGATAGGATAGAGAACAAAGGCTGAGGTACATCATAGCTCTCATTACTAGACAAAACCATAATGGTTTGTATTGCTGCAATAACATCATTATCATGATCTTACTTGATTGAAGCAAGGAAATGGTGAAACATGTTGTACATTAAATCATGCAACTCTAAATCTATCATGAAATTACTCAATCTGATTCTTATAAATGTTTTTAGTATGGCGACTCTTTTAGGACAATGGGGGTTTATTAATACTGCTAAGATCTTGGAAGCTATCCACAACTAGTTGCATTACCTCTTTCATTGTATCATCATCATAAGGTACTAGACGAGTTATAATCCTCATGATCTCAGATAAGCAAGAAGTAACCACCAACTTAGTTTCACCATCTGGATGTCTCAACCACTTGTGCTAATCCAGGGAGGCCACTATAAGAGTTAGAGCTATATGTATCACTTCACAACATTATTGCTCAATAAGGATCAAACATTATTCTGCCTTTTTAAGTGTGTTCAAGATATCATCCCTTGATTGGAATTGATTACTGAGCTTGCTACTTACTTCATAGAGTGAAATTGCCAAATGTTTCCTATCTTCTATTGCCATTCTTCAGACTAAAATCTAGCTTCCTAAATCATCCAAAGGCTGGTAAGAACTTTAGCTCTGATAGCACTATAAGATGCCCCCTTGCCAACCACTTTTTACCCTTTTCCACTCATTTTAATTCTGTCAAATAGAATGTTTTCTAGCTGATTACTGGGTCCTTAGTTTGCAACTGATATGTTTCCTTTGTTGTTATTTTTTAAGTGAACTTTAAGGTTTCATTCAATATAAGAAACAATGCATAACAATATACTTAAAATATAGCGTAAAGATTTAACGATGATAACCCATAAGATCATTCATATTTCATAGAACTTGTTTCAAGCTTTACAAATCATAAATAAATAACATTGCAGACCTGCTAAGTCTTTAGTACATAATAATGAGTGCTTGAGATTGTAACATCATTGATAAAACTTCACCAACACATATATAATGCCCAAGAATCATTCCACAAAACTCTGTAATGTAAATTCAAACTCTTTCTAGTGTTACAACTGCCTGTAGCAGAACTATATAGCAAAGATCATCCTCCAAAACTACAAATGTAGTTCCCAAACCCTTTCATACAATGCCCAACAATCTCATGTCAAGCCTAAAAAGTAATATTACCAAACTGGAAATGTGTGGCCAACATAAGCCAATGACAACAATAAACTTCTTTACTCACTCTTGGTAACAACTGTGACCATGCTCTATATACTCCTCCAACAATGATGGGTAATGCAATCTCCAAACCATAAGGAACTCATGCCCAACTCCCCATTACTTTGCAAACACTAGCTGAATTTCTAGACTATATCTTTCAATAGCATAAAGATTGTTAGCGAAGAGGGTTTTCATCCTCCAAGCCCATGAAGATAAACTCTCCAAATTATTTCATCGATTTCTTATTCAATCCAACCTCAATTTGCAAGATACTACAAACCCTGGCTAATAAGACAACATCTTTCCAAAACCCTAGTTTGTTGCAGCCATAAAACACCAAAAAACCCGCAATAAGCTAAGAATGATGACAAATATTGTAGTGCAACTACTACAATACTGTAGTGATTGTTCACATCACTTTTCATTAAAGCTTCAAAATATTCACAAAATCCATGCCAACCCCTAGCTAATTGAAGCTCAAACTAATTCCAAACCTACAAATAAGCTTAATGATGAATTCTAGATGAATCTACCTTTCTATGTGGAATTGGGTTTCCATCCAACCCACAAATTCCCAAGGGTTTTCGTCCTTGAAAATGATTGTCACTATTACTCTAGCAACTATGGAGAAATTCCAATATCAAATTATCACATAACCAAGCATATCCAAAAAGAACTCTTAAAGAGTATTTTGTAACTTTTCCAAGAGAGCCCACACACATCTCCAGCCAATATGGGATAAATAAAACATTTCCCTTTTTAATATTCAAGTCTCCAAGTACTTTAAGTGAAAGGGAACTTTTAATTTTAAAAAAACTTTTTCCCTTTGCTTAAGTCACACTTTAATAAAGTTAAATATTGATAAATAAATTAATAATTGCAAACGATTATTAAAACTCCAGTCAAGAACAACAACTATCATCATCAGGATATTATGAGTTCATTGACAATCCAAACCTGGCCCAACTAACTTACTATAAATAGTAAGTAGCTAAAAAACAAATCAAAACACATCAGAATCACTTGTAGTTGAAATTGCCTAGGCCAAATATCCTCAAGATCCCTTAAATGTCTTGGTTAGCCTATGGGATCATAGGGAAATAGGCTAATGACAACCTCATACAACATGTGCTAGAAAGGGGACATTACATAATAGGATTGCAAAGAAAGCATTTGAAGACTCGTACGTCAAAATCTTAAATTAAAATAAAACTATACACTCAATGCCAAGTTTAGCTATATTGTAATATTTAGCATGTATATTATAATCAAATGCTTAAGCGATGCATATTCTAAGGCTAAAAATTTGCCAAGGACGATCATACAGGGGGAAGATGTTTTTAAATTTGAAGGCCACGTATGAGGGTTGTGTAATTTTTTAGAAATACGTGATTTTTAAAACTATTGGGATTACCAGTCAACATTGAACATCATCCATAACACAACTTCTAGAGCACCGAGCAGATCAAAAAACATATGCTAGATCACCAACTTAGAAAATCTCACAAAAACCCACATTTTGACATCAATGACAACCAAGACAAACATATCAACACCATCAATCATCACATTTACAAAAATCATATCTTCTATTATTCAATCCATATGTTATTATTTGATTATTGGAGATCACCTCCTTGAAGTGCTTTGCTATATTCATGTTTTTTACAAATATTTTCAAGAATTATCATAATACTAAGTGTGTAGGGGAAAAAGCGAGACTAGGTTAACATGCCCTAATCCTACCTTTTGACACACATTACGGAATACGAAAGAGCCTAGAGATATCGCACAATTGGCTACTTCTTTTTGTGAAAGAGAGAGCCACGGGATATCTATTAGGATTTCTATTCCCTTGTTGAAATTGTAAGATCAAGTAATGCAAGTTCAAACCCTAATCCCAAAATGCAAGTATGAACTAATAACAAGATTGCAGAATTGAGATTAAACAATGAACAACTGTAAATACAAGGATGAAATAAGAATGCAGATGTGTACCCGGAGTCAAAATCGGACTGAAAATGTTTGGGACGGGGGCGCGGGCGCCACTGTCCTGAAAACTGCACCGGAAACTGCTGTTCTGCACTCTAGAACACTGTCGGAAAGTTGTCTGAAAGCTGTCTGTCCGGAGGACCAGGGTGCCCAGCGCCTCTATCCCAGGGACTAGGGCGCCCAGCGCCCCTGTCCCAGTCTTCTGCTCTGCAATTTGATGCAGGGTGCTATCTCGACCTGTTCTCTCCGGATCTGTATCCTGCAGCGTCGTTCGATTCCTGAAACCTGCAATGATATCTGAAAAAGGGTGTATGGGCAGCTATATAGGGTTTTGCCTTAGTCAAACCCCCGCTTCGGTGATTTCCACCTCCACGAATAGCCAAGTTGTTTTGTAAAATGTATTGTGTGTGCAGACCTAGTGTGTGTGCAAGGTCCTAAAATGCAAGAAAGCAAACTAGAGCAACCTAGAAAGTAAACCCTAATTGCTTGTAAATGACAATGTAAATTCTCTAAATCAAGATGCAATGTAATCTAAAGCATGAATAAATGATGTATTGAAGCTTATGTAAAGACATGAAAACAACATGAAATCATACCCAACCCTCAAGGGAGGAGTACAAGCCAATCTTCAGTCGGTAATCTCCTATTGTTCTTCAATGTCTTCCAAGCCCTAAGTGGATGAATGAATTTGATAGATGCTTGGTAGAAGGATGTTGAATGTTGTTGAAGTCTTCAAAGATCTGCTCTTTCGCTGCATATGAAGTTCCTGAAAACAAAAATCCCCTCCCTTCAAATGAAGAAAGAGAGCTCTTATGTAGGAAACCCTAGATCGTAAATTCATCTTTTGGCCGACCTAGAGATTGAATATCCCGCCAATTTCTTGGGGTTAAGCTTTATTTTATGATTGGATCGTGCTCCTAAAATTTCAGGAAAAATGTCCGGGACCATGTGCACTCCGGGCGCCACGGTCCCGACAACTTTTCACCAAATTTTCAGGGCCGTCGGATATGATGATTTTAGAGAGAATCCCAAAGTTACAGGTGATTTCGAGATGTTTTGACCCCGAAACCAAGCCCCCAAGTTTGAAATAGGACTTAATTAGGGTTTCTGATTAAGTGGTGTTTTGGAGGAATAAAATGCAAAGGGCACGCTTTAGCGAAAGGGTCCAACTTTATGATGCAAAGAACGACGAAATAGGACCTTAGACCTAATTAATTTGATTAATTAAGTGCTTAAGGAGAAATGCAATGCAGAATGTAAAATGCACTAAGGCGGGTGCTAAACTAGGTGTGAAATTGTACCACCCTAGCAAGTGCGTACAATTTACGATGCTACATTTAGCCCCCACTTTAGCGGTCATATGAGTACTACGTGCATATGCAAGCTAAAGTACATAAAAGTAAACATTATTTGAAAAAGGATATATCCATAAGTTGTTGGATGAAGCCCCTGGCGGTATCTGCAGTACACAGTTAGGAACCGCACCCTACAAAACACACATTAGATCACAAAATCACCTAATGCTTACTAAGGAAAGTGATGAAATTTGTGAGTAGCTATATGCCCCCCCTGTTTCGACTTGCTTATTAGGGAGGTGAAACAGGGTAGCATGTTTACTTGCGACAAATTGTGTAAGAGAGTATTGATGAGGGGTGTTCACTAAATAGGCTTCATCAGAGCACTTTTTGGAACATCCCGAGAGTAAGAGAAGTAAAATACGATTCCAACGCAACAAACGGCTCGAAAATTGCATCTCTCAAGCCCAAGTTATGATAAAATGAATGATAGCGGAAAATTAGGATTTTAAAAGTGAAGATAAACAAATGAGAGTATATACTTTGAAAGTGACACTTACATTTGTCACTTTGTTGATTTCAGAATACTATTCAGTGCAGCGGAGCCCACATAGCCATCATCATGCCTTCACGACGACCGGAGCGTCCCACGAGGATTGAGATCCCGCGCCAGGCCGTGATCGACGACGAGCCACTGGACGAGGTGAGTTGACTGAGTGTTGACTTTTGATTTTTTCGCATTTTGAATTTTTTTTGTGATCATATGCGGGCCTTGAAGGCTGACCGGGGCCCACCCAGGGCGCCATGGTCCCTGTGGGGCGCCCTGGTCCCCTCAGGGCGCCCTGGTCCCCTCAGGGCGCCATGGTCCCTGACAGGGGTGCCATGGTCTCTTCAGGGTGCCATGGTCCCTGACAGGGCGCCATGGTCCCCAATCAGGGCTTGGCGAGGGTTTTCAGGACTAGCACACGATGTTCGACAGTTTGCATTAGTGATTTTGATGATCGAGTACTGATTACGGTTATGTTTTTGTGTTGCAGGGTCTCCCATACATGAGAGAGTATACAACGGGACATATTCTTCGCAGTTTGCGAGATCAGATTCCGCGGCTGACTCAAGCAGAGAGAGACACACTATCGATTGTGGGATTGTGGTATGTGATCCTCATGCCAGCCATTCGGTTCCATCCTGTGATGCTGATGACATTGATGGAGCGATGCTGATGACACATGCACTTTTCACCTTCCAGTAGGAGAGCTGACGGTTACACTCGAGGATGTGTACCGTATACTTCATCTTCCTATTAGAGGAGCGACTGTTACATACGCGACCGATCGGTCAGCGGAGGATCATTAGAGAGAGCAGGTGTATTGCATAGGGAGAGTCATGCCGAGCGAGACGAGAGGTCGCATCATGGTCAGCTGGCTCTTACATCCTACAGGGGAGGTACCCCTTTTGAGACGCCTTATGATAGCCATCATAGCACTAGCCATCTGCCCTAATGGGCAAGGGACGCACATGCATGGGGGTCTCACATGGTGTATCAGAGCGATGGAGAGACACAGGAGAGTGTATGCTTGGGGTCGGAGTATGCTTGCACATCTCTATCATGACCTTGAGGAGTATGTATTCAGATAGGGGTTCAGTTTGATGACATGCACACTTCTGCAGGTATGGATTTTAGAGCACTTCACATGCACCAGGCCCGTCGGCTTTCCGCTGAGTACGGTGAGCGAGCGACCTAGGGTGTTTGCTTATCCACTTACTAGCGAGTGGAGATTTGGAGATTTGTTATATTGGAGAGTGATTTTTGACAGACTGACAGCCGAGGTGACAGTGTGGAGACCTTACCTACGGATGCATAGATGGGATGGGATGGAGAGACAGTTAGCATGCCTACAGAGGAACTGCCTACTACAGGGACGATATTCACACATCATAGTCCCATTCTACTTTGACCGAGTACGGAGGCAGTTTGGGCTAGAGCAGTGTGTTCCAGCCGATGTGCCCATCTATGCTCGACACTCACGGGTCCTTCCCAGAACTAGAGTAGTAGCGAGACCAACGATAGATGACATCAAGACTACAGACTTAGAGGGATCTGATCAGGATGTAGTGACTGATTATTCTGTAGAGCTTGGGGCGCAGCGGAGGTACGTCTCATGGTTTATGAGATCATACCTAGGTCCTATCTTTCCACTAGATCATCCGACAGGCTATCCAGGCCCATGGAGACATGGAGACCGAGACGAGGACTAGGGATCCAGGTTAGAGGAGCCAAAGGAGGGAGAGGGTCATGAGGAGGTGGGAGATCCTGATCCACCTACAGGCGATCAGCCCAGTGCCGAGGAGGAGGAGGAGGAGGATACAGATAGAGAGGAGGATGAGGAGGATGCAGGTGATGATGCGGATGAGGACGAGGATGAGGATGAGGAGGAGGAGGATAGAGATGATGAGGAGGAGTCGGATGCAGCTCCCCACCATTCGGGAGACAATACCATGGCTCTGGATCCACCTCTTATTCCCCAACAGGGGGAACATGAGGCGATACGGAGACCTGTCCCTAGTACCGTCCAGCCTACACCCATTGTGCACAGATTATTCGAGCGAGGGGAGCCTAGCGGTGCCCAGGCACATATGCTACCATATCATGATCCCTACTGGCGTGAGGGAGATCCAGGTATAGTAGGTTTATATTGATTGATTAATGTTTTGATGATATAGAATGGTACTAACAAAAATCTGTTCTACTACCACAGCTAATGTGTAGGAATGGCGTTCCCTAATTCAGCAGGCAATGACAGACATTTCCATGATAGCACAGATCCCCAGTTCCTCACAGATTGCCTATAGGCCTCAGGGGAACGCGGGTCGGCATGAGGACTTGTTTTCCCCATTCCGAGTATAGGTAGACATATGGAGGGAGAGAGAGAGAATCCTATCAGAGGACCTCCAGCAGGCGCGACAGAGAGAGAGAGTCCTATCAGAGGACCTCCAGCAGGCGCGACGAGATCTAGCAGCGGCTCAGGCCGAGGCTACCACCTATCGCGCGATCCTTATGGATAGGGATCGTAGGAGTTCCTCTCGGAGTCACTCACGGTCTATATCGCACTACACACCCATGGGTCCACCTTCACGGCCAGATCAAGAGGGAGCATCCAGTCGACACTCTCCAGCCACTAGCCCTAGGGATAGGAGATGATTTTATGATGTAAAAGATAGGTCACATTTTGGATGTACAGTGACCTATATTTGTATACGATCCACACATATATATATGTATATATACATGCTTCTCTTTTGTCTCAAATGTGTTATCTTTAATGCCTAAAACAATGTATTTATTATTTTGATTAAATCTAATACATTTGGTAAATGTACATTTATGTTCAGAATTTAATTTCCATGTGATTGATTTCTCAATGCTCCATGATTAAATTGATACATGTGTGACTTATTTAAAATATTTAATCAAGTACTACATTGATGATAAGGAAGAAATATGCATTAAGTCTAAGAATCATATAACTAATGTGATTTAATTTTGAACTTAAACACAACATGATACGATTCTACTTAACACATAACGACACTGTATAATATGCTAGCATAACGAAAATGTAAATCTTTTACAATTTACATAAATGAATTCAAGACAAACTATAAAGTAAGAAGACACGCTTGTCAGGAATGAAGCAATATAGATTAAACATCATAACATTTAATTCTATTTTTCTTTAATTAAGAGACACTAACATATTATCCAATGTTGAAGAATTGAAAAGAAGATAGATGAAGAACGAAGAATTAAGCATAATATCTATGCAAGTGCATAGCATTGATAGGTTCTTTAAGAGGCGTACCGTCTACATCCGCTATTTTGTAAGCACCTGATCCATAATCCTCAATAACGATATATGGTCCAAGCCAATTAGGACTAAATTTTCCCTTTTCTGCAGGTAAGGCATTCACATTGCGCTGATTCTCATAAAGGACTAAGTCACCTACTGAGAAGGAACGTTGAATGACCTTATCATTATAGCTTCCTTGTAGGGTTTTGTGATACGCTTGAATATGCTCAAGAGCGTTTATACGTTGTTCATCAAGCATCTCAAGCTGTTGAAGTCATTGTTCTCTATAAGAGTCATCATCTACTATACCTTTGAGAGAAACCCTAAGTGATGGAATCTCTAACTCTAAGGGCATAATAGCATCAACACCATAAACAAGATTATAAGGAGTAGTTCCCGTAGCAATTCGTACACTCGTTCGGTAGGCCCAAAGAGCATAGATTAGCTGGTTACTCCAATCCTTACCATGCTTATTCACAGTTTTGCGAAGAATTTGTTCAATTATTTTATTGGATGATTCGGCTTGACCATTTGATTGAGGATAGTATGGTGTAGAAAATCGATGTTTGATATGATACTTCTCAAGGAATTTCTTCACGTCCTTGTTCTTAAATGATGTCCCATTATCTGAGATGATAGTGGAAGGTATCCCGAATCGAGAAATGATGTTTTCTAGAAGAAATTGACAAATCACTTCAGCAGTAGTAGAGCGAAGGGGAATAGCTTCTACCCTCTTCATAAAGTAATCTGTTGCGGTTATAATGAAGGTGTGTCCTTGAGATGAAGGAGGAGAGATTTTTTCGATAAGATCCAAACCCCATGCGGAGAAAGGCCAAGAAGCTACTTGAGAACGAAGTTCTTGGGCAGGAGAATGAATCAGATTATTGTGTTGTTGACATTGATGACATTTCTTAACAAATGAAAAGGAATCCTTCTACATAGTTTGCCAATAGTATCCCATACGAAGCAATCTATGAACCAAGGATTTGCCTCCAAAATGCCCCCCACAGGCACCTGAATGTGCCTCTTCAAGAGCAATGGGGATTTCCGATTTGTTAAGACAACGAAGGAGAAGACCATCATAACCCCTTCGGTAAAGGATATTAGAAAGGATGATATACCTAGCAGACAGCTTGCGGATTCTAGCCCTAGTGTTCCTATTAGCGGAATCAAGAAAGGTACCATCGGTCAAATATCTTACGATATGCGAGTACCATTCATCTGAGTCTATAAAATCACAACATGTTACCAAGCTAGAATCGTCTACAATAGCTGGAGAAATAAGGTTGTGAATAACGAATTTAAGATCGACCATAGGGTCCTCTAAAGATACAAGAGAAGCCACACATGCCATTGCATCCGCATGTCAATTATCTTTTCGAGGAACGGGTTCCATGGTATAAGAATCGAATTTTTGTAATAAAGAGATAGCAAGATCTTTATATTGTGATAATTTGTCTTGTTTTGCTTGATACATTCCTGTTACTTGTCTTATAATCAATTGCGAATCTCCATAGATATGTATGTGTTTTATATTCAGAGCTAAGGCTGCTTTTATTCCTGCTATAAGAGCCTCATACTCAGCAATGTTATTGGTACACAGGAAATTTAGACGATATGATAAGGGAATAGGTTTCTTTGTAGGAGAAATCAGAACAACACCTGCCCCCGATCCCGTACGACACTTAGAGCCATCAAAGTATAACTCCCAAGTTTCATCTTTCTCTATAGAAAGAATGAAGTCATCAGGAAAAGACTCAGGGTTAGGGAAGGAGAAAGGTGAAGGGGCCTCAACTAAGTGATCGGTCAACGCTTGTCCTCTAATTGCTCTTTGTGAAACAAATTTAAGGTCAAATTCAGTTAACATCATAACCCACTTAGCTAGACGTCTTGATAAATCAGTTTTAGAGAAAAGATGCTTCAAAGGATCAAATTTTACCATGACATGGACTTCTGAATTTAAAAGATAATGTCTCAATTTCTGAGTCGCAAACACCAAGGCCAAGCATTGTCTTTCTATCGCAGAATATCGGGTCTCATAATCGAGTAAGGTACGACTTATGTAATAAACCGGACATTCCTTACCATCTTTATCATGTTGTGCCAACAATGCTGCGAGAGCATGAGAGGAAGCAACTGTATACAGAAGGAATGGTTTAGAAGGTTCGACAGGTTGAAGAATAGGAGGACTAGCCAAATACACTTTTAAATCTTCAAATGCTTGCTGACAATCTTCATTCCATTGAAAAGTGATATCCTTTTTAAGAAGTTGAGTAAAAGGAAAGGTACGATCCGCAAGTTGAGACACGAACCTACGAATAGCTTGAATCTTTCCTTGTAAGCTTTTAAGTTGAGACACATTTCTAGGAGGTGGCATGTTGACTATAACATCTATTTTCTTAGTGTCCACCTCAATCCCACGATGCAAAACTATGAATCCTAATAGTTTTCCACTATCCACACCAAAAACACATTTTCGGGGATTCAAGCGCATGTGATACTTACGAATTCTTTCAAAGATTTGATGAAGGATTTTAACATGATCCATGCGAAGAAAGGATTTGGCTAAAATATCATCAACATAATCCTCTAAAATCTTATGCATATAATCATGAAAGATAAGGGTCATCGCTCGTTGATAAGTTGCACCGGCGTTTTTAAGTCCAAAAGGCATCATTATCCAACAAAATGTACCCCAAGGAGTGGTGAAAGCGGTTTTGAATTGATCTTGAGGGTTAATAAAAATTTGATTGTAGCCTGAAAAACCATCCATGAAGGATAACAAGGCATGTCCTGCCGTAGAATCCACTATCATGTCAATGTTTGGAAGGGGGAAATCATCTTTTAAAGAAGCCTTATTTAGATCCCGAAAGTCAGTACACATTCTTATTTTGTTGTCTGGTTTAGCCACAGCGACAATATTTGAAATCCATGGGGAATAGTCAATAGGGCGGATAAATCCAGCTTCCAATAATTTTTCAATCTCAGCCTTAACAAGCAGAGCCACTTTAGGATTCATTTTTCGAATCTTTTGTTTCACGGGCTTAGCATTGGGAACTAAGACAATATTATGAGTAACAATCTTAGGATCTATACCAGGCATGTCAGAGTATGTCCAAGCAAAGATCTCAGGGAATTCATGCAATAGTTCTTCATATTGTTTCTGTTCCTCTTCATCCAAACATTTCCCAATTTTAATAACTTTCTCTTTATTGCAAGGGTCCATCTTAACATCAGTGGTGTCACTTATGAGAAGATTACTTTGTTGAGGAGTATCCTTTAACTGAGGGAATTCTTTCACAATCTCATCGTTATCAATCTCTTTTCCAAAATAGGCTTCAGTGTTCAAACAATAAGGGAGTCCCCTATTGTGATGATAACAAGGAAGAGTGTCATAGGCTCCCAAGAACTCAGCTAAAGCATCGTCGGTAGGGAAGATATCCAAAGCACAATCACCCGAAGGATCCTCATCAATATACTCAGGGTGTTGTATTGATAAAGATGTAGAGATAGCATTAACACTAATGCATGGTCTTTTAGAAGCTTTAGTACGTCTGCAGGGATTATAGCCAAGTCCAAAGGCATAAATGTGAAAATTAGTCTCTAGAGGAACTCTTATCCCTTGTTCATGAGCACCACAACCTTTTCCATGATACCCATGCTTAGCAAAAATGCGAAAACCACGACCATAACGATCAGCCATTTCAGGAAGAGAAGGTGGTTTTTCATAAGACAAAGAATCAAACTCTTCATAATTAGAGGTGTGAGGAGAAGAAGTTTGAGAAGCGACCACAAAATTATTACTCATAGATTCAGGTAAGGTTGATTGATTTTTAGCTTCTTCTTTCTTTTCAACTTTGTGATTTTCAGCTTCTTCCTTCTTTTCAACTTTAATTTCTCTAGAAGGAACCTTATATTCACCTACAAAGGTAGGGTTAAAATCAAGAGATCCCCAATCATCCTCTGCGAGAACCTTCTCAGGATCAAAATCCTTTTTATGTGTAATTTCAAGTTGAGAAGGATCTTCTTCAGGAGCTCCAGACTCATCCAAAGAATTTTGATCATCAGAGAGCGAAGACTTATCGATAGGTTTCTTGTTTAAAAAGTCATCACTAGACGAGGATGGCTTAGAAGAATCTCCTTTAGAATTAGATGTTTGTAGACAAGCTTGAAAATTAGTATCACCTATCAAAGTATATGTCTTATTGTTATAAACGAATTTAACTTGTCTATGCAATGTAGAGGGGACACCTTGCATGCTGTGAATCCAAGGCCTCCCTAATAATAAGTTATATGTTAAATTTCCCGGCATAACATGGATAGGAGTAGGCAAAGTAACAGGTCCTACTGTGAGAGGTAAGGTGATGATACCTAATGAAGTCTTAGCCACATTGTCAAAGCCACGAATGGGACGAGAGTCAGGCTCAATAAGAGACGTATCCACATTCATCTTATGCAATAGATTAATGCTACACACATTAAGGCCAGAGCCATTATCTACTAGTGTTCATCTTATAGCAGTGTCTTTCATGATAACCACAATCATCAAGGGATCATATTGTTGTTGAATTTCACTAGTAGGTAACTCATCTTGGGTAAACACAATTTGAGCTTTAGGATTCATCACAGAGTTAACCAAAGATGCTATATTACTAGATGTATTCGGTGGAGGAACATTCAAATCTTTCAAGGCATCTTGTAACATTCCATGATGAGCGGAAGAAGTTTGAATCAAATCCCAAAGGGATATCTTAGCAGGGGTATCTTTAAGTTGTTCTATGAGATCATATTCCTTACCCATAACTTGCGAAATACGGGGAGCTTGAGGAAGAATTGGTTGAGGATTAGGAAGAGAGACTGGAATAACAGGAGGAGGATTATGTTGCCTATTGTTTCTAGTATGATAAGTATGGGCAACCGCATGATAACTCTCTCTAGTTATTTGCTTAGCATAACTGTAAGGACTTATAGGTTTTCTTCCTTGCACAGTGATGATTGGTTTATTCGGGGTACGAAAGGAATCATGATCATACCTTCCTTGGACAGTAAGGAGAGGTGATTTAGGAATTTGAAAGGTGGGAGAAGGATAAGAACCTTGGACTTCAAAGAGAGGCTTATTATGTTCATTCAAGTTTATCATGCTAACCAATTTAGAGGTCTTGTTCTTGTTTAAAGATTTCGACAAAGCCACAAAGTCATCAAGAGCATCATCCAACAAAGCATGATCATATCGGTTAAAAGGTTTGTCTTTTGATTCAAAAGGAGACATCTCCTCATAGAGGGGATTATTGAAAACAACCATGTTACTAGATTTAGGGGAAGAGTGGATAGGAATGTATCCTTGAGAGGAATCATTCGACTTATCTTTCTCATCACACCTAAATGGCATAGTAACAAGGTTTATGAGTTTTTGGTAAAATGAAGGTTTGGCATCCTTAGGGTTCAAAAACTCATCTAAAGCTTCATCTAATTCATCTTGGCTATACCCATAATAATCATCAAAAGCATGAACATTTTGCAAATAAAAATCTGACATTTTGAAATAAAGGTTGCATAAAATTTAAACACACAATGCAAAGAAACACACCTTTTTTTTTTTCTTTTTAATGAAAAATGAAATGAAAACACACTAAATCTAGATCTAGATCTAATAAATGCAATGCAAGAGGAAGCAATTATAGATTCACGTCGGGTTCACCAAAATGTGTAGGGGAAAAAGCGAGACTAGGTTAACATGCCCTAATCCTACCTTTTGACACACATTACGGAATACGAAAGAGCCTAGAGATATCACACAATTGGCTACTTCTTTTTGTGAAAGAGAGAGCCACGGGATATCTATTAGGATTTCTATTCCCTTGTTAAAATTGTAAGATCAAGTAATGCAAGTTCAAACCCTAATCCCAAAATGCAAGTATGAACTAATAACAAGATTGTAGAATTGAGATTAAACAATGAACAGCTATAAATACAAGGATGAAATAAGAATGCAGATGTGTACCCGGAGTCAAAATCGGACTGAAAATGTTTGGGATGGGGGCACGGGCGTCACTGTCCTGAAAACTGCACCGGAAACTGCTGTTCTGCACTCTGGAACACTGTCGGAAAGCTGTCTGAAAGCTGTCTGTCCGGAGGACCAGGGCGCCCAGCGCCTCTGTCCCAGGGACCAGGGCATCGAGCGCCCCTGTCCTGGTAGGACCAGGGTGCCCAGTGCCCCTGTCCCAGTCTTCTGCTCTGCAATTTGATGCAGGGTGCTGTCTCGACCTGTTCTCTCTGGATCTGTATCTTGCGGCGTCGTCCGATTCCTGAAACCTGCAATGATATCTGAAAAAGGGTGTATGGGCGGCTATATAGGGTTTTGCCTTAGTCAAACCCCCGCTTCGGTGATTTCCACCTCCACGAATAGCCAAGTTGTTTTGTAAAATGTATTGTGTGTGCAGACCTAGTGTGTGTGCAAGGTCCTAAAATGCAAGAAAGCAAACTAGAGCAACCTAGAAAGTAAACCCTAATTGCTTGTAAATGACAATGTAAATTCTCTAAATCAAGATGCAATGTAATCTAAAGCATGAATAAATGATGTATTGAAGCTTATGTAAAGACATGAAAACAACATGAAATCATACCCAACCCTCAAGGGAGGAGTACAAGCCAATCTTCAGTCGGTAATCTCCTATTGTTCTTCAATGTCTTCCAAGCCCTAAGTGGATGAATGAATTTGATAGATGCTTGGTAGAAGGACGTTGAATGTTGTTGAAGTCTTCAAAGATCTGCTCTTTCGCTGCATATGAAGTTCCTGAAAACAAAAATCCCCTCCCTTCAAATGAAGAAAGAGAGCTCTTATGTAGGAAACCCTAGATCGTAAATTCGTCTTTTGGCCGACCTAGAGATTGAATATCCCACCAATTTCTTGGGGTTAAGCTTTATTTTATGATTGGATCATGCTCCTAAAATTTCAGGAAAAATGTCCGGGACCATGTGCACTCCGGGCGCCACGGTCCTGACAACTTTTCACCAAATTTTCAGGGCCGTCGGATATGATGATTTTAGAGAGAATCCCAAAGTTACAGGTGATTTCGAGATGTTTTGACCCCGAAACCAAGCCCCCAAGTTCGAAATAGGACTTAATTAGGGTTTCTGATTAAGTAGTGTTTTGGAGGAATAAAATGCAAAGGGCACGCTTTAGCGAAAGGGCCCAACTTTATGATGCAAAGGACGACGAAATAGGACCTTAGACCTAATTAATTTGATTAATTAAGTGCTTAAGGAGAAATGCAATGCAGAATGTAAAATGCACTAAGGCGGGTGCTAAACTAGGTGTGAAATTGTACCACCCTAGCAAGTGCGTACAATTTACGACGCTACACTAAGTTACCAAAAATAGTTAATCCCTACTAATTTCCTAACATTTCACTTGCCATCTATTGTGGTTAACACTAATTATGAACCCTAGCCACCAATAGATAGATAGCCCCAAACAACTATTTTAAAGGTCATGCACCACTCATTTTGCCTCCAAATTATTAGTCCTTTATCCTTCACCACAACTTTCTCATCACATTATGATTGAGAAATAACAAGATCTTCTTCATGGAGAGATTGGAAATTCATCCAAGTGTGGGATTGGTTGGTCTATAATAGTTGAATATTTATTTTATTTGAAGCATTTCGTCACACTATTGACATGTCTTATTTATTATGCTTTTGCATTTTGCATAGATGATTAATAAACTGCTTGCAGCTACAACATCTAATAAAAATCCTCATATTATGCTTTGATGGATGTTCATAGCCTATTCCAAAGCTCCCCTTTTTGCATAGTTTGTGAGGATGCTAACACAGGTTACAAATTTTGTCTTTATGCCTATCAATTATATTTATTTTAAAACTTTCAATGCTTTTTCAACAAATCCATTTTGTGTGCATCCTATAATTATTGCATTCACAAATGATGACTATTGATGATTGATGCACATAAAAAAAAGGTTGGCAACTAATATTTTATCATTTAATTTTGGATTGATTGCCAAATATTAGTCATCTAATTTTCTCATTGCACTATGCGAGTCATAAATCTCAACACACTTGAATGCCATTAGTTCTTTGCTGGTACAATCAAGGCTTCTCTTTGTGGACCCACCATCATTACATATCATTGTTCCATTGATAGTGATAAACTCTTTATAGTGAATAAACATAGATATTTGGTTTTGAATCACTCACCCTATACTCACCATATAATACTCACCTTCAACCATACTCTCCAAATGAGTAACTCTAACATGTGCCCTTGTTAAATTTATAGTTGCATGCCTTGTAGTCCCACTAGACCCATAGACCACATTCCCCATAGTTAATTTTAATGTTCTACAAGTTCTTTGCACATGTTCAAATAGCCATTTAGGACATTACACAAGGTAATTTTGCCTGCGATTTAACCATATATTTAACCATTAGTAAGCGTACAAGGAATCCATAGTAAGATGGAAACCAAATGTGGCAATTGATCTCAAATCTCTCTGTGCCTATTTATTTTCTCAAATTCGCATTGTAAATGTAAGACTTGTAGCTATAAATTCACATGTGAATCCAAGTGAAAACTTACCTAGTTGTTTAGCATTTGTTTTATATCCATCCTTATAATACTCAGGAGGGATTCCAATTGCTTTGCAACCCTTGTTATTTTTTATCTATTCATCAATGACAATTAATTTTTTTTTCTATCAAATATTAAAATATAAAAATTTGAAAACTAGGGGAAAGGACCTAGTTGTCATCCACCCTAACTTCACACACCCTAAGCTCATAAATAGTATGTCAAATTTTGACAATTTTTTTAGGATTTCTTCATATATGACTTAATTTAAAAGTGTTGTTTCAACTTCTAAATAGTTACATTGAATGTGGGAAGATTCATTGTGTGCACATAAATAAAAGTGATCATATAGAAATTCTAAATAGATACATACAAAGAAATCATTGAGGCTTCCTTCACCCTACTTAATGAGAGCCGAGGACATATGTAAAGCATGCAACACAAAAATAGAAACCTTCATTTACAACACCAAAATGAAACAACTTGGGATTCAACACATGGTTTATGGCTACCATGGAGCCACCTTCTTCAAATCCCACACTCAATCACATGGAACCTTGGAGATATACCTATGTATTGTTGGGCATAAGATCTCTCTCTCTCTTTGTTGAATGTTTTTTAACAGAAAAGTACCCTACAATGGTGAATCTTTTTAATTATTTAAAATAGGGTCTTGCCTTACTTTCTCTTGATATATAGTTGGAGATGAGGAGCAACTATGTAAGTGATTATTGAGGCTAAACACTCAAAATGATTGTATTCTAAATAATTACTATTAGTTGTTTACAAAAAGTTTTAAAATGCATCTTCAAAGACAAGTGTAAATTCTAGAAGCAAGTTTCCTAGTTTGACTAATATATTTTCTTTCTTTTTCTCTCTCTTTTTTTGTTCGATATTTTAATTCCATAGAATGGAAGTCTAAGTCACTTTTGCATAATTGTTATTAGATATTTTTGAGAAGTTTTATGTATCTTTAGAGATCATTTTTAACTTCTAGAAGTAAGCTTCATTGTGTAACTACTCTATTGGGTTGAACATATATTCATTCAAGGTTTAAATATAGTGGAATATTTAATTATTTTTCAATGTTTCAATTGTATACAAATAAAAAATTAAAGTACCCTATTAATGCATTATCTATATTTTTAAGTCTTTGATTTTCTTTTGGATGATGTTACTCTACCTCAACAACTATTGCTATCTCATCTATCTCCTATAGAAAAGATGTAAGAAAATAAGGGCCAATTGCCGTAAACAAATTATTTTATTATAGTCATTATATAAATTAATTTAAACATTATTCATTTCAACACCTCTTAAATATAAAATTGTTTATATTCACAACATAGAAAAGTCCAAAGAAAATTATTTGTTCATCGTGAAGAGTTTTGTTTTTCTAGACACCTCTTTATATTATTTAAAATTCTTGCAAGATAAAATATTATTTGAATTTCCTTATTAGTAGATTCAATGCACCCCCTAAAGGTGCAAGTGGTAGTCTTAATTTTTTTAACAAGAATTTTTATTTGTCTATAGAAATTCCCAAGTAGAAATATAATTTTTTATTAGTTTAAATCAAGTTTAAATAAGGAAAAAAGATAGTGAGTAGGAAGTAAGGGGGGTAAAAATTTAATATTCAATTTATATAGTTTTTCATTCTATTGCTATTATAATTGTTAGTAAAAAGTTGTGATGCTAGCCATAAGAGGTGTTCAACAATAATCACATTCTAAAGCCCCCATTTTGTCGTGGTGTTATGCACTTAGTAGTTTAAACCCCTTAGTGCCTTTTGTTTTAATCTTGCAATAATCAACTATGGTAGGTAGTTCTACTTAAGACATCCCTCATTGTATTATATGGTAACTAGCCCCTAGATTTCATCCCCTAGTGCATTGCCAATAGCCTATGATTGCTAGCATAAATCACAACCTTAAGCCTTTTGAGTAGATGACATCCATGTGGGCTACTAGAAATCATGCCCCAACAAATATAATTTCATTCCTTCACAAGCATTTATGGCCCCACTATTTATTAGCCTAGCTAATACCTTATGACCATTTATGTCAAACCTTTCTTGCTAATCCTCATATCGCCATGATTAAACCCTAATTGTTAGAATATTTCTTGTTGTCACGAAGGATTGTACCGTGATGCTAAACTAAAAGTTCAACAATCCTGTAAAACATGGGAATACTTTCAGCCCTGTGGGTTGCCTATCTTGAAAGTAGACCTACAAAGATTAGGTTGGCTTCCTATCGTGATGAATCTCCTACAACTTGATTTTTGTGAGAAAAGGGTTAAAAGTCTTGCATGCGAAATAAACTTATCCTAATGGATGTGATACACTGAGTTTATGTAGTTTTTACCTATTGCACTAAAACTATGACAACTACAACAAAGAATGAAAAAATGCTTCACAAATCAACTAGATGACCAAATTTATAAATATTTTATAAAAATGTTTGAAGTTATCCAACTTTTACATGTAGGAAAAGTGATTTGTCACAACATGCAGAGGATTGGAAACCAGATGAACACAACCCACAACTTGCATCTGCAATGAAATTATCCTACTTTTGCAAAGCAAAAATAAATAGAGTAAAGGATTGCAAGAATCACAATAACTCTATCAAATCGCTCACCTGACAATAGAAAAAGCAAGAAATACTGATAAGGAAATTAAATTTGTATTACAAACTGAATAAAAATAACTCTATTACAATAATTGAAAAAATTGATAAGTGTTGAGATACAATACTTTTTTTGCTGTGTGTATGGAAAAAAAGAAAGAACCACAGGGAAAAAAAGGAGGATAAAAGAATATATAGAAAACTCTCCTTCGATAAACTCTAATATGAAAATCTGCATGAGAAAAAGCCTTAGGCCGATTTGCCCAAAATAGCATAAAAAACTCATGTGTAACCTTGCCAAAAATAGTCTCTGCTGCAAAAAATAAGTCCCCAATTTAAAGTGCATGAAAAAGACTCTCTCTGTTGAAAATAGAACTGCCACAAATCCCTAATATAGCTCTAAAATAAAAAACCCTTTTTATTGAAAGCTGCATGTCACGCTGATGCCAAAAATAGCTCCAAAAAGAAATCCCCTCTTTGTAGTTTTGCATGTATTTTTAAGCTAAACATGGGTTTTAAAAAAGAACTCTCTTTCTTGTAAAATCTGCACACCCTCTCCTTTTATATCTATAAATAATCTCATTTTAACAATTTAAAAATAAAACAATTCGCTTTATTTTTAAGTGACAAAATAAAAATTATTTATTTATTTATTTTTTTTTAAATTTAAATTTAAATTTAATAAAAGTCTATTTAAGATTTTATTTGGAATAAATCTTAAAGAGAATTATGTTAAATTAAAAAGCTAATTTAATATAACATAATATATTTTTATTAAGATTTTTAATGAAATAAATCTCAATAAAATTATATTAATTATAGAGTAAAAATAAAAATAAAAGAGCTTTTTAAAGCTCTTTGCACTTCTTGCATAAGGGCTATTTTACAATACCTAGGTCAAAAGACTTATAGTCTTGACCACGACACATGATGGATGCATAATTTGTTTCTAAAAAAATAAAAATAAAAGCCCACAATATATTTGATTTAGGGCATGCAAAAGGGTTTGAACCCTAATATCATTTCATTGCTTCATTCTTTTTTGGAGAAACCCTATGGCCGCCATGCACTTTGTGGTTTGGAGTTCGAACTGCCGCTTCAACAGAGAGTTATAACTTGAACTTTTTGCATGATTTTCTTCCATTACTCGAGCTTGGTATATATAAGCTTCTTCTTCTTCTTTTTGCAGTCACTTTGCAAATGATTTTTTTTTTTTTTTTTTTTTTTTTTTGGCAGAATCTTGCTTCTATTTGTGCACATATTAGAGTTTTTATGCATAAACCTTTGTATATGCCTTGTGTAGACACCTAAAATTGTCATGTCTAATTAAATAAATATTTTATTTATTTAATTATCTAAGATTAATTCTTCTATTAATTAAATAAATATTTATTTATTTAATTAATTCATTTATCTTCTTCTAGCCTTATTTCTCATTTAAATAAATACATTTATTTATTTAAATTATCCTTTTCCTAAATTAAATAAATATTTTATTTATTTAATTGATCCCACTTCCTCTATTAATTAAATAAATCTTTATTTATTTAATTAATTCATTAACCTTTTCTACCCATGACACATGTCATTCATCTCTTAATTTATACACTACCTACCCCTTTCATTATTTTATTATTTCTTTTACCTACCCTCTAATCATAGCCGACCTCCTTTTACACCTCTCAATCTTATCCCTCCATTTCATATAGTGTCTTCTATATAAGGAGATGCTTCTCTCATTATCAAACCCTAATGATTCATCCTAATCATTCATGCTACTGAATCAATTTTATGCAATTGACTATACTACGATCCTACTTGCAACCACATTCCGTTCTTTGTTGAGCTCTTGTGCATATAAAATCTGAGAGCAAATATATCAAGCAAGATCAATGGAGATAGGAAGAATGAAGATTCAAACCATATTGGACATGTGATGGTATAATCTTTGTGATTTCGTTTGATTTGCATTGTCTTAGGTAATCTTCATATGTTATGGTAGATCTTTGTTGTTGTTAGGCTAGGGTTTTTGTGGTTGAATTCATTTAGCCTTTCAATATTGTTATTGTTGTTATCCATTTTCACCATATACATTTTGGCACGCCCGGTGGGACTCTTGTCCCTTTTTGCATTTAACATCTTGTCGCAGATTTTGTATTTTGAAGTTGCAAATCTGAAATTTTCAGCAACATTTTGATATTTTCGCATCTGCGCACTTTTGGATTGCATTTTTGATTTTCTGGCGCGTCTGCGACATCTGGAGTCGCGTCTGTGTTATTGGCAATATTTTATTTTGCAGGTTCCAAGAAAGCGCGTCTGCATTATAAAGTCGCGTCTATGATGTTTTTATCCGCGTCTGTGTCCAAAAGACGCATCTGCGTTCTGTAGTCGCGTCTGTGTTGAGGGTAATCGCATCTGTGTTGAGGGTAATCGCGTCTGTGTTCACCAGTTTCAAATTTTGGATTTTTATTGATTCAATTTTTGGATTTTGCATTTAGGGTTTTAGATCTAGTTTATTTTGAGCTAACATTTTCAGATCTAGCTAACAAAATTGGTGCAACTTGTCTTGGAAGCTAAATCGTTTGGTTGAAGGCCCCTATTTTCACAAAGTCTTTTGGGTTTAAAATTTACCTAACTTGTGTGCTTGCAGGAAGGGGTGATTATTTGAAACAATCCAAACTACTAACAACTCTTTGTTACAGGTCCTTGGCAAGGGTTTTTGGGATTTTTATTGTGTGCTTTGTTTTCATAGACTAGCAAACACTTCAATTGGTGCACTAAAATTGAATCATTATCTTTTGTGTCTTGAGTAATAGGCTCTTTTTGTTTAATCTTTAGAGGGCCTATCTTCCTGTGTGGTCATTAGGACTACTAGTGAGAAGAGAACGACCCAAGTGGTAGCGAGGAAAACCCACCTCTTCCGAACCACTATAAACAAATGTATTCATGGTGAAAACTATGGATAACGTGTGCTGATTAGTTCATACCGACACTATGTCTCCCCATAAACCCGTTTGATCAAATTTATTTGATTAGTTGTAGGGCGTAACCCCTACCGACTGGGAGCCTTCTGTATTTATAGAGCTGAAAGTGCCGCATGTATGGCCACACGAGCGGATGCCCTTACTAGCACCTTCTTGTTTTAGAAGCCCAAATCCTTCTAGTTGTTGAGGCAGGAGATCGGACCTCTGGTAGCGGTCCACACACATACGGTTCTTAGTAGAGATACAAAGTTCACCACGGGGAGTTTTTGTGGGGACTGATGCTTGGCTCACTTGAGAAGTGAGTGCCGAGGGTGGAGCTAGTGAGGTCAAGCATCTAAGTATCCGCTCTGAATAGCGTAGCCTCGGGGGTAAAACCCCATGTGGGATCAACAACTATTGTCTTGGCCAGCCATAAGAATTGTGCTTGACTTATGTTAAACATTCAAAACATTCAAGACCAAACAACAAAACATTGTCTTTTGTGTCTTCAAGTGTATGCAAAACATTTTTACATCTAACAACACACTTTTCTTGGAGTCATTTTTGAGTCTAGACACTTGCAAACATTGGGTCTTCATCAACACTGTGTCCTCTTGTCATGAAAAACAGTTAAACAGTCAGATTTGGTCACAACAAAATGATTTCACAGATTGGAAAAAATTGCACAAATTTTATAGAAAAGCGTCTGTGTCGGACATAATAGTGTCTGTGTTGTATAATTGCATCTGTGAAGGGCAGAATCGCGTCTGTGTCCCAACAGTCAACATTACACTTGGCAAAAAATCTCAAAAACGCGTCTGCGTCGGGAAACCGCATCTGTGAAGTATACAGGCGCTACAGGCGCGTCTGTGTTCAGAATTGAAAAACTGTTACAGTCCAGCAAACAACACAGTCAGTTTCATAATTCTTGAGCTTCCTAGGTCATTTCTCTAGGGTTTCATTTAGCATTCAACCTGTCTTTGGGTCTTGCAAAATCCATCATTGCTTCACATCTCACTTTACATTCACACTTGTCTAAACTTGGGTCAAAAGGTCACTTGCTTGTCCTCACTATACTTTGTCAACACACTACATACAACAACACTTTGCTAAGTGGTCCCTCATCAAGGTTTCTTACCTTTGGGTCTCATTTGGTCTTACTTAGAGTCAAGGCCAACTTACCTCATCAAGAGAAACTATCTTCTCTTTGGAAGTCACACCTACTCTACTACATACATACTTGGTCTTACACTTTGGACATTGCAAGTACACTTCAGATTCATTTACATTCCATTCAACTCTTGGTCTTCCATACTCTTTCCATTTTTCATCTAGTCTCTCACACCTTGGTCAATACCTAGTTTGTGGTTGAAACCCACCTTAAAAAATCTAGGAGAGAAACTAAAGAGGCTCAAGAGTCCGCAAACATGAGTTCTTATGAGTATGACAATGATATCTTTTTCAATTCTGATCATACTACATTACCTGACATGGATGCCTATAGAAACATTCCAAATGTTGAGAACATAGACACTATAAACAGCAATGCTACACATAATGACAATATGGACAATTTTTCAGTACATTCAGCAGATGTGGAAGAATCCATTATGAATCCCCATTTCAATCGATTGGTTGAAGAAATAATGAGGAGGGATAGACAATACTTCTTACAAATGATGGCACAAAGTGGAGCCAAGATACCTCATGATTTTGAAATGTCTCAAATAATGGAAAATCGACCTTTGCAACAACCTCACTCCAACATGGATCAAAGGAGACCTAATAGTGGAGGAAATAGAGGACCACATATGGTACCTGAATCACCATCAACTTTGCTTCAAAAACCAGAGGTCCCACATACACATGGTCAAACATATGATACCTACCTTCGCAGACCATTATGGAAATCTTATGAAGAGAAATATGCTCAATCACATATCAATGCTAAGGATCAACCACCAAAGCAAGTGGATATTCAAAGGCATGCTCGAAATTTGGACACAAGGAAACCCCGTGTCAAATTTGGGGGCAATACAATAGAACATGACATGCCTATAGAGTATGCTATACATACACAAAATAGATATGGTGTTCCTCAACACGAATCTATACCAAGTGGTCCATACATGCAGCATCATTATAGACCTCCTCCATATGAACATGTGTATGATCAATATCATCCATAGATGCAACATGCTCCTCCTCCAATGGGTACCTCAAGCATGGGGTATGGTCCAAGAAGTCGATCTCCACCAAAGAGCAATTTGGAACAACAAATCAAGGACTTACAAAAGAAAATGGAGGACATAAATACACCGAAGCCAACATACACAATGAGAGACATATGTCCTTATCCATTTGACAAGAGCATTCCAATGCCTCCTTTTCCTACACACTTTGTGATGCCTAAATTCGATAAGTATAGAGGAAAAGGGGATCCTAAGGCACACATAAGACAGTTTTTCACAGCTTGCATTGAGGTAGCAGCAGAAGAGACATATTTGATGAGATTATTCCCACAAAGCTTAGGTGATCAAGCTATGGAATGGTTCTCCCAACTTCCACCTGGTATTAAGTCATGGGGTGACTTAGCAGAGACATTCATCCTCACTATACTTTGTCAACACACTACATACAACAACACTTTGCTAAGTGGTCCCTCATCAAGGTTTCTTACCTTTGGGTCTCATTTGGTCTTACTTAGAGTCAAGGCCAACTTACCTCATCAAGAGAAACTATCTTCTCTTTGGAAGTCACACCTACTCTACTACATACATACTTGGTCTTACACTTTGGACATTGCAAGTACACTTCAGATTCATTTACATTCCATTCAACTCTTGGTCTTCCATACTCTTTCCATTTTTCATCTAGTCTCTCACACCTTGGTCAATACCTAGTTTGTGGTTGAAACCCACCTTAAAAAATCTAGGAGAGAAACTAAAGAGGCTCAAGAGTCCGCAAACATGAGTTCTTATGAGTATGACAATGATATCTTTTTCAATTCTGATCATACTACATTACCTGACATGGATGCCTATAGAAACATTCCAAATGTTGAGAACATGGACACTATAAACAACAATGCTACACACAATGACAATATGGACAACTTTTCCGTACATTCAGCAGATGTGGAAGAAACCATTATGAATCCCCATTTCAATTGATTGGTTGAGGAAATAATGAGGAGGGATAGACAATACTTCTTACAAATGATGGCACAAAGTGGAGCCAAGATACCTCATGATTTTGACATGTCTCAAATAATGGAAAATCGACCTTTGCAACAACCTCACTCCAACATGGATCAAAGGAGACCTAATAGTGGAGGAAATAGAGGACCACACATGGTACCTGAATCACCATCAACTTTGCTTCAAAAACCAGAGGTCCCACATACACATGGTCAAACATATGATACTCACCTTCGTAGACCATTATGGAAGTCTTATGGAGAAAAATATGCTCAATCACATATCAATGCTAAGGATCAACCACCAAAGCAATGGGATATTCAAAGGCATGCTCAAAATTTGGACACAAGGAAACCCCGTGTCAAATTTGGGGGCAATACAATAGAACATGACATGCCTGTAGAGTATGGTATACATGGACAAAATAGATATGGCATTCCTCAACATGAATCTATACCAAGTGGTCCACATACGCAGCATCATTACAGACCTCCTCCATATGAACATGTGTATGATCAATATCATCCATATATGCAACATGCTCCCCCTCCAATGGGTACCTCAAACATAGGATATGGTCCAAGAAGTCGATCTCCACCTAAGAGCAGTTTGGAACAACAAATCAGGGACTTACAAAAGAAAATGGAGGACATAAATACACCAAAGCCAACATACACAATGAGAGACATATGTCCTTATCCATTTGACAAGAGCATTCCAATGCCTCCTTTTCCTACACATTTTGTGATGCCTAAATTTGATAAGTATAAAGGAAAAGGGGATCCTAAGGCACACATAAGATAGTTTTTCACAGCTTGCATTGAGATAGCAGCAGAAGAGACATATTTGATGAGATTATTCCCACAAAGCTTAGGTGATCAAGCTATGGAATGGTTCTCCCAACTTCCACCTGGTATTAAGTCATGGGGTGACTTAGCAGAGACATTCATCCAACATTTCTCCTACAACATAGAGACAGACATATCAGTCACTACTTTATGCAAAACCAAGCAAAAAGATGGAGAGTCTTTTTCATCATTTTTACAAAGATGGAGGAATCTAGCTAGCAGATGCTCTTGTGAAATTCCACAAAAACAAATGGTAGAAATGTTCACCCAAAATGTTAACAAAGACATTGGCTATGATCTAAGGAAAGCTTGTTTGTCCACCTTCAAGGACATTATTGAAAAAGGCTTAGTGACAGAAAAGGTCCTAATTGAACAAGGAGTCATTAAGATATTCAAGGAAAACAAAGATGACTTTAAAGGAAAAGACAAGCCAAGATTTTGGAATAAAAACAAGAACACAGTCAATGATGGTGTTGTTGATGCCAATACAGTGTGACCCAAAGTCATCTTTTCAGGATCAAGCTCTACAAACAATTAGGTGAATACTCAAACAACTTCCAGATCACGAAGGAAGTACACTCCATTGGGAGAACCACTTGAGTCAGTTTTCAAAAAGCTAGTGGCAAACAAGGTAATCACAGTTCCAAATTTTCCTCCATATGAACCAAAGGTTAAACCAAATTGGTGGAATGATGATGAGTATTGTGAATTTCATAAGAGTAAGGGTCATAAGACAGGAAATTGTCATCGACTGAAGAACATCATACAAGATCTCATTGATAGAGGTGACATTGAGATTGAGGGACATTCGTCTAATCAAGAACATGAAATATTTAAGGAACCATTCCCAAAACATGACAAGGGAAAAGCTAAAGCCACAGAGGATCAAACCAATTATACCAGAGCATCTTACAACTATGATTCAACCATCAATCACATCTCGATGGACAATTATGTCTCTACCATTATCATCAAGGACAAAGCGTCTGAGAATTCTACTCGGAGACCCAGGATTGTCTTAAAAGGTGTTGGATCTTCTTCTGAACCTACCTCCGAATGTCATGTTACAACCCGTCGAGGTAAAATCACTTTGCAAGGTGCTCCAACTAAAAACACTGCTTCTTCATCAACCAAACCTGAATATGACCTTGTAGAACAGCTAGGGAAGACACCCGCGCTCATATCCATCCTTGAGCTATTACGCATATCCCCCGCACATAAAGCTATTCTCGACAAAATCTTGAGAGACACTGTCGTTCCTACTTATCTGAACGTGGACTAGTTTCAAGCCATGGTGGGATACCTTTCCATTTCACACTCCCTTACATTCACAGAAGCCGATGACACCTCTGTAAGTCAGCCACATAATGCACCATTACACATTGAAGCCTTCATACACAAACATAGAATCAAACGAGTCCTGATAGATGGAGGAGTAGGTCTAAACATTTGTACATTGAGCACTATTAAACAATTGGGATATTCAGATAAAGCTGTGAATTCTACAAACAAAATTACCATCAAAGCATATGATTATGAAGAGCGTTCATCTAAAGGCACAGTCACCTTACCTCTCAGAGTTGGGCCCATTACAAAGGATGTGGTTTTTCAGGTCCTTGATCTAGATCTCACATACAACATACTCTTGGGACATCCTTGGATTCATGAGATGAGTGCAGTACCATCTACATATCATCGATGTATCAAGTTTCCACACAATGGAGTTGAAGTGACCATCAAAGCAGATCCAAATCCATTCATATATTGCAACAATCTGCAACCTTAATCAGAAATAAAAATCCCAGTCAATCGCGAAGCTGTTCCTTCATCAGCATATGTGGATCCTGAATCCTTAAAAGCTTCTACATCCAAACAAGTAGAGCTAAAAGAAAAGTTTAAGATTAAAGACCTAGGATGTGGTGAGTATATATTTCATGTTGACCAACTCCCATTATCTCCTAAGGTATTCTATCAATAGGAAAAATCTACAAACAAGTTGCAATGCCAAGGAATTGGGTATGAACCACCTAGTGTTGTGGCTACTAAGTCTGAATGCAAATCTCCTCTAGTGGTGCAAGCAACTCTTGATATCAATAGTCCTAAGAGTGGTTCCAACAAAGAATCTATTGAGCATATCGCCAGTCTTTTTGAGAGCTCACATAGCCTTATCATTTCATCTACTCCTTCCATTTCCACTCCACTTCCAAACTTGGATCAACAAGAATTACAAAAGCCCTTACTTATTGGGGATCAAAAATCAAGCTTTCAAAAGAAAAATCTAAAAGTCAAAACTAAAGAAAAGTCCTTCAGTCCAAATCAAAATCAAAAGCTATTGGACTCTACAAAAATCAAAGTCAAGGATAAAAATCCTATGAAGCAAAAAGAGCAAGAGATGATCTCCCCTAATATCAAAATAACTGGGGGCAAAAGTTTGAAAATTTCAAGCCAAAAAGCATACTTGTTGATCCTAAGTCTCCATCATGCTATCCTACTTTCATTTCTTTTCACAATCATAAGGTTTCATCAATCATCCACTTGTTTCACACATCCTTTCTCTTCTGGCCATACGTCATGGACCTTTAATGGAGCTTCCTCGAAGGACTTTGTTATCAGAGATGCCCAAACTTCTTCAAGTGACACACATACGAGCTTGTGTAGTCCACACACTAGTAATTCTATCTCAGTTCCTTCATCGAGGAAGACATTCAATCAAGCTACACATCATTCAGTCAAGGAACAATGCAACTACAATCACAAGGTCAAGCCTCGCACATTTGAGGTAGGGGACTTAGTTCTCAGAGAAAATCCTAAAAATCAACAAGACAGAGAGAAGAAGGGCAAGTTCGAACCAAACTGGCTTGGTCCTTACATCATTACAGTAGCATATGGATCTGGGGCATATCAGCTCTCAACTATAGAAGGTGAACCTTTGGAGGATCCTATCAATAGCATGCACCTTCGCAGATTTTACACATAGCTCTTCAGAATATCCTAATTAAAAAATACAAAAAAATCAAAAATTTCAAAAATACAAAAAAAATTATAAAACAAAAAAAATCGTTACTTGGTGAAAACCTGGCAAACAAGCGCCTTGTGACACAAAAAACATTGAAAAATTAAAAAAAAGTAAAGAGAAATAATTTCGTCCAATGGTGAAAACCACTTCGGTGGCGCTCTGGGCAAGTACCATGGTGAAAACTGGGTCACCAGCACCATGTGTAGAGACATTGCTCCTCCTTCCTTCAGGATTCTCTTTCATCCTTTCACTTTGCACACACTCACGACCAATTCATCCATAATAAACTTACCCATTCCTATCACGACTTGTTATTGATCTACCCAAGATTGGTTAGCCATTCATAATAAACCTCCCTTTTCATCCCTTTCCATCCATAATAAATCAGCTCCTATCTGTGGCTAAGGAAAATCCTACATCTAGTGATGGGTGTGGAATTGAGAACATCACATGTTTCGAGGAGTACAGTTTCTTCCAGCTTCCTTCAATCTATCCGCGCACAATCCGCAATAAAGCAACATTTGTATCACAGATCCACAATAAAGTTTCATCTTCTCTGCAATAAAGTATCAGTTTCATGGATTCAGTCAGTTTCAGATGAAGCACAGCAGCAACAATGGGCTTCAACAAATCAAATCTTTCAACAGACTCAGACAACATTATGGTTCAGTGCTATCTATCCTTTCTATGAAAGTAAACATTGTGACCACAATCAGATAAGACTTATACAAGTGACAAGAGACACTAAATTTGAGGACTATAGTGGATTTTGGTGTCGAGTCTTGGTTTGCTTTTGATTTTATCTTTTGGTGACATGTCTTTTAGCTTTTCTGGGATGTCTCTGACTAGAGATTCTATCTCCAGGATGTCTTTGACTAGAAAGGCGAGGATGGGGTATCGTCACCTATTTGTATTTGCTGTCTGTGGATTGTCTCTTAGTAATGCTATGACTTGTCCAAGGATATGAGGACACTGAGAGTCTAGTGTGAACTAGGGCATTCCTTGTTTGCAACTATCTTATCTCCATGCAAACGGGTACAATGACTTTCTGGGTCGAACATATGCCTCGATTGTCATAACCTACTTGCCATAATAAAGCTCAATGATGATAACGCACAAGAAGCTCTTTCACTTTCATATCTTCTATCTTTCATCCCCCTTTCTTGAGTGACTTCCATCATCCTTCTCGAGTCCGCGTAGCCTGCTATGACATGACTGAGTATAATGACACACCAAAAACATTTGCATTTCATGTAGTTACACCTGCATTACCACATATAAGCATTTCATACATACATATAGATATCACATCCTGCACACAACACCTCTTAGCACAATTTACATTTGCATTATCACATTCATTTGCATTTTATACATTCACATTTGCATCATGCATACACATATAAACACATAAAAGAACAAAAATATTGCATTGCATCATATACATATTTGCATCTATATCATAAACAAACATCACATAAGAACATCACATCACATAGGTACACATGCATATAGCTGACGCAAAAATGAATCATCTCATATATATAATCATAAAGTGTCATGATACAATGATGTCAAAATCATATGGCTACAAAAAGCACCCGCAGGTGTCTACAATACAAAAATGGTACAATACTGATACATAGGGAGCCCTCTATGGCTATGATGAACTCCCTCCCTCGGAGCTGCCTAGTCTCGATGGAATCTGAGCCCCTGAAGGACCTACCCCAAGATCATCCCTCCTATCTCCTCTATCTGGTGGTGGTGGAGGACCCATAACCCCACCACTCGATGCCTGTCTGCTCCGGCTCCCTCCCGTAGCTATCGCTGTACGCGACGGTCTATGGAAGCTCCTCGCCTGCTGATCTGCTGGCACTGCACCATAGTAGAGATCTCGCCAGTAGGCAATCTCCTCCCCTACCTGCAGGACATAAGCATATCCTGCCTCTGTATCCTCCGCTGCCTGTCTCCCAGCCCTCAGTGCTGTCTCAGCCTCTGTATAGCGCTGAATAGCCTGATCCCGCTCCCGCTCAGTATCTTTGAGCCTCGTCCTGAGCTGATCCCTCTCCCTCTCCAGCTCCTGGATCTCATCTGCCTGGCCCTGGCAGATCTCCCTTAGCTCTAGCAGCTCATCCTCCACTGGTTCAGCCCCCTCCGCCTCTGCCTGTGGCTCCCCCTATATGGGTGCTTGTCCCTGTGCCTGTACCTATACCTGTACTAGTGCCTGTACTGGTACCTGTCTCTGTCCCTGTCCCTGTACCTATACCTGTCTGGGACCCTGTGTTGCTGGCACCTGTAGCGGCAATCCACCGCAACCCCTCACCACCCGAGCCTGTCTCTCCTCTCCACCCTCCCTCTGAGGTGCAACCCGCCTCTCTCCAACTGCTCCCCTCCTCCTCCGTCAGCCTCTGCCCCCATCACCTCCACCGTCATCATCATCTCCACCCCCATCTCCCTCCAATGGCTCTCCCGGATCCATCAACCGTGGGAATGGATGCTCTGCCCAGTATGCTGTGTACTCAGCATCCATCCCGGCGTCCTCAATCTTTGGCCACATGTCCCAGGGTACTGACATCATCTCTACTAGCTATGTCACTGCCTGATCATATGACAGCAAAGGCCCAAATTGTGCCTGATCCTTAACTGTCCGCGCATACATGCCTGAGCCCCGTGGCATCCTCTGGATCCTACCAAACTACCTACAAACCCTGTCCACAAGCCGTCTCTCTAGCACATAGGGCATCCGCCCAATCAGGTACCTGCTCCAGAAGGTGTAGGGAAGCTCAACTACATCATCCTCCCACTGTTCGCAGCCCAGGTATGATCTCCATATGACCATGTCGATGTCATCTATCATTCGTCACCAGTGCTCCAACCTGCCAATCCGTGGCTGTGATGTGATCATATCATACAAATGAACAAAACTGCATCCATGACCCCTGCCCCTGAAGTGTATCGGTCGGGTCACCGACATATGCTCATAGGCCCATACTTGCAGCAATGTCACTCCGCAGCCCAATCCTACGGATCCATGATACACAAACTGATGTAGCTCGTAATACAAGTGTGCCAGCACACACGGTCCCCAGGCATATCCGGTGTGCTGTGTCACCAGTGTCTCCAGTGCTCCTCCCCAGACCACAGCCAACCCCCGTGTCACCCTATCTGGACATAGGAACCCATTGATCGCTCCTCCTATCACTGCCGACAGTGCTAGCCCTGTGGCTGTCATGGTATCCCATGCCACATGTCCTGCCCTCATCTCCAATCCTGGGTCCTGGAACACTCGTCTCAGGGCCTCCCTGTCTCCATCTCGATCGTATGGGATCAGCTCCCCATCGATCAGTATCCGCATAATCCTATATGCATCCTCAAGGGTGACTGTCATCTCACCCATCGACAAATGGAATGTGCACGTCTCAGAGTGCCATCTCTCAGCTAATGCAGTCAACAAACCCATGTTCACCTAAAACTCAGGCACATATAGAACATGTCTCAGTCCCATCTCCTCAATAGCAGCTCTGTCCTCGAATGACAACTGAGGTCGCAACCTCTAAGTCGACGGGAATCTCTCCTGTGACTCCAGCATCGGCAAATACTCCTGCAGTCAAGCAAATCAATCATGTCAGTCATCGTGGCATTCACTGTTCATCACAAAATGCTAATTTTTATCCAAATGCATATTGCTATCTACCCTAGTGACACTCACTGTTCATCACAAAGTGTTGCTTCTACCCTAGTGGTACTCCTTGTTCATCACAAAGTACTACGCATTTTGCACTCCCTATTCATCACAAAGTGCTGCTCACATTTGCACTCCTTGTTCATCACAAAGTGCTGCTCACATTTGCACTCCCTGTTCATCACAAAGTGATGCTCATATTTTAGTACTCCCTGTTCATCACAAAGTACTCTATCTTGGTACTCACTGTTCATCACAAAGTGCCTTGATCTATCCTAGTCTTCCCTAGAGGACCTGCTTGAGTTTATCCTCTCAGCAACTTATCTAATCGACAGCGTATGTTCATCACAGAGCTGTCGATTTGACCTAGAAGACACAAATTCACATTTTTTGGACACAAACATGCTTTCCTGACATAAATGTGCATTTATTACCCTATCTAGCATGCATTAATGACAACAATAAATACATCAAAGTACGAGGAGGTTTGGTGGTACTTACCGGCTCTCCTACCTCTGCTGACCTCTGAAATCAGCGAACGCGGTCGAATCTGTGAATGAAGGCCATCACTGCTGACTGCTACTGCTCTATTTTCACTCTGCAATCTGCTCTCATGGATGTGTAGATGACAACGAGGATGTATTTTCCCCCGTGGTCTATCTTATAGCCTACCCTAGCCCTCGCCTTCGTTTCCCGAGTCAGTCTTCTTTATCCCGTGACTCTGTCACTTTATCCGGTCAGTCCATTCTAGCCTCTCTTTCTTATCGAGAGATTGTCTGCAATCTTTTCAGACATTTTCATGCAATCTCTCAAGGGGGCATATCATTCCCATCCTGGGGCAACTCTGTATCAGTTCATATTATCTTCTTTGAAACAACGCGACAAGCCGCATTGTCTCAAAGAGGGGCAAAATGTAGACACCTAAAATTGTCATGTCTAATTAAATAAATATTTTATTTATTTAATTATCTAAGCTTAATTCTTCTATTAATTAAATAAATCTTTATTTATTTAATTAATTCATTTATCCTCTTCTAGCCTTATTTCTCATTTAAATAGATACATTTATTTATTTAAATTATCCTTTTCCTAAATTAAATAAATATTTTATTTATTTAATTGATCCCACTTCCTCTATTAATTAAATAAATCTTTATTTATTTAATTAATTCATTAACCTTTTCTACCCATGACACATGTCATTCATCTCTTAATTTATATACTACCTACCCCTTTCATTATTTTATTATTTCTTTTACCTACCCTCTAATCATAGCTGACCTCCTTTTACACCTCTCAATCTTATCCCTCCATTTCATATAGTGTCTTCTATATAAGGAGATGCTTCCCTCATTATCAAACCCTAATGATTCATCCTAATCATTCATGCTAATGAATCAATTTTATGCAATTGACTATACTACGATCCTACTTGCAACCACATTCCGTTCTTTGTTGAGCTCTTGCGCATATAAAATTTGAGAGCAAATATATCAAGCAAGATCAATGGAGATAGGAAGAATGGAGATCCAAACCCTATTGGACATGTGATGGTATAATCTTTGTGATTTCGTTTGATTTGCATTGTCTTAGGTAATCTTCATATGTTATGGTGGATCTTTGTTGTTGTTAGGCTAGGGTTTTTGTGGTTGAATTCATTTAGCCTTTCAATATTGTTATTGTTGTTATCCATTTTCATAAGGAGATGCTTCCCTCATTATCAAACCCTAATGATTCATCCTAATCATTCATGCTAATGAATCAATTTTATGCAATTGACTATACTACGATCCTACTTGCAACCACATTCCGTTCTTTGTTGAGCTCTTGTGCATATAAAATCTGAGAGCAAATATATCAAGCAAGATCGATGGAGATAGGAAGAATGGAGATCCAAACCCTATTGGACATGTGATGGTATAATCTTTGTGATTTCGTTTGATTTGCATTGTCTTAGGTAATCTTCATATGTTATGATGGATCTTTGTTGTTGTTAGGCTAGGATTTTTGTGGTTGAATTCATTTAGCCTTTCAATATTGTTATTGTTGTTATCCATTTTCACCATATGCCTTGTATTCATGTTCTTTCTATTTGTTGTGAGGGAGTTTTCAGAAATCATTCTTTGCAATATATAACGTTTTCTACAAACGTGGGTCGAATAGGATTTGTTGTATAAAACCCTTATTTTGTTGCTTCAATCTTTCGACTGTGTATGCTGTATTACAACCAATAACCACCCTTTGGTGAGATGTTCTTGTCGTTAGGATTTCTCTTACCGATCTTTATGCTAATGGATTGTATTGGTGATAGCCTTTTAAGATCACTGCCATTTCTAATGCTTTGGACTACACATTACTCTCTTTAATGTCTATAGATTTGAAATGACAGTCTGATGTTGTTACAAAACTACTGTTATGATCCATTATTTCCAATGTTGATTTCTTTATTATGCAATATTGCCATGACAATATTCTTCCAGTGCCCTTTTCTATTTCAAGACCACCTCTTTTATTATTTCTCTGAGTTTTTATCTCAGACTTTGAATAAGCCTATAAGGAAATTGACTATCATAAGGGTATTGTGATCTTTGACAGAGGTGATTGTCATTGAAACTTTACTGTGTTATTAGTCTGAGAAAATACTTTGGCTACCCTTGTATGACTTCACTAAAAAATCTTCTATGGGTTCTCTATATATCATTAGTAATTGAACTCATAAATGTCTATATTAGAACACAATCACATCACCCATGCATTTGTCCTTGATCTTTTAATAGTCTTACGATCCTCTGTCCATGCATAGATAAAACCTCATATGTAATATCATAAGTAATGTACTTTTACTTATAATTATTTGACTGATAAATACTTTCTCCCCTAGTCTACTATAAATACTTTCTCTGTTGCATAAATCATCATCTTCTCATTATTAGGGTTTCTTTCATTGTGATGAGCATTGTCTTGGCAATCATTTACCTTATTACTATGAGTCCCTCATACTTTTGCACCTCTATAGCTTTGGGAAATGGTGCTTTGACCGTATCTCTGTGACAGTGTTAATCTCCATATTTTAGACTGTGTTCTAAAAGTTGCCTAGTCATTTTGTACCATCTCTTTTATTTTGATAGTAATATATTTTTGGAAAGATCTATTGTATTACAAATGCATCTCTTAGACATTATGGATTGCATAAGGCACTGTGGATTGCATTCACTTCTATTGCCCATTCTTTTTGAGACAGTCTAACAGTGTTGCACCCATACCACTGTCATTGAAGATGGCCTGCATAACTAGAGTTTGGCATTGTATTATACTACCTTTAGGGTTTGTACATGTCTGATTTTCTATATTTATGTAGTGACCACTATTGTTTTCATTGGACCTTGACATTCTTGATAGAATTGGCTGCAAACTCAAAGTGCACTTGATTTTCCTTAACTGTTCATAATGTTGCTCTAACTAGAAAGCATGCATTCAATGATCATCATGGTTTTATATACTTAAATGCAAATATCATCTTGGATGCTTCATTCTTTGTCTTTATGATAATTAGGCACAATATTTTCAAAGACCACCATTTTGACAATGACTGCTGCTCTGTGACGTGTCACTACCCTTGAAGTAATTGATCTTTGATGGCATTGTGTCTATACTCATGATTGTACATATATCCTTCAAATTTGCCTCATGATGTCTTTGTTCCTAGACTATAACTACACATTCAGTGTAATGACTTTTACTCACTGCTTTTGTATGTAGGATTGTCAGGACTCACTTTGTGTGGTCATGTTATCGCTTGAGGCTATGGATGGCTTCCCTGACACTGTCTTTTCTTTGCAATGCCCGTGTACTTAGATTTGTTTAACTGTTATTGCTGGGACAATTGTCTTTCTGATATTTTCTCTGTGTTTTATCACCATTATGCTTTAGTTCAATGTACTTTGCATTTAACTGTCAAATAACTCCTTTCTTGATTTTGAAAATGTATAGCATGATCGTGTTATTTCTAAGAGATATGATTCTTGTATCTCACATAAACTCTGATTAAGGTAATGACTCATTCTATAGCAGTCTTTATTGATACTTGGATAGTTGGGAATGTTGCACTCATTGTAACTTGCACTTTGTCACTATGAACTTGATACTATATTGTGGCTTTGACTGTGAATGTTGTCTTATTTATGATATTGTTGCCCTTATAATTGTGACCTTTTACTATGTGAATACCTAAGAAAAATAACTACATAGGAAGTCATTGATTTTTATTATCTTTGTCAATGTTCACCGTGCTTTGAATGTAGATGCACACTGTCATACCCTTTCACTGTTATCGATCCTTTTACAACTTAACTCAAAAAAATAAGACTTCTATATCTTATTTTTGAGTTTGACTATGTTTATTGGTCTACTATGATATATATTTGACATGATTCTGTTAGGATTCCCACAGATACTGAGAGGGGGGGGGGGGGGGTGTGAATTAGTATCTAACCAGTGTATTAAATTTCTTAACTTAAAACATGTAGAACATATTAAAATTGTGTACTGGTAAACAATAAGTAATGCAATAAACAGAGATAAAAGAAACCACATGAAAAACACACCATAACACAAAGATTTAATGAGGAAACCTGATGTGGGAAAAACCTCGGTGGGATTTGTGACCCACAATATTCACTTACTGGCCAATAAGAGCATATTATTGCTACAAGAGGGGCCTGCACATGCAGGAAGGCCAAGTGCCTAGAGCTCACTGCTCAATTACAAAATGGGAAGTCTCACTGACTTACAAAATGGATTATATAAATCCAATGTCTTGTACTGCTTCAAAATAGCATCTATAATGCCAGATCCAGTACCGGTTTCTGCTCTGCTTCTTACATAAACCCTTAACCTATAATTCGCATAATAGGTCTGCCTTATTTTGTCTAATTACATTCTACCATAATAATCCTACATTCTCTCAATGTTTTATAATGATCTCTTATATATATGAGTCATTTTATAATGTTGCCAAGTCGGCTTATAAAGATTTTACAATAATAAACAAAATATATTATAACAAAAATCCTGTCAGCCTCTGTGCTGGTATGCTTCCTTTCACTGCCAGTGCCGGTAATCTGAGTGTTGGTGTAGAGTCTGATCTTGCTAGTGCCAGTGGAATGCCTTATTGGTGTCATAGGATTGTAAGGCTGCCATCAATGACAAAACCTTCAATCACCTACAATGTCTCATTGGAGTGTGCATACGCCAACAATATCCCCCTTTGGCATTGATGGCAACACTCATGAGAAAATTCATAAGTGTGTCCAAAAATTGAAGTCCAAAAATATGTGTACCAAAAATGTATGAACTCCCCCTGAGCAGATAAGTCTTTTGCTGATTATTTTCTTATACTACTACTCCCCCTTTGGCATCAATGACAAAGGTTGTCAAAGTGTCAATAGAGTTGTAGTTTTCTATCTCAACCTTGTAACTGGGTGGTTACAATTTGAAAAAGATCCGCCAAAACCAAATTTATGCTTTCCAAAAACTTCTTACTGTCTTTTATTGCTGCCTCTATTCTTTGAACTATACCAGTGAGGTACTGCATATGCTCTGTCGGTGTTTTCTGTCCTTGTACTAATGCCTCAGATATTTCCTTCCTCAAGGATGCTAGATAGTCCAGTCTTGAAATTAGTCTTAATCTCATATTCTTAGCCTTGTTTATTATTCTCTCCTTTTCTCTCTCTAGCTTTAGTAATTCTTCCTCAAAACTAGTTATCTTTTGCTCAAAAACTGATAATGTATGAAGTGAATTAACAAAATTGTCAGCAAGTTTATTTATTTCTTCTTGTACCTTGCTCATTTTTTTTTATCTATGTCAACTGTCAAGAAATTTGTCTTGCAGATATCTCTATACAGAGTTTTAGATTCCTTCAATGAGCTACATAGTTCTGGTAGAAGTGTGTCAAATTCCCTAGTACATTTCTTTATTTGATCCTCAAAGAATTTTTGTTTTTCAATTTCCAACCTGTCTTTGAATGCCTCTTCCTTTATTTGCTCAACTGTCACTATGTTATCAGTAATGTACTTAGACAAAGTGTCAAGTTGGCTCAAAGAATCCTTATTATCTACATTGCACTTTGGAGCTATCATTTTCAAAATTGGGATTGTGTCATCTGTAGCTTTATATGCCTGTGAACTACAATCTGTTATTCTCTTAATGGAGTCCAAAAAAACTTCAGTTACATTTGTTGATTTATATCCTGTAGCGGAGGAACCAACATTCTGAATTCCGTCGATGGAGGAAATAACAGTGCTTGTAGTGACCTTTGGTAGGTCAGTCTGTGTTTCCATTTCCTTAAGAAAAGCTTTTTGTTTCTCTCCTGTTGTCGATGACACTGTTTCCACATGAACCTGTTGCTATTCTGGAGCCTGTTGCTCTACTTGTCTCTCTATTTGTTGATCTATTTGAGTCTCTGTCCGAGTCTCTGCTTGTTGCCCTGTGTTATCATTTGCCTCTTTCCCTTCGGTGTTATCAATGTTATCAGTTGCCGGTGGTTCACTAGCCATATCTATGTTACCGGTTGTGTCCTGGTCTATCATAATGTTGATTTTTTGAGTATCAACATCAACTGTGTATAGTACCTCAGGATTAGGATTTGTATCCTCTATATCCATACTCTCATTTGTCGGTTGATCTTCAGTTGTTGCCACCGATGGAGTAATCAAAGGCGGTGGGGATAAGTTATCTCTTATTTTGATACTAGGAGGTCCACCAACCTTTCCTTTTCCTTTGTCCTTGTCTTTCTGATATACTTTTATTGGTTTAGGGTTTTTGTACTCTTCCTGTTTTTCCTTCTCAACAAGGAATATATCCCATGCATTTTCAGTTTCCTCTATTACCTCATTTACCCTTCCAACCATTAGTACAATATGCCGGTGTGCAGTAGAGAATACTGACTGGTTGGCTTCTGCAATTAGATCATCTATCTCTTTCGGTGAGTTAACTGGGTAAACAACAAGTAATTTTTCAACTTTAATTTTCTTATCAAGCTCTACAACAACTTGTCTTCTTGCTTCCAGTCTCTTGAATAGTTCATCTGGTAGTTCATCTACAACTTACATTAAGAACTTCTAATAGATATCCAGGTGTAAAATAACACTATTTTTAACTTGCTCTTTTTCATCAGCTGATAGTGTATCATATAATTTTTCTATGTTCTTAAGCTTTCCTTCCTCAGTTATTTCATTCAGTAGTTTGTCAATTGGGGCAATGTTTTGTTGAGTCCTTTTCTTCTTTGGTCTTAGCTTTTTCTTTGGAGTTGTCTTCTTGACCGGAGACCTCACTGCCTGTTGTTTTTGTCTGGTTCTCCTTAGCGAGGGTGTGGATGTCGGTGAAGGATTCCTTTTTCTTACAACTCTTTTAAATGTTGTTGGCATATCATTCTTTGAAGAAGTTGCTACCGGTGATAGGTGAGTTTCAGGCTGTAATGTTACTAACTCATCCTCAGTGATACCGGTTTGTTTCAATACATCTTCTTTGATAGCCTTAGCCTTCCTTGAACCTCTTCTCATAGTTGCTTCAACCTTCTTTACTCTCTTCTTAGATTGAATTTGGCTTTCAATGGTTTCCGCACTATCAAAGACCTCTTCCTTAGGTTCCTTGGGTGCATCCAGAAGGGTTTTTGCATATGTTTGAATGATGTGATCATCGGTCTCATAACCTATCTCAGTAACCCAAATTGTTCTTGGGATATCTGCTTCCATCCAGATCTCATCCTTTTTAATCACAAAACATATATCATCTTTGTATTTGTTAACAATTTCCTGTGACAGTTTGACTCTAGAGTTCATTCTGGCCTTTAGTGTTTGAAAATACTCATCAATATTCTTTTGTTTGCTTTCACCCATGTTGTTGAACAAGTCTGATAACTGTTTCCCTACCGGTATGTCAAATCCAAGGTTCTTGTTACCTATACTGGGCACCTGTTTGGTTATGTGTAGCATTAAGCATACAAGTAAGTTGCCAAATCTAAATGTTCCTTTCTTATCCTTCTTGATCTTCCCTAAATTGTCAATCAATTCATCCTTTAACCATTCACATACATCAATTTTCACATTCTCATTTACCATATCATGTGCACTTTTTATGCATAAACTGGAGACTGAGTTAAGTCTGTTTGTATGAGTTACTTTGTAACCTAGAATCATGCTAATGAATCTTACATTTATGTTGGTTACATCATTAACCCTCAAGGACCTTTTGTCAGATGTTGCACCTGTTAGGTTTGTTACTAGGTCATTTGAGACCTTTATTTTGTCTGGTCTGTTACTGGTGGAAGGTAACCCTGTTATAGCTTTCACAGCTTCCTTGGTAATTTTGTGAACCGAATCTAACCAAAAGAATGCACCATGAACTCTGCTCAATACTATCCTAATAATTTCCTTAGGAAAGTCCGGAATGCTGAGGATTTCAGTGAATCCTAGGGTTTCAACAATTTTATGTTTAGGTTTCACATTTCTGGAATCATCACATATAACAGTTTTGTATATGTTTTTGATTTCTTCATCTCCTAATTCTTCTATATGGCAACGAATATAATTTCTAGGGTCCTCTGTGTAAACAACTCCTTTGGGAATTTGGGAAAAAGCACCTACATTATCATCCTTCTTTTCTATGTTGGGAACTAGCTGAAATATGCGCGTAGGGCGCTTGATCACTTCCACAATAGTAGGGTTTGCTATGAATTTAGGTACAGAGGAGGATGCCATGATTATAAATACCTTTTTCTGCCTTTGGAAAGATTGATTGATGAAATGCCTTGCCTCTTTGCTTGAAATGCCTTAGCTCTGGAAATTTTGCACTCTTCGAATGTTTGAATGCTCGGTGAAGTCAAATGGAGCCAAAACCACCAATTTATAATGTTAATTCACCAACTACCACATTTAATGTATTCCGGTTAAGTAGTAACTGTAGACACCTAAAATTGTCATGTCTAATTAAATAAATATTTTATTTATTTAATTATCTAAGCCTAATTCTTCTATTAATTAAATAAATTTTTATTTATTTAATTAATTCATTTATCCTCTTCTAGCCTTATTTCTCATTTAAATAAATACATTTATTTATTTAAATTATCCCTTTCCTAAATTAAATAAATATTTTATTTATTTAATTGTCCTAATTCTTCTATTAATTAAATAAATATTTATTTATTTAATTAATTCATTATCTTTTTCTACACATGACACATGTCATTCATCTCTTATTTCCTACACTACCTACCCCTTTCATTATTTTACTATTTCTTATACCTACCCTCTAATCCTAGCCGACCTCTCTTTTTACACCTCTCAATCTTAACCCTCCATTTCTTATTGTGTCTTCTATTTAAGGAGATGCTTTCTTCATTGTCAAACCCTAATGAAGCATCCTAATCACTCAGCCTAATCGACAATTTGGAGGACTCGACTACACTACGATCCTACTTGCAACCACATTCCGTTCTTTGTTGAGCTCTCGTGCATATAAAAATCTGAGAGCAAATATATCAAGCAAGATCAATGGAGATAGGAAGAATGGAGATCAAAACCCTATTGGACATGTGATGGTATAATCTTTATGATTTTGAGTTATTTTGCATTGTCTTAGGTTATCTTCATATGTTATGGTGGATCTTTGTTCATTGTTAGGATAGGGTTTAGTGGTTGAATCCATTTTAGTCTTTCAATATTGTTGTTATCTGTTATCCATTTTCACCATAAACAGTAACTTAACTTTATTTGCCGGTATAGAAGTAATTTTCTACTTTTCACCATCAATCGAGGGAATAATAGCATATTTCACATTGATTGCTAAACCCTTAAAGAAATTTCTTCAATTGGATGAAGAGACTCCTGCCGGTGGAGTGCTACTTTGTTCTGTCAGTGGAGTGCTACTATGTCCTGCTGGTGGAGTGCTACTCCGTTCTTCCGGTGGAGGAGTATTCCTATCCACATTTAGTTCTGATTTCCTGGTCCATTGTTTTGAAAATTCATGCTTAACTTCTTCAACTTTTTCTTTTCCTTTCAAACTAGAACTTTTGTTGTCTTCCGGTGATGCTTTACTTCTACAGAATTTTGCAATATGTCCAATCTTGTTACATGCATAGCAAGTCACATTATTTTTCTGAATAACTTTCACATAACCTACGCTGGTTTGTGTTCTACATTGATTAGATAAGTGTCCAAATCTTCCACAAACATAACATCTCACATTCATTCTGCAATTTTCAGATTTATGACCAACTTTGTTGCATTTTGAACATTGACTGGTGGGGGTGTTGATATTATGATAATTTCTAGATCTACATTGATTTTCTCTATGACCATACTTATTACAGTTAAATCATTTTCCATTAAATTTGTAAGCAATAGGTTGTCTTACCGGATTTCTATGATCCTGTGTGTTTGCAGTACCAGAGTTTTCTCCTGCCTCAAAGCCAATTCCACAAGTGTCACTATTAGGTTTCTGAATTTTCAACAAGTCACCAAGTTCTTCTGAGCTTTCTTGAATTTTTCTTTGTGCTAATTTGCAAAATCTAGTTCTCTTTCTAAGATATCTTTCTGCCTCATCAGTTCATTTGAGTCATTCTGTGTATGCATCAGACTTGTCTTTAACAAGTCATTTTCATAGCTAAGTCTTGTGTTCTCATTTGCTGCATCATTTAGTCTTCTAGTCAACTCTTCTTCATTCTTCTTCCTATCTTCAATTTCCTTACAAAATCTCATAGTCATGTCCTGTATTTCATTCTTCATTATTATGTTCTCTTGTTTTAGCTTGCATATCTGATCATTAAGTGATTCCTTTTCATCATTTTCATTTTACATCTTTTCACATAGTTCTCTTCTCTTATTTCTTGCAATGGTAAAATTTTCTTGAAGTGCCTGAATGATATCCTGAGCTGCCTTTAGATCATCTTCAAGTTTGATGTTTTTCAAATTTTTTGTATCATAGTCTGAGAGAGCTGCTTCTAGTTGCTTCATCAAATTTTCCATCTCTACCAGTGTCAAGATCTTCCTCAAGCTATTAGGCTTCTAAAATTAGAGGACCAAGCTCTGATACCAATTGTTAGGATTCCCACATATACTGAGAGGGGGGGGGGGTTGGTAAATCAATATCTAACCGGTGTATTAAATTTCTTAACTTAAAACATGTAGAACATATTAAAACCATGTACCGGTAAATAAGAAGTAATGCAATAAACAGGGATAAAAGCAACCACATGAAAAACACACCATAACACAAAGATTTAATGAGGAAACCCGGTGTGGGAAAAACCTCGATGGGATTTGTGACCCACACTATTCACTTACTAGCCAATAAGAGAATATTACTGCTACAAGAGGGGCCTACACATGTAGGAAGGCCAAGTGCCTAGAGCTCACCGCTCAATTAAAAAATGGGAAGTCTCATTGACTTACAAAATGGATTATATAAATCTAGTGTCTTGTACTGCTTCAAAATAGCATCTATAATGCCAGATCCAGTACCGGTTTCTGCTCTGCTTCTTACATAAACCCTTAACCTATAATTCGCATAATAGGTCTGCCTTATTTCACCTAATTACATTCTACCATAATAATCCTACATCTCTCAATGTTCTATAATGATCTCTTATATATATATGAGTCATTTTACAATGTTGCCATGTCGACTTATAAAGATTTTACAATAATAAACAAAATATATTATAACAAAAATCTTGTTGGCCTCTATGTCGGTATGCTTCCTTTCACTGCCGGTGTTGGTGGTCTGAGTGCCAGTGTAGAGTAATCTTGCTAGTCTCAGTGGAATGCCTTGCCAGTGTCATAGGATTGTAAGGTTGCCATCAATGACAAAACCTTCAATCACCTACAATGTCTCATTGGAGTGTGCATATGCCAATAGATTCATTCATGGACATCATGGAGTTGGGATTTGTCATTATGATTGATATGACTGCATCTATATGGGCTATCTCTACCCTTTGTAGACTAAGATTATGAATTCTTTCTCAAACTAAGTCTCTGTCTGACATCTATAGCTGTAACCGTTGATGTTTGAATTTTGAGCATGCTTATTGTTATAATGTTTTTGATCAATCATTCATATCCTTTTGTCTCTATGATTGAACCTCCATATGATGTAGCTAATCCTCCTATAACCAAATTCTTGTGCAATCAAAGACATGACTATTTTTCCTTAGTGTTTTGACGGTAACCATGAAAGTCATCTGACACAATTTCTATGTTTCGTGTGACCTTAGACCACTGTCTTATACCTTTGACATGCCTATAAATATTTGTATGGTCACTGCAATTTATCATGGAGCTTAATCCTTCAGAAATTAATTTAAGATCACCGCCATCATAGCCTTAATGTTTGAAACTGCTCCTTCTTGCATCTGTTTGGGCATGATCACTGTGAGTATTGGTTAATATTGTGAAGTTATGCTCATTGTTGTAATTGTGTGACTACTTCAACCTATGTCATAATCATTAATGTTACTTCATACCATAATTGTTTTAAGGGCTATTGACTGTATCTTCTCAAATGAAGTAAGCATTTGTCTTAAATAATGATATCCTTATAAATACTGTCATGTGTTGTATCACTGCACTAATTGTCATTTTGGTATGCACTTTGGTAGATCTCTGTGGTTACATATGTATTCTTAATCTCCTCTATGCATAGTCATATCTAAATGCTGCTATAATTACTTGTACTTGTGCTGCACTCTGTTATTCATTATTGGATTCATGTAACTTACCATATTTCCTTGAGATATTTTTGTATGTTGATTCTTGATGGGCTACTATTCATGAAGCTTTATGACTGTTTTATCAGCACCTATGGCCTTTTGAATGCATTGCATAAGTCTAAAAAAGTGTTGCTACTAGCTTATATCTTTGTGATATCAAGTTGAGTGTCTTATATCTTTTCTTGTAGCCTTATGATAATCTTTTCTTTGGTTAAGAATTAAGCTCTTTCAATTGATATTCTATACTGTTAACCAACTATTCCTTGCCTTATATCTTCCAACAGTAAACTGTCTCAAATAATGTATCACTATGTAGAATTATTCTAGAACTCCACCTTACTTTAATTACAAGAGACAGTTCTATTATTCTCTGTTACATCTGTAGGTAAACCTTTTGCTCAAAATACACATCTCTCCTAACATGCTACTGTGCTTTGATTAAATTTCTTTGTTTATTAATACATGACCACCCTTTGACAATGAGTTATACTTGTGTGGTGCGTATCTTTTAAAAGATCCATGGGTTCATTGTCCTTATGAAGCTAATGCCTTTGTAATCTATTGTGTGTGACTTTTTGAGCTAATGAAACTGTACCTTTAGTGAATAGTTTGCAATCCATGTATATTATCCTTGTATTGATGAGTAACCATACTATTTTGTTGACTGTCTTGATCTTGATGATGACAATAGCTCTTATTATGCTTATTCATTTTTTGTCAAAACCACGAACATGCTATTTCCTTAATTCCTCATGATTTGTGTCTTAGAGCACTGTATGCTTGCCTTTACTCATGTGATGGCTTTAGTCACATGTTGACCATGAAATACAGTTTTATTCATTTTTGTATGTGTTTTCATTGAATGACAGTTTATACTATCATTGAGTGACAATATATGAGACTTTGGATACTGTTGTGTTCTTTATTTAACAAGATAATTAGTGTCACCTCATGAGTGATGATTGGTATGCTGAGCTCAACCCTTGTGGGAGCCCATTTTAACCCACATACCTAATATTCATGAAATGTAAACCTATCTTATACCTGCATTGTGAACAAACAAGTTTGATAAAACATGGTACTTGAAAACAAGTTAGATAAAACAGGGTACTTGTTGTTATCTCATGATAACCTCTTTCTGCATTGAATTGATATAGCACTGTGAGCATATTGGGAATAGTAGCATGTATGTTAGGGCGAGGCAAGTAACTCTGACCTCTAACAATTTCTTTCTCTCTTTCTTTTCAGGTCATTTCTTAAAGTGGACAACAGAGTAATTGGATCCCAAGAGATGCTGGTCAACCTTAAGGAGGAACTTGTCAACCTTTTCAGGCAATGACGGGTTTGTTGTCTTTCCTTCATATACCCCTCTTATTTCTTATATGTTTACTGTTCTTTCTTCATGTAAATCTCTTTCATCTATTCCCACGACTTGTGTGGGTACTCATGAACAATATATCTTTATAAATAAATATGTATTTCATGTAAATGTTGTATTTGTATATTTTATTTTAAACACTTGCATATCTGAAATAAATATTTGTATGGAATACATGTTTATTTATAAAGTGATCAAATTTTTTGAAATTTTTTGTAAACCTTTTAAAACTGCAATGTGTAAGGTCTGCAATAGGCCACCAAATTTAGCTGTAATAAAAATTTGGTAACAGTTGTGACATTGAACAAAGTTAGCGACCAAACTACTTAACTATGTAAGACAACATGAGATTTACCTGTGTACCTCAAGCATACATGGTTATCCCTTCATGCCAATGCACTTCCTACTTACATAGTGAATTGGTAGAACTTCTACTTACTTGGGATGGGTCATTGTATGTTGTGATCATCCCTCACTACTAGCCATCAATATGATTATCATCCCTTACCATTAGCATTAGTGTTTGCTAATAACCAATGCATTGACTACTATCATTACCACTAGCTATCATTGTTATCTTGACTATCTCCTATAATTGTCATTTCCAATCTTAATCATCAAACCTAAGTTATCACCAAAAGTTCATCTCTACTAATTGTCTATCCTTTCACTTGCCATATGTTGTGGTTAGCACTAATTGTGAACCCTAGCCACCAATAGGTATAGAGCCTCAAACAATTATTTTAAATCTCTTTACTATTGAATTATTGGTCCTTTGTCCTTCATTGTAATATTCATCACAACTTTCTTGAGAATTAATAGGATTTCCCTCATGGTAAGATTGACAACTCATCCAAGTATTGGATCGATTTACAATATACTTTGTCACATTGTTGACATGTCTTGTCTATATTTTTGCATAGATGATTACTACGGCACTTGAAATTGCATCTAATAAAAATCCTCTTATATTTTTTTGATGGATGCCTATACCCTATTCCAAAGCTCCCATTTTTGTGTAGGTTGCGAGGGTGCTAGAATAGGTTACAAATTTTGGCTTAATGACTATAAATTATATTTGCTTGAAATTTTCTAGAGCCTTTTCAACAAATCCATTTTGTGTGTATACTATAACCATTGCATTCACAAATGGTGTCATTAAGCCCACCCAATCCATTTGACATCAATAATTGGTGCACATCAAAAGGGGTTGAGAAGTAATCTTTTATCATTCAATTTTGGATTGATTTCCTAACATCAGTCATCTAATTTGCTCACTCCATTGTGCAAGTTATAGATCACATCACACTCGTTTTCCATAGTCCTTTACTGGTATAATCAAGACTTCTCTTTAGGGATCCACCATTATTACTTTTCATTGTTCTATTAATAGTGATAAACTCTTGTTAGTGAATAAAATTAGATATTTAGTTTTGAATTACTCACCCTACACCCACCTATAATCCTTAGCTTCAACAACACTCACCACATTATTGACTCTAACATGTGCTCTGGTTAACTTTATAGTTCCATGCCTTGTAGTCCCACTAGACCCACATACATTACATTCCCCACAGTAAATTTTAATGTTGTACCTTTTTTTCACATGTTGTTTGGGCCATTTAAGATATCACACAAGGTAATTGTGTCAATGTTGAAGCTTTTGACCATGTATTTCATCATTAGTAAACATACAAGGACTCCATAGTAAGTTTGAAACTAGCAACTGATCTTAAAGCTCTCCATGCATGTTTACTTTCTTGAATTAACATTATAAATGTTAGACTTGTAGACTTGTATCTATAAGGTTCACGTGTGAATCCAAGTGAAAACTTACCTAGTTGTTTAGCATTTTTTCTATGTCCACCCTTACAATGCTTGACATGGACTCTAGTTGCTTCACAACCCTTGTTACTATATATATTTATAATGAATGTGAGAAGATTCATTAAGTGCACAAAAGTTAAAAATGAACATTTAGAAATTCTAGATAGACAGGGGAGAGGACCTCATAGTAGAGCATCGTTACTTCATGCTTCTCAAAATCCTATGTAGAAATTTCAAATCACTCCCAATTTTTTACAACTTACTTGTAAAGTCTCTTGCTTATAACTAAGGTTTCAGGGCCACAACATCAATTATGACACCACATCAGCATGCTTTTTACTAAGGTGTCTAAAACAATGCAAAAAAAGGTTAGAACAATAGTCTGCATAACGGCCCCCCATACATGTGCAACTGACGTGGCAACACATGATTGGTTCCTTTTAAAACTAAGGGTATATTTCAATCAATTATGGGTATTACAACTTTTGGTAAAATGTTGTCAAAAAAATTGGATGTTAAATCAACAAGTATGTATATTAAATCAACAACTACTATCACAATAATTGAAACACGCTTAACTTCTAGATCCTCTTCCCTATACACAAAACGATCATAAAAACTTCCTTTGCCCTCATTAACGAGAGAAAATAGCATGGAGAGTATGAAACACAACAATAGAAAATCACTTATTAATATAATGTCAAATGCCATATTGGGTCTGCTTGATCACGAGCATGATGAACCACCACCGATCAATGTGTCTTCCCCTGTGACTCGTCTTCATCAAACATAGAGACTGCCAATGCAACTAGTCGTTGAGATGCTTGATAATGTTAGTTCTTCCCACCAACACATCTAGCTTCGACCTTCGATTCTTGAGCTGCCATGGGAGAATTTAAAAGATGAGCAAGGGGATAATGACATTCATGGCAAAGATATGGAGGAATGAAATTCTTAAAAATTCTCCTTTTTGTTGTCTTCGAGTATAATGGGTTTTTGGTCTCTTTGTATTGATGTAAAATGTTGGGTAATATTTGCTAGTATTTGAACCCGTTGGAATGGAGCTAAAGTTTTTTGTATTTTCAAATATGTAAAGATAAGGAATCTATTTGGCTAATCAAGAGCCATAGATATCAATACATTATGTAAATCTCACTCTTATATATATATATATATATGTTTTTTTTGTCTTTTCACAAAAAAAACAAAAAACAAAAGAAAACAATAGCAACCATCATTCACCAAAGTAAAATTAAACATCTAGGGATCTAACATATGTGTTGTTTAGAGTAGTCTCTCTCTCTCTCTCTCTCTCTCTCTCTCTCTCTCTCTCTCTCTCTCTCTCTCTCTCTCTCTCTCTAACATCTAGGGATCTAACATATGTGTTGTTTAGAGTAGTCTCTCTCTCTCTCTCTCTCTCTCTCTCTCTCTCTCTAACATCTAGGGATCTAACATATGTGTTGTTTAGAGTAGTCTCTCTCTCTCTCTCTCTCTCTCTCTCTATGGACTAGGATTGTTTTCAAGAAAAGTACCCAATTCAATTTTTTTTACCAATTCAAGATAGTTGTAGATGTCCAAAATTAATTAAATTAAATATTTAATTAAATTTATCCTTTCTAAATTATTAATTTATTTAATTATACTAGCCTTTATTCTTCTCAGTCTTAATTAAATTTAATCCTGTCACTATAGTCCAGACAATTGATTTATTTAATAAATCAATTACTCCCTATTCTTCTAAGGTTATCTAATTATTTACTTCTTCTAAAACCCCTTAGTTAATTAATCTAAATTAATTAGCTAAATCAAGTGATTCCTACAAATCACTTTTTTAAATCCTCCATTACTTTAATTAATTCATCTAGAATCCCTGATAATCATGCTTAACATTATTCTTCAATTTTAAATTCCCCCATTCACTCTCTCTCCTCTTGTTAAATCCTCCTACAAATCCCACTTGTCCTCTAATCTCTCATTATCTCACCTAATCACCCTCTTAATCATTTGCTAGTGGCTAATCCCCATGATTAGCCACCAAGTCAACTCATAGCCATAAATGGCTAAATCCACTTGTCCCCTCCTCACCTTCCACCTTAAATGCACCCAATTGGGTCATTTCAAGGACTTCAAAATTTCACATTCTCCTATGCCTTTCACCTTCCCAAGGAATTTTAAATTCCTTTTCTCATTCCCTTTCCCAATGCATTTCATTATTTAGGATTTTTTAATTCCTCATCCATGCCCCAAGGAGTTTTAAATTCCTTTTTATTCTCCCAATGTACTTGGGGATATCTTCCCCATGCACATTGTAGAGTGGGAAGACAAGAAATACCTTTATGGAAAATCTCTTGGTCTCCACACTTGTCACCTCATGTCCTCTCAATCCATGTGCTCCCTCTCTTTCAATATCAACCCTCCATTTCCATTCAATCTTGAGTGTCTATTCATCCTCTCTCAAACCTATAAATTGGGGTCTCCTCCCCTTCATTTTCCATCTCCAATCAAGTAAACTCATGCTAGCCTAATAGCTCTAGAGTCATCACTTATGCATCCACATTATAGCCATATTTGCATCCATAATCCATCTTTGAGCACTCCTTCATCCATATTCACTCCTTGTTCTGCAATTTAGAGAGCAAACCACATCCCAATATTGGACCAATCCAAACAAGTCAAGGAGGGACACATTCTTGGATCGAACAAGAGTCCAAATCGAAGGAACAAGAGAGAACCCTCTCTTGCAAGGTATACAAGTTTAGTTTATGCATTTTATTTGGTTTTTTATGTTATTTGAGTTTAAACTAACCTACTAACCTTGCATGTTTTTTCCCTTGGTTCATTTTGGCATGCTCGGTGGGACCCACGTCCCAATGTCTAACCCTTTTTTGTGAGTTTTTAGTATTTCTAGCTTACAGATTGCCGCTTCAGTGCATTCGTCTACACTCCAATGTATCTGCCCCCACTACTTCAACGCTTCTGTCGTGGTTCGATGCCTCCGATTTGAAATTTCAATTTCCTGACCACCATTTTTGTAGGTTTTGCATATTAGCATGTCAGCCCCTACATTAGCGCGTGCACCACAGTGTCTTTTGACACTTGTTTTTAGAGATAGATTTCAAAATTTTGCTTTCTACTAATAATTTTTTTTCACAAAAATAGTAAAAAAATACCTAAAAAGAACCTAAAAAACAATTGTAGGATAGGTTTTAGTTTGTTTTTTTTATTAATTTTAGGCGATTAATTAGGTTCTCAAGTTTACAGGTGAATCAATGCTTGTGCTCTTGTTCAATGCCTAACCTGCAACTTTTTGAATTTTAAAATTTCAAAATTTGGCTAACTGGTAGTGTCAGTTTTCTGTCCTTCGACACATGCACATGCGCATCAGCGCTTGCGTCATAACTTAATGTGTTCGTTTCAGGTATAAGTCAAATTCAAGTTTTTGGAAAATTAAAAAAATTCAAGTTTTCTCATAGTTTCTATTTTTTAGGCCCAGATACTCACTTCAGCACCCACGTAGGCGCTGCAACGCGTCTGCTTGTGGATCAACGCCTGCATTGTATCCTTACGGGGTTTTGGTTACTAATCAATTTTTGAGTTTTATCAAGGACTTTTTCGCTTGTCCAAGGCTAAAATTAGAATACCAATATGTTTCTCTTGTGACATGCTCATTAAAGATACATTTTTTTTCCACTACAGTAGATAATTTTTGTTGCATTTTTAGTTAGAAAATCATATACATGTGGGACTAAAATGAGAAATTATCTTTTATGTCTCGTGCACTTTCACACTTAGTGTTGGGTGGACCCACTATTGCACTCTAGTATCCTCTCGCCTCACCTTCGCAGATCTTGTTAGACGTTGAAAGTTTTGGTACACCAACTACAAACTCTTGCTCAAACATAGGACCTTCTTGCACCGATATCATGATTATACCCATGGTCATAGCAATGAGTTTGATGCTAGTGATGACCTAAGAGTCCGTGCCCTTCACCAATGATCGAGTTTGTCTTTTAATACCAACTATTGTCAAATTCAAGGTGGCCGCATCCCTTCACACAATTTGTTGTTCGAACCTATCACTTATTGAGTCATTTCCATCCCAAGAATAAACTAGTCATCATCCTCTTCTAGTCATCACTATCATCCCTCTTTGATATTTCATTATCCACCTTTTCTAAGGACTTAGAACATCAATCAATCCAATAATCAAACCTTAATCAAATCAATCCTCAATCAATCGAATCAATCTCTAATCAATCATCCAACCTTCAATTAATCATCCAAATCAAATCAACCTCACTCTAAGGTTTGTACCTTGTGAAGTTTTATTTAGACCTCAACTTAAATCAATTAATCATTTGGATTTTGTGATTAGGAAAGAATCTCCCCCAAGTACCTTTGCCTCATCTTTTGGGTTGATCAAGACCCCAATCCCACATCTTTATTTTTATTGGGATCATTAGTCAATGCTTAGTAGAAAAAGACTTTGATCATTATCCTAAGGCCTAATTTTCACCCAACTTGGTTGTCACCTCGTTTGTGGTTTTCATCATCAATCTCCTCCACCTGAAATCCTCATTCAAGGACTAAGGTGTGATCGTAATAAATAATTTAATCAACTATCCAACTTCATCAAATCAAATCAAAGTCCAAAATTTTTGCTAAGTCCTTTATCAAGCTTTTTCCTCCAATGAATCTCTCCTAAGGTTATTCTTGTATGGTCACAACTCAATCCCAAAAGAAGAAGATGTCTAAAGAATAATATGGCATGGAAAACATTAGTGTCTTATATTAAGATCCTACACAAGATCCCACACAAGGGCAAAATTAACAACTCAACATCTAAGATCCACAATCACAAGTGGACCCTAACCTAGTTGATTAAGACGAACTGCCCCCAGAAATACGAACATTCCTAAAAGATTCATACAATCAAGAAATGATGGAGAAATTCATCCGACACAATCCTAGTGGTCTCTTAAGGACCCTCATTGAAAATGGGGCTCGTCTTCCCCCTAATTTGGATAGATCCATTCTAGATCAACAACCACAGGGAGAATTTGCCCCTAATGCCATCATTGACCCCAGACTCCATCCTCAATCTATAGCACTCGTGATATCTATCCCTACAATTTATGTCCAATCTTCTTCCTTTTTAGCATCTATGCCATTATCTAATCTGATCACATCTATTCTGCAACATGCTTCTATCCCATCTTCTTCTACTTGACCACATGTCTCTATTCCTCAAATTCTCCTCAACAATACCACTAATTTCATGAATGCTTCTCTCTCCCACGCTACCACAACCTGCGGGTCATGACCAATCATCACCTCTCAAGTCCCTATCACATCGATCATCACATCTCATATCCCTGTTTCTTCATCTTACCAATATATTAGTGGTAGTAGTGTGTCACCCACGACTCACTAGATGCCCAAAGAAAACACAGTCCATCATGTCCAAGGTCCACAACATGATCTAATCAAGGAAATTCAGGACATTAAGAATATCATCAAAAACATGAAGGAAGGGACTAACAAAGGAAAACCTTATTCATTTGAGGAATTATGTCCCTATCCCTATGATCCATCATTATCTATTGCACCTTACCCGTCAGGGTTTGAAATGCCTAAGTTTACAAAGTACGAAGGCTAGGGTGACCCCCAAGATCATGTCCATGAGTTCCACATCCTATGTCAAGAGGTCTCCTATAGTGATTTATATTTTTGTAGACTCTTCCCTAAGAGTCTTATAGGAGATGCTCTCGTGTGGCTCTCATCCCTGTCCCAAGGTTCTATCACCTCCTTCCCAAACTTAGCAGAAAAGTTCATGACTCACTATGCTTACAATATTGTCAATGATGTTTCCATGATGGATCTATGTAACACAAAATAGAGGCCTGAAGAAACCTTTTCCAACTTCTTGCAAAGGTGATGACATCTCATTAAAAATTTTCAGTGGGATATGTCAGAGGAACACCAAATTGAATTATTTCAAAAGAATCCAGTACCCTAACTATCAAAACCCTTGGCAAATCAGTGTATAAAATCATTCCAAAAGTTAAATAGCAAAAGCTTAGCCCTTGAATGTGTCTTGTTAGGGGAAGGAACTTTAAAGAATTATTAGAAATCAAACCAGGACACTTCCTCTTATAACAAGGATAAACCAAAATTTTGGTCTAAAAACAAGAACGTAGTCAATGATGGTGTCACTGATGCAAAGCAGGTCCAAACTATGGCCGCTCCTCCAAAACCCACCAGCACTAACAATCAATTCAACAATCAACAAAATAATAAAAGTCAATCTCAAAGACCCCCCAACAATATCTCATTCTAGGGGTGACCACCCCGATCTAGCAATCAGACTCCAAGGGAGTATACTCCCCTCGCTGAGCCCATTGAGGTTGTGTTCCAAAAGCTTGTCTAGGCTGGTGCAGTAGTCTTTCTGATAAATCACCCATTTGATCCTAATCAACCCAAACCTAGGTGGTATAATGAGAATGTGTATTGTGACTATCACCACATTAATGGACATGATACATGAATGTGTATGAAACTGAAGAACTATATCCAAGATCTCATTGATAAGGGTGATATTGAGGTAGCAATGACAAAACCTAGTAATAATAATAATGATAAAATCAAGATGTACCACAAACCCTTCCCAAAGCATGATAAAGGAAAGGCCTCATCATATAATGTTGTGAACTATGATTACACCAATTATATATCCTCTTTTGACTCCTTGGTGGGTCGAATAGAGCCTACAGATAACCATGTCAATGTGATCACTATTCAGGGATCCAACCCCCCCCCTTCGCAAAATAGACCTAGGATCACTATTCAAGATGGTCCTCCTCCTTCACAATTGGTAAGTAGGCCCAACCCTGCCAAAATAGTCATTCAAGGCGCCGTGCCCTCCAGGAATGACTGTAATGTAACCACTCACTGTAGAAGAGTAACTATCTAAGGAGATCCTCCCCCACCTAATCCTCCCTCCACTTCATCCACCCATCGATATGACCTTCTAAAACACCTTAGAAAGACTCCTACACAGATTTCCATCCTAGAGCTCCTCAAGACCTCCCCTGTTCACAAGGAGATTTTGGAACAAGCCCTGTCGAAATCACATGTCCCTGATGATATTAACGCTTCTTAGTTCCAGGTGCTCATTGAAAACCTCGCTACTCAACACCATGTTGTTTTCACCTCTAATGATGCTCTTGTCAATGATGATCATAATAAACCATTGCACATTGAAGATCTTATCTAGAAACACAAGGTTAAATGCATCTTGATAGACGGTGGATTTGGACTCAATCTCTGTACGTACAAGTTAATAAAATAATTGGGAATTTTTGAGGACCTGGTTGACCCATCAATAAAAATCACAATCAAAGCCTATGATGACACATAAAGGGTTTCCAAAGGCATGATCACTTTACCTCTTCAAGTGGGATTTATTACAGTTGAGACCCCTTGCCAAGTCTTAGATCTTGATCTCCCTTATAACATTCTCCTTGGCCGTCTATGGATTCATTCCCTTCAAGCTATTCCTTCCACTTACCACCAATGCCTTAAATTTCCCTTCAATGGCAGAGAAATCACTATCAGAGGTGATACACAACCTTTTCATTATTTCAAGCTCTTAGAGGGGAAACATCCATACCATTTCCTGTTAAACAGACCCGCTCCACCTCCACCATTTGACGCATCTAAAGTTGCCTCCACTTCATCCCAAGAAAAACCTAAGGTCAAGATCGTAGACAATGGCTGCAACGAGTACAAACTCGAGGATGTCCTACTTATGGGAAAACTCCCGTTATCTCCTAAGTCATTCGGCAAGCCCAAAGAAATAAAAAAATATCAGAAACCCACTATACAATGTATGGATACCACCTTCAAGCAGTGGGGCCCACTTGATGAAGAAAGCCTAGAGATAGATGTTTCCTTCTGGTTGTATCGTGAAGAGGACGAAGAACCAACAAAGTTTCCTAAGAAGATCTATCCAAAAGCATCAGCCATAGTGGATAAGATGGATTATAAAGGACATGACTTGGGGCTAGAAGAGAAAGGAATCAAAGCACCAATCAATCCCATATCATATAAGTATAATAGGGACTTGGGTTACACTCTAATACCTAAGATCACTGTCGTTGGTATCCCTTCAGATTCCCCTTTGGATGTCGAAGACTCCAATGAAGAGGAATTTCATGAAATAACTTTTGAATACCAAGATGAAATCCTCTTTGACACCCATGTCAACACCATCACCCCCATAAACCCTTCTATCCCATATGAGCTACAACTTGTCCATCCTGACCTTATAGATTGGGGCCAATGAGACAAACCTGCTTTGGACGTATGTGTCAACAACAATGCTCTCATGACTCTTCTGACTATGCACAACTTGGAAGATTACAACAAAATTCATGGGACACAAATGCATGCAAAGGGATACTTTAGTAGTTAGGTCAATGCCCTTAGTTGCAAAAAAGACAATAAAAAGAAAAATCATTATTCCTTAGGTGAAAACCTTGCTGAGGCATGTATGGATGTGGAAAAAAATAAAATAAAGGGCTTATCCTCAAGTGAAAACCTAGATCAGGCGCTTGAGGATGAGGGACTTGACCTCCTTACCATTGTTACCCCACAACAAGATAGGTGAACTCTAATTATAGAAGAAACAAACACTATCAATGTGGGCGATGAAGATACTCCAAATAACGTCCTCATTTCTAAGTCCTTGTTGGATCAAGAAAAACACAATTTCATTAATTTTCTCTGAGAAACAAAGATCAACATTGCCTGGTCGTATGCTGACATGCTAGGTCTTGATCCAAACTTAGTAGTCCACAGTCTTGCTATCCATCTAGATGCCAAACCTGTAAAATAGAAATTATGCAAGATGCATCCACATACTACACTCCTCATCAAGGCAGAACTTCAAAAGATGTTGGATGCAGGATTCATAAAACCAATAGGTTGTCCTAAGTGGGTGTCCAACATTGTCCCTATTGGAAAAGATACTAGGGGCATCCGAATTTGCATAGATTTCTAGGATTTGAATAAAGCATGCCCTAAAGATGACTTCCCGCTCCCCAACATAGACATGATCGTAGATCTCATAACGGGACATGAAATGTTGTCACTTATGGATGTATTTTCTAGATACAATCAAATTAGGATAGCAGAAGAGGATCACCACAAAACAAAATTTACAATGCCATGGGGCACCTTTTGTTATCAGGTCATGCCTTTTGGACTCAAGAACGTTAGAGCAACATATCAGCGAGCAATGACAACAATATTTCATGACCTCTTGCACAAAATCATGGAAGATTATGTGGATGATCTCCTAGGAAAATCCAAGATAGGAGATGAGCATATCCCTATCCTAAGGTAGATCTTTGAGAGATTGGAAAAGTATAAGCTGCGCCTAAACCCTAAGAAGTGTGTCTTTGGTGTTACATCTAAAAAACTATCGGGTTTCATTATTTCCCGCAGAGGCATAGAACTTGATCCTGCAAAGGTGAAAGCTATTATGCAAATGCCACCCCTGAAGACTCTTAGACAACTACGCAGCCTTCCAAGAAAGTTGAAATCCATTACACGATTCATTTCACAGCTCGTAGATAAGTGCCACCCATTTGTACACTTACTACACAAGGACACTAAATTCAAATGGGACTGCCTATGTCAGAATGCTTTTGAGGAACTCAAAGAATACCTAGCATCACCTCCCGTCCTTATGCCTCCTATAGCCACATAAATCTGTCCACTTAATTAAATGAATATTTAGTATTTATTTCATTATTTAACCATCAATCAATAATTAATTAAATTGATATTTAATTAATTCATCTTAACCCTCTTCTCCTATTAATTAAATAAATTATTCAATTTATTTGATTTAATTCACTTAACCAAATTCAGACCATTAATTAAATAAATAAATCATATATGTTTAATTAAATCTTCTCACATTTAAATAAATTAATATTTATTTAAATCCCCCAAAACCCCATCTCTCACGTTTAAATAAATTAACATTTATTTAAATCACCTTTATCCTCCACCCACTTGCATTTTCCTACAAATGTAAAGTTGCACAACTATTTTAAATAAATAAATAATTTATTTAAAATCTTATTTATCCTCACCCACTTGAAACCTTTAATGGTTTCCCTTAAAGTCTTCAAACTTAATGGCTTCCTTCTAGAGTCTTCTCAAGCCTTTAATGGTTTCCCTCAAAGTCTTCAAGCATTGAATGCTTTATCTTCCTTTTTTCTCATGTAAATAAATTAAGATTTTTTTAAATAAAATCCAAAATTCAGATTCACATTTAAATAAATTAATATTTATTGAAATATCTATCCAAATGCAAATTACACCATTTAATTTAAATAAATGATTTTATTTCAATTGAAAATCCCAAAATTCCTTCCACTTGCATTCTCCTACAAAATCCACTTGCATGCCTAAATCCCTTCTAGATTCTTCTAACTCCTTCTAATTAGCCTGATCCTATTCTAATCATTGTCACATTCCTAAATAAAAGGAAGTCACTTCTCAAAAACCTCCAAAGTCTTCAATAACCATTAAAGGCTTTATGTCTTCAAATGGTTAACCTCTAAAGTCTTCCAAACCATTAAAGGCTCTTACATAACCATTTATGGTTAAATCACCTTTTACCTTTGGTTAGAGACTTTCATCTAACTTAACCATCCTTTTGACTCATGGGTCTCTTCAAAGCATTTATTTCTTTGACTAAGGTAACCATTTAACCCTTGCACATTCATTTATCCCTTGGATAAAAGGACTATCCATTAACCTAAACCTAACTCAACCCCCTAGGGTAACCATCATGTCCCCTCAAGCATTTAATACTCCTTATCTCTCCTCTCAAGCCTCCTCATGGTGACACTTGTCAACATGGGATTGGGTTGAAAGTCTCACATGGATTGAATATCTTTCAATCCTAACCCTTGTTAAGATTTCTCATTCTTAACCATTCATTTCCCCATTTCTTCTATAAATAGAACCCTTCTCCTCAAACAAAGAAGGAAGCATTAGAGTATTGTTGTTATATTGGTATTAGCATAGAGCTTTTTCATAGCATCACTATCTACACTTGCATAGCATTTGTTTATCACATCCAACCATCTTGAATCTCCATATGGCATCCATGGCTAGTGCTAAAAGTTGAGAGCTACACTCATTTGGGACTTGGAGAGGGGAGAAACAAGGGAGAAGCATCAAAAGGCATCATGGAAGCATCTTAGGGAGGCTCTTCTCCTTTCTTTTGTTTTGTTAAACTTCTTTCATGCTTTTTTGAAATCTTTTTTGATATGTTTGGAATGGTTTTTAGTTTTTTGTTTTGATTTTATGGTTGAAACTAACTTATTAACATTGAACTTTGTTGTTGCCTTGTCCCCATTTCCATGACATCATTTGGTGAACCCAACATGAAAGAATAGAATTTTGCTTTTAAATTAGCTTTCTTTCTTTTTTTGAATAAGCCTTTTTAGTTAGTTGTTTATAATGTTTTTTTTTTATTAAATGGTTTCTTTTTTAGAATAGACTTTTAAATTAGTTGTTTAATTTTTTTTTTAAATTAGTCTTTTAGAATAGATTTTTTTTTAAGTTTCTGAAAATAGTTTTTATTTAAAATTAGATTTTTTTTAAGTAGTCTTTAAATTAAGATTTTTCTAAATTAGTCTTTCATTTAGTTCTAATTTAGATTTTAAATTAGTTTTTAATTTAGTTTTCGATTAGATTTAAATTAGTTTTATTAATTTAGATCTAATTTGTTTGGTAGTGTGATTTGTGTTAATATGATTAATTTAATTTTGGGTTTACATCTTGTGCAGGACATAAGGAGCGTCTTTCTAACATATTGTTGCAGGTGTTGAAAGTGTCAAATTTGCAATTTTTTCTTTAAACATGTTCTAATTGGAAAAATTGATCAATCCTAGGATAGTCATTCACAGTGTCTTCATTTTGCTATCTTGGTCTAAAAATGAACATACACATTGCTACCTTGGATTAAAATGAACTATCATTTTTGCAATCTTGGCTAAAACAAACATTCACATCTTGCAATATGGGCTAAAACGAACAATCAACTTGTTATTTTTTTTTGAGTTTAAAAAGAACAATCACATTGCTATCTTGGATTAAAATGAACTATCATTTTTGCAATCTTGGCTAAAACAAACCTTCACATCTTGCAATATGGGCTAAAAAGAACAATCAACTTGTTTTGTTTTGCATAGCGATTTACTTCAAGCAAACGTGCTTTTTATTAAGTTGACTAGGATTTCATTTTTTCTAGTTTACTCTACATATTGCCTTTGAAGTTAAAAAGAACATCATGGTTGTTGGAGCAACATCATTGCAATGACAAGTTAAAAAGAACAAGTGTATTTTGTGTTTGGCATACTTGTGCAAAAGAGTTTGTCGAGTGGTCCTACTTCTAACACACACTATCCTCTCCCTTGGCTTTCGTGGTCCTAGGTGCAAGAGAAAAGTGTTAGTAACACTCAAGTTTTATCTTTTTAAGAGAGGCCTACCAAGAGATCAATCACTCTTGGTAATGATCTTGTGCGGTAAATCCTTCTAGCCGCTATAGAAATCAGGTGAGAGCGAAATTTGTAGCCTTGGGTATAGCTGTTCCTACAGTTTAACTTGCCGAAAGGACAAATGGGCCCCACCACAAGTTACAAGGCTCTTAAGTGAGTCATTGCAGAATGAACTTATGTCTAAAAAACATCAAAAATTACTAAACACCTTTAAGTAGTATCCTACTCGTTCTATTGATTGAGGATATTTGTGAGAAGTTCAGTGCAAGAGCATAGATGGTTTTGCTCCCAAGATACTCACCATACATATTTCCTTGAGTAGAAACATAACTTTTTGAAAGGTTACTTGTAGCCTGATAAAAGTGGTGACTCCCCCATCATAGGGATAATCTATTTGTTATGCTCATGTAAGACTTAGTATATCACATCCTTACCTGCCACAGCGGGATTCATAAGGTATGTAGTACCCAAGTTGAAGAAATATCAAGATGTGGGCTGAAATTATCGCAACTAGCCATTTGACCTTGGGATAAAGAGTGTTTGAAGTATCTTCATTTTGTGTCAGACTAGTACAAATTGAGCCGACTTCAGGCTTTGGAAAATGCCTAAAATATATTTGAAGGAAAGGGTCATAAAAGTCCAAGGATTGGGTTGATCTAGACCAACACTTACTTGTGCCTTTTGAGGCAACATTCTTGTGTTTGTGTTCTTGCTTTGTTTTCTTGTCAAAGAAACATCAAAAAACAGTTCCAAAAACAAGTATTCATCCAACATAAACATTTTCAAAATACCAACAAAAGATCAAAAACAAAGAGCAATTGTATCAAACTATATGACCATTCTTCACATCTTAAGAAAGAAGAATCTTCATCAACATGTCACCTTGAAGAGAAGACCATTGAGCTCAAAGGCTTTAATCAAAAGGAGGAAATTCTTCTATCTTAATAGACAAATATTTGTCTCTCATAGAGCCTTCTTATGTCACATGTGTCTTTATCTTCAAGGGAAATCAAACGAATTTGATCAAGAGTCATTGAACCGTAGAGCTTTTATGAAATATAGAGCTTTGAGTTATCACAAAAACAAAGGAGGCAAGATCAACCCTAACTTCTTTCCAGACGTTTGTATCACATATAACATAGCTCAGGAAGAACCACCAACCCCCAAGAGGGAAGAAGAAGAGTTTGTTCCTTATGTAACACCAAGTTTCTATTGAAGTTAAACATTTCATCCATTATCCTATTTGCACACCATCAATCCATTTCAACTCTCAAAACACCAAGAGGTTTTTATCCTAAGTTCTCTTTAGATATTGCTTGAATCAAACACAAAACATCACTTTTAAAGTGTCTCGACATCTAGGATAAACTCATTCTAAAGAGGCATTTGTACTTAGGTTAAAACTAGTCTTTGAGTGAATCCTCTCATTACTAGGTAGTTGGGTCTGTAACACATCTCAGATCTCTCTAAACCTTATCACATCAAACATTGTCAATCAAACACAACAAGCAAAATTCAATAAAAAACTTTTGTACCATCTATCTTTAGTGCTAGAGATTCACATGCAAAACACTTCACCAAACATCAATCTTTCATTTCATCACCAACTTATCATCATTTTCATCAAGCTTCAACAAAAACTTATAAACAAAATGGCTCAAACGAGATCAAGGTCTAGACAACAAGAAATTGAGGAAGAAGAAGAGGAAAATATCAATGAATTCCAAGAAGCTCTTGGAGGAAATCCAAATAATGACACTACAAGTACTCCTACTCCTGCAGCAATAGAAAGGGCACAACACAACCCTCTCTTTAATAGACTTTTTGATGAAATACTTAGGAGCAATGTTGATGCTCACTTTTTAAGACTTGATCAAGAGAGGGCTAAACTACCCTTTGACTTTGATGTTGCACAACTAAGACAAGCATCAGAATGCCAAAGTCATAATGAGGATGAAAGAGGTTGAGATCACATCAGATATAACCTTCATCAAGGTAATCCCTCACCTCCTCCTCCTTCAAATGAAATAGACATGTTGTGGCAACAAGTCAAAAATCTCACCCAACAACTTCATAGTGTTGTGAAAACTAACCAGTTTTCGCTTAATGATATTTGTCCCTATCCCTTTGATAGGAATCTACATATGCCACCTTTTCCACGAGGGTTTGAAACACCCAAGTTAGAAAAGTATAGAGGAAAAGGAGATCCTCATGATCATGTTAGAGAATTCCATTCAGCTTGCCTTGAAGTGGCATATGAGGATACATACCTAATGCGACTTTTTCCTCAAAGCTTGGGAGGAACAACCATATCATGGTTTTCTCGATTACCAAGTGGCATTAGGACCTTCGAAGAGCTAGTCCAGAAGTTCCTAACGCATTACTCACACAACATTGAACATCATATCACCAGGGCTGATCTATGTAATAGTAAACAAAAACTGGGTGAGCTATTTTTAGTCTTTCTGCAACGATGGCATCAAATGTCTAGCAGACATTCTCTTCAGTTACCTGAACAAGAACTAGTGGAAATATTTATTTCCAACTTAAATGACGAAATGTAATTTCACCTAGATGTAAAAGACACAGACTCTTTCAATGACATGATCACCAAAGGCTTAAAATGTGAGTGAGTTGTCATAAAAAAAGGGCTTATCAAGATATATAATGAGCCAAAGGATGACCCTCACCCACACTTCAATAGTGACAAGCCTAACTTCTGGAACAAAAACAAAAACGTCATCAACGATGGGGTTGTGGATGTAAGAACTATCAAAAGTGTACAACTTGTGGTTCGATTTGCAGGATAGAACCCCCCACCCAAGAATAACACAGTTGCTCCTCCAAATCAAGGACGCAATACATCTCAAGAGGAACCCATACAACGTCAACAAAATTTTAAACCAAAATGAACATACACCCCCTTAGGGGAACCCATCGAAACAATGTTACATCAGTTGGTTTCTCAAAATCTGTTGACCTTACCCAAAACATCAAATTATGAACCTCAAGTCAAACCTTCATGGTGGAGGGATACTGAACATTGTGATTTCCATCAAGGGAAAGGGCATAAGACAAGCAATTGTCACAGATTGAAAGATCTTATTCAGGATCTTATTGACCGAGGTGAAATCGAAATCGAAGGACATGACCCAAAAACAACAAACAATGATCATCTTATGCTCAAAAATCCACTTCCATCCCAAGATCAAAGGGGTCCTTCCACTTTAGGGAGAAACACAGATACCATTGATTATACGCAAGTTACGTATAATTACACTATGAATCACCTATATGATGCTAGTAAACAAATTGCAACTATTACCATAAAAAATCCCAGCTCCACTTGCAATGTTGTTACACATCGCGACAAGATTACCATAAAAGAAGCTCCACAAGGCACCCCATCTATCCCAAAGCAGTATAAGACAAAATGCCTACATTGATATCTATCTTAGAGCTATTGCCCCTATCTCCATCCCATAAAACAATCTTGGATCAAGTTCTCCAAGAAGCGTCAGTCCCTGCAAACCTAAATACGAATTAGTTCCAAGCCATGGTTGGAAATCTAAAGTCATCACCTTGTCTCACTTTCTCTGAAAGTGACAACTCATCCTTCCAGCAACCTCACAATGCCTCACTACACATTGAAGGGTTTATCAACCAACACAGGATCAAGCGAGTCTTGATCGATAATGGAGCAGGCCTGAACATTCGTACGCTACAATTAGTCACAACATTGGGATATGCAATTGAGTCAGTGGATCTCTGCAAGAAGATAACAATCAAAGCCTATGATTATGTAGAGCGTTCATCCAAAGGAGCTGTTGTGCTACCAATCCGAGTGGTCCCTATGGTGAAACACATCATCTGTCAAGTTCTGGACCTTACTCTTCCATATAATTTATTGTTAGGACAACCTTGGATACATGCCATGCAAGCCGTTCCATCCACCTACCATCAGTGTCTCAAGTTCTCACATAATGGTGTATAAATTACAATCCTAGGCGATGCAAACCCCTTGCATATTGCTATAATATAAGTCATCAACTAGAGATTACCATTCCCAACAATAGAGAAGCCATCTCATCCATATCATACGTAAGTCCAACCTCTCTTTCCAATTCCAACGCTACTATACCCAAGCAAGAGAAGCTCAAGATGAAGATAGCAGAGGAAGGTCCTGGGGAGTACAATTTGAGCCAACTCTTTTGTGTTGGGAAAATGCCCACTTCTCCTAGAACACATGGCAAGCCTCAACGATTACTTCAAATGCCACTGGATAAGCCAACATGTACTTTGACACCATTCATCCTTGGAAAGAATCAAGAAGAAGAGACTAGAGATGAGGACTTAGCAGAATGGATCTATAAATATCCTATCACCACGAACATCCCACAAGCTAAGCTTCCCACGGATTAGTATGGAAAAGGCCTTCTCATTATGCAAAGAATGGGTTATGATGGTCAAAGTTCTCTAAGACCTTGCAAGCAAGGACAACATGAACCACTACAGCTAGAATTAAAACCCAAAGATAACACTGGCCTAGGCTTTCAAAAGGAGATCCTTCCTAAGCTCAGATTCAAAGGAAAAACCAGCAAGCTACTATATCAGCCTATTACAAAGAGGTCACCTTTGATCATATCAACAACACCGCACACCATCACAACTACCCCACTGAGGCTAAAAATCCCAGCAAGATCATCCCCAACACCCATCATTCCACCAATCAAACCAACAACCCTATCAAGAACAACAATAACATCAAAAGAACCATTAGCAACAACAACTATATCAGAATTCCCAGTAGTATCAACAACATTAGCAATTCTAGCAAAAGCAACAGAATCAGCAACACCGATGCTCCCCGTATCGAATTCACTGCTCCCCATAATCCTTCCTGCAACACTGATCATTTCATCTACAATGGTACATCAACTGATCACACCTGCAATGTTTAAGTCAAAATATATCATAGTATGGTATAGAAATCAGATACTGGAAAGCAACTCAGAGACTGACTCACATGAGTGGGAGTTTGATTTAATACATCTGAATACTTCAGATGAGGAAGACACATAACCCCCTCCACCTCACAAAGACATCCCTGTTTATGGAGAAGCACAGATTAAAACCTCTTGGGTTCCTGAACTAGAAACATCTTCCACAAACCCTACGTCACATCCTATGCCCGATTTTGATAGGGAGAGTACCATCAACGACCTTGACCACAATGTCTTAACCCTCACTGACACATCTAACAAAATTAACCTAATCGATGAGGTAATGCCCATTATCCATCCTGAACTCATCGAATGGAACCAGCCTAATCCTCCATGCCTTGACCACTTCCAAAATGATGAGGCAATCATTGACTTTTTGGAACTACACAATAACATACCAAGCGAAGATCACAAAGCTGGATTCGCCATAGAACTTAATAGCGCAACATACTTTGGGGTGGATGCCAAAAATTTTAGCTGCAAAAATATAACAATAAAACATGGATCTTCTAGTGAAAACCACACTGTGGCATTGTTTGATCCCACAAAAGTAAAAAGAAAGAGCGTATCCAATGGTGAAAACCTCTCGGAGCCACCTGAGGATGAAAGGTTTGACATTCTCCCCTCTAGTACATAGCAGGAACGATCAATGATTTTGAATGAGGAAACCAAAGAATACAATGTGGGGACTCCTAAAACTCCTCACCAAATACATCTGGCATCTCTTTTAACACTAGAAGAACAACCTAAGTTTGTAGAATTCTTCCAGAAATGCCAGATAAACTTCACATGGTCATATGCAGATATGCCTGGTCTTGATCCAGATTTAGTCATGCATCACCTCACAGTAGCAGAAGGAGCTAAGCCTGTCAAACAGAAGCTTCGCAAGATGCATCCCCATATTGCAGTACTAGTCAAAGCAGAACTTAAGAAACTTCTGGATGTTGGTTTCATTAGCCCAATTTATTATGCAGATTGGATCTCCAATATTGTGCCTGTTGGCAAGCCAAATGGTGGCATCCGTATCTGTACCGACTTCAGAGATATGAACAAGGCATGTCCTAAAGATGACTTCCCCCTACCAAACATCGACATAATAGTGAACCTAACAACTGGACATGCCATGCTTTCTCTCATGGATGGCTTTTTAGGGTACAACTAGATAAAGATCGCACCAGAGGATCAACACAAGATGAACTTCACATGTCCATGGGGAGCATACTACTAGAATGTAATGCCTTTTGGTCTCAAGAATGCAGGAGCGACCTATGAAAGGGCAATGACCACTATCTTCCATGATACGATGCATACCATAATGGAAGATTATGTTGATGACTTACTGGCAAAATCACTCACAAGAGAAGGTCATCTGGAAATATTAGAGAAAATATTTGATAGACTGGAACAATATCATGTTCGACTCAACCCAAAGAAATGTGTCTTTGGAGTAACCTCAAGGAAACTTATAGGATACATTGTCTCAAGTAAAGGTCAAGAGGTTGATCCTGCAAAGGTCAAAGCAATCATGGACTTGCCACCATCAAAGAACATTAGTCAGCTAAGGAAATTACAAGGACAACTACAATCCATCTGAAGATTCATTGCACAATTGACAGATAAGTGTCACCCATTTACACACCTGTTACACAAGAACAACCACTTTCAATGGGATACCAGATGCCAACAAGCATTCCAAATGCTTAAAAACTATCTCATGAATACACCATTACTGATCCCACCAGATTTGAGTAAGCCTCTACTACTCTATATATCAGCAACAAATACAACATTGGGTGTACTATTGGCACAACACAATGTAGAAGGGAAAGAGTGTGTTGTTTACTACATCTCTCACACACTAGTTGGCTATGACCTCAATTACACACCTATTGAGCAAGCTTGCCTAGTAGTAATCTTGGCAGCCACTAAACTAAGGCACTATCTATTAACACATAAGGTACAACTCATTGCAAAGATCGATCCACTCAAGTACTTACTCAGTAAAGCCACATTGACTGGCCGCTTGGCCAAATGGGTGATGATTCTAAGTGAATTTGACATCGAGTATGTGGACCATAAGGCTATCAAAGGGCAAGTTATTGCAGATCAGTGGGCCGATGCACCCATCATAGGCAATCATCCTCTCATTTCCAATTTTTCAGATGAAGAGCTATTCATGATCACAAAAGCACAACCATGGAAGCTATACTTTGATGGTTCATACACTAGGCATGGCTCGAGGGTAGGCATTCTGTTTATCACACCTTAAGATGACAACATTCTGAAGTCTTACAGGCTCACATTTCCATGCACAAACAACATAGCAGAATATGAAGCCTTGATCACAGGACTCAGACTAGCCATACAATGGAAATTGAAAGAATTACAAATATATGGCGACTCCAAACTGGTCATCCAACAAGTAACAGATGAAAATCAGACCAAGGATGACAAACTCATGCTGTACAAGAAAATGGTGGACAAGTTAAAGACATCATTTACTACTATCACCTTTGAGTAGATACCCAAAGATCAGAATCGAGCCACTGATGCTATGGCTACCATTGCATCTCTCCCCAATCTTCCATAGAATTCAACATGCTATGAGTTCTTGGTCAAACAACTTTGGATTCCTGCTTATGATATCCCCGAATCTGAGATGATATGTCACCTTGTCGGTTCTGAATCCATATGGTATGGTGAGTTCTACACCTACCCCCATGAACACACACTTCCTCCTAACCAATCGAATAACCAACGTAAAACCTTCATTTGCCAAACCACTCGATATACCATTATTGCTAAAACCCTATGCTGACACAGTCTTAATGGTACTCTCCTTCGATGTCTAGAACATGATGAGATAACAAAGGCCTTGGAAGAGGTACATGAAGGAATTTGTGGACTCACTCAAGTGGTCCTTCACTAGCAAAGAAGATCATGCGTGCTGGATACTATTGGCCGTCCATGGAGAAAGACTCCTACTACTTGGTCAGAAAATGCAAGAAATGCCAAGTTCATGGAGACCTGATACATGCACCAACACATGAATTACAACCAATCACAACACCATGGCCCTTTTGTCAATGGGGACTTGACCTTGTGGGTAAAATCCATCCATCTTCATCCAATAACCACAAATTCATTATTACCACCACCGAATACTTCACAAAGTGGATTGAAGCTGTTCCACTTACCCAAGTCACCGACAAGAAGATCACCTCATTCATCCTTAATTACATCATCTGCTGGTATTATGTACCCATGTCCATCATCACATATAACAGTCTTCCATTCAAGAATCAAGATGTCCGTGAACTCTGTGAGAAGTTTCACATCCAACACCGCTTTTCCACTCCCTATTACCCACAAGGAAATGGTTAGGATGAAGCATCAAATAAGAACATATTGAGAATCCTCAAGAAGACAATCAATGATGCTGATCGTGATTGGCATGTTCAAATAAATCCAACACTATGGGTGTATCGAACTAGTATTCGAACCCCTACAGGCGCAACTCCTTACTCACTTGTCTATGGTGCAGAAGCCATCCTTCCCATCGAGGTTGAGATACCATCACTATGGGTTTCCTTGCATAATATGATAGATGATGAAGCATACAAAGTATCACGTCTTCAAGACTTGGAACTACTTGATGAGAAATGACAAGCTGCATACAACCACCTCAAAGCCTATCAACAACACATGAGTAGAAGCTATAATCATCGAGTTCGACCTCGTACATTTGAGGTAGGTGATCTTGTTCTTTGAGAGAATCTCGTAACCAACCCAACCAAGAACATCAAGGAAAGTTTGAATCAAACTGGCTGGGTCCATATGTTATCACTATTGTATTTGGGTCTGGGGCATATCAGTTGGCTACTTCAGAAGGAGAACCTCTAGCAGATCCAATCAACAACATGCACCTCAAACAATTTTATACATAAGCTGTATAGAGCATCAAGATCCCATACATACCAGAAAAATACCAAAAACATTCTGGAAAATGTCCTGAAGAAAATACAAAAACATCAAAATAGTAAAGAAAAATCATACATCCAAATGGTGAACAACCACTCCGGTGGCACCTTGGGTAAGTGCGATGGTGAAAACATGGCAAACAGGAACCACTCGTAAAGGCTATGGATCCATTTTCTTTCAAGTTTGTTGTGATCACATTCATTACATACACACATCCATTCGTCCAAACCATGGCTTGTTATTGATCTGCAATCAAGAAAAGTACTTCATGTGTTTTGCATCCCGCTTTTTCATAGTCATGTCTAAAACTAGGGGCAATGGCCTTAACCTATTGATGGAAGTGGATTCTACATTGCTTGTGATTCGTTGGGTTCTTCATTCAAAATTGTCTCACAAAATACCAAAAACATTCAAAATCACAAAAATCCAAAAACATCAGAAAACATCAAAAATCAAACAAAAACACGGCAACACCTTGTACATACTCATCCAAGTAGATACCAAACAAACATCGTGAAATACTAAAAATGATGATCACTTATCAAATCGACCAAACAACCAACATCAATACACAAACTGTCTTAACAAGGATGCATCCTTCCTTACCAAAACAAAGACAAGATGACATTTTCTTTGACAAGAAAATTCTGTTTATGCTATCACATACTTGGTTAATTTGTAGGTTATTCATTCATTTATATATATATATATATATCAGGTTCCTACGCTACTGCGAGATATCCATGAGTGATTGGAGTGGCCGAGATGGTTCCTAAGCATTGTTTGAATGTCTTTTGTGAATTATTCCGATGAAGTTCTGGGGCATGTACTAATGGTGTCTACGTGGGAAGTTCACTAAGCTATGTGATCATATGTAAAATATAGTCATAGATCATGATGGCTTGCTGACTACAATGTATACCTTGACCATATGAGCATGAACCATTATCGAGGGTCCATATTCTTTATTCTTAATATATATTTTGTTTTCTTGTAGGTACAATGCTCCATCTTTGATTCCTACTGCCTCATCTAAGTTCGATAATGGTTTATCTCTTACTACGGTATGAACTTGTCTCAGAATATGATCAACAAAACATCAAGGAGGACGTTCCAAGTCATGCATGAACGAAGATAATCCTTGTCCGTTCTGCAAGCAATACTTAGGTCAACTTGATCCATTATATCAAGTTGCTTGTATTAACTTGCTATATCAAAATCCATGTAAGGAATACTCAGGTCATCTTGAATCATTATGTCAAGTTGCTTGTATTTTCTTACAACATTTTAAAGCTCAATGATGAAAAATAAAAGCACTATGGATTGTCATTCCATCTCATCTGTTTATATGGCATTTCGTTGCATTCCATCCATCCATACATTAATAATTGCTGCATATCATTCATACATAGTAATTACAATGGATACTCTATTTTCCTTTTCTTCCATAGGAATAAGTCATAGGTCCTCCATTTCTTCTATCTAACATCGAACCCCCCCTCACCCTCCCCATCTTGATAATCAACATCACATACCCTACATCATTTCCCATCCTACGTCATCCTATACATCAAGCAAGTAACTCTATCTGCACAGGAACATTGACTCCCACACACCTAGACTATCAATAGATACTTTGATCAAGTATCTTCGGGTCTCAACAGGTAATTGATTATGGCAAACCTAGACTACAACAGGAATTTATCATAATGACCTAGTCTCAACGGGGCTGCTATGATTCACCACAACCATCCATCACACACACACACTATTAATTGATCAACCAATCAAACACAATCATAATGGACAATTACATCAATTGTCTAAGTCTCAACGAGTACTTTGCTTCAAATACCTTGACTTCATCGAGCAATTACATCAATTGTCTAGTCACCATCAGGTCACTTTGATTCACTTACTTAGACTTTATCTTGTCCAAGTGAACAACTAACATCAATTGTCATGCTTTGACTCGATTGGGGCAATTAAACTGATTGCACCAGATTGTCCAACCAATTTTGTTTAATTGTACAATATCAATCAAAAGCACAACACCACATTTGCACTGTATCTCCTGCATAACCTACGGGTACTCACTGGCTTGCCATTTCTCCATATTCACTCTGTTTTCTTCCATTCTTTCACCATTATTGCTAATTTCTTTTATTCTACCTCCCCTCCACTTCTCATTCTTTTTCAAGAGATCGCCAGATTCTTAAAAAAAAATTCGGCCCATCTCTCGAGGGGGCATACCACCCACTAAATTTAACATTTATGAGGCATATTTCTTCCAACCTATTTTTCTTTCTTTAAAACGACGCGATAAAACCGTACCATCTCAAAGAGGGGCAAATGTAGTCACATAAATCTGTCCACTTAATTAAATGAATATTTAGTATTTATTTGATTATTTAACCATCAATCAATAATTAATTCATCTTAACCCTCTTCTCCTATTAATTAAATAAATTATTCAATTTATTTGATTTAATTCACTTAACCAAATTCAGACCATTAATTAAATAAATAAATCATATTTGTTTAATTAAATCTTTTCTCACATTTAAATAAATTAATATTTATTTAAATCCCCCAAAACCCCATCTCTCACATTTAAATAAATTAACATTTATTTAAATCACCTTTATCCTCCACCCACTTGCATTTTCCTACAAATGTAAAGTTGCACAACTATTTTAAATAAATAAATTATTTATTTAAAATCCTATTTATCCTCACCCACTTGAAACCTTTAATGGTTTCCCTTAAAGTCTTCAAACTTAATGGCTTCCTTCTAGAGTCTTCTCAAGCCTTTAATGGTTTCCCTCAAAGTCTTCAAGCATTGAATGCTTTATCTTCCTTTTTCTCATGTAAATAAATTAAGATTTATTTAAATAAAATCCAAAATTCAGATTCACATTTAAATAAATTAATATTTATTTAAATATCTACCCAAATGCAAATTAAACCATATAATTGAAATAAATGATTTTATTTCAATTAAAAATCCCAAAATTCCTCCCACTTGCATTCTCCTACAAAATCCACTTGCATTCCTAAATCCCTTCTAGATTCTTCTAACTCCTTCTAATTAGCCTAATCCTATCCTAATCATTGTCACATTCCTAAATAAAAGGAAGTCACTTCTCAAAAACCTCCAAAGTCTTCAATAACCATTAAAGGCTTTATGTCTTCAAATTGTTAACCTCTAAAGTCTTCCAAACCATTAAAGGCTCTTACATAACCATTAATGGTTAACTCACTTTTTACCTTTGGTTAGAGACTTTCCTCTAACTTAACCATCCTTTTGACTCATGGGTCTCTTCAAAGCATTTATTTCTTTGACTAAGGTAACCATTTAACCCTTGCACATTCATTTATCCCTTGGATAAAAGGAATATCCATTAACCTAACCCTAACCCTGCCCCCTAGGGTAACAATCATGTCCCCTCAAGCATTTAATGCTCCTTTTCTCTCCTCTCAAGCCTCCTCATGGTGACACTTGTCAACATGGGATTGGGTTGAAAGTCTCACATGGATTGAATATCTCTCAATCCTAACCCTTGTTAAGATTGCTCAATCTTAACCATTCATTTCCCCATTTCTTCTATAAATAGAACCCTACTCCTCAAGCAAAGAAGGAAGCATTAGAGTATTGTTGTTATATTGGTATTAGCATAGAGTTTTTTCATAGCATCACTATCTACACTTGCATAGCATTTGTTTATCACATCCAACCATCTTGAATCTCCATATGGCATCCATGGCTAGTGCTAAAAGTTGAGAGCTACACTCATTTGGGACTTGGAGAGGGGAGAAACAAGGGAGAAGCATCAAAAGGCATCATGGAAGCATCTTAGGGAGGCTCTTCTCCTTTCTTTTGTTTTGTTAAACTTCTTTCATGCTTTTTTGAAATCTCTTTTGATATGTTTGGAATGGTTTTTAGTTCTTTGTTTTGGTTTTATGGTTGAAACTAACTTATTAACATTGAACTTTGTTGTTGCCTTGTACCCATTTCCATGACATTAGCTACTATTCCAAGACAACCACTCCTTTTGTATATATCAACAATCGCAGTGGCACTGGGGGCATTATTGGCAGAGACAAATGATTAGGAAAAAGAGCATGCCATTTACTACATAAGTATCACATTAGTAGGGTATGAGCTCAATTATAATCCTATTGAAAGAGCATGCTTAACACTTGTCTTCATCAATTATAACCCTATTGAAAAAGCTACTAGAGACCTTATTAGCACTTTTGAAAAAAGTTACATATCCCATATCTACCATGAAGCCAATGGGTCTGCTGATTGGGCAGCCAACGCGATGGTTAATAAAGATGAAATGATTATGTGGACGGGAGAACAAGGACTCCTTGAGGATGTCAGACTAATCATTTTTAAGGACCGATATAGTAGCACTCCAAATATTTTTGATGGACATAATAATAATGAAAAGGACTAAATGGAGTACTTCGAGTTATTATAATAATGTCAATCTCATTTATTATAATACTTATTCTATCACTTCCCACACTTTCTTTGTAAAATTGATAGTTTCGAGAAGCTTTCTGTCTAAAAATCTCTACAAATTTCAAAATTCGACTCTGAACAACAAAAATATGGGTGGAAACAGACGACGATACGAACCTAGCAACTATAAGGAATGGAAATAGAAGGAAGTGGTCTGAAGCATTTTGCAGAAGGGTGGATTTTCAAAATTCATGGAGAGACTCCACAGATGGGATGACACGGTTACCAGTTTTTTTTGCAAAAACTGGAGAAGGGGTGTGTTGAAAATGGGAGACCAGTCTGTTGTAATTGATGAAGACCTTATTGCCCAAGCCATGGGTCTTAGAAGGGAAGGATTCTGTTGGTATTTTGGTATGGTTTTGTCATCGATGTCAAAACCTATCAACACTTATCAACTGTGGTACTTTGGAGAATTGACAATGTTCACTGGCAAGCAAGTGACTTATGCATAGTCACTGGTATCTGGTACACCAGTAGGATATATTGTTCACCGACACTTAGAATGACATGGAAAATATTTGGTTATGTCGACTTATTTGGACACTTTGTCTTGTATAATTTCTCATTGGTATATTCATATTTGCATATTTGCTGTTACCGACAAATAGGTCCAGGTTATGCGTCGACAGGCTTATCTATTCTAGATCAGCATGACACGCTTTGGAGATGATTTTGTTGTTATTTTAAATGCATTAAGCCAATATGTTGAATCAGATATTGCATCGGTTATTGATTTACTTGTAATTATTTTATTGTAATATCTTTTAGAGCCGACCATTTGAAATTGGTCTTAGGTTATGGTATATATGTAAGATCTTATTTGTAAGATTGATATGCGACTGAAAAAAAGAATTATAAGAAGGTATATGTGAGAATAAGAAGAGCTATACACGTAGACATCATTTGAAGGTGAAACAAGGGTTTTGTAAAGGCAATCAGAACTACATCGGTACTAAATCCAGCATATGAAGATGCTATTTTGAGCAGTACATCATTATTGGATTTAACCATCCAATTGTAGTCAGTGTGACTCCTATTTGTGTTTGAGCAGTGAGCTCTAGGCGCTTGGCCTTTCTGCATGTGCAGACCCCATTTGTATACATATACTATCTGCAGAAGTATCATCTGATTGTGGGTAAGGTTTCCCACTGTGGTTTTTCCCCTTATAGGGTTTCCACATACAAATATTGGTGTTATGTGTTGTGGATGTTATTGTCTTTCTGTTTCATGTATTAATATTTACCGGTACTATAATTAACTGATAAACTGTCTACCGACATAAAGTCTGTTTTACTGGTATTAAGCATTAAGGTTGGTTAAGTTGTTTTTGGTTTGAATTTATTAGACAACTAATTCATTCCCCCCTCTCAGTTGTCTCTGGGACCTAACAATTGGTATCAGAGCCTAGTCCTCTTTTTGTAGAAGTTTAACAACTTGAGGAGATCCAATGTCTACTAACTATTTCAGGAAGGACAGTCCTAAACTTGATGGAACCAACTATGGCATATGGAAGATTAGAATGGAGACACATTTGAATTGCATTGGAAAGGACATCTAGGAAGTTACAAAGAATGACTATACTACTCCTACATCCACTCAACCTAATCCACCTACCTTAGGAAAAGATGAAGAAAATGATTGCAAAGCAAGAGAAGCACTTTTGAGCATATTATCAGATCAACAAATCATGGGATTATCAAATAGGTCTACTGCTAAAGCTATTTGAGATCATTTGGAAACATTGAATGAAGGAGATTCCATAGTCAAAATTGCAAAACTTGAAAGCTTCCTGGTTAGGTATGAAAATCTGAAAATGGAAGAAGATGAAAGGATTTACGCTTTTATGGAAAGAGTAAATGAAATTGTTTTGGGTATGAAATGTTGTGGAGGAACCTTAAGTGAAGATGGAATTGTTACAAAAGTTTTAAGAGGATTTCCACTGGCATACGAAATGAAAGTTACTGCTATAAATGAGTTGAGAACAATGCCTAATACATTAGTAACTAGGGATACATTGATTGGAAAACTTTCAGCTTTTGAAATTGAGGAATTTGGTCTCGTTGCTACTATAAAGATAGATTTAGCTTTTAAGGCATCAACATCGTCTACACCATCATTTGACAAATCTGATTGGAAATCCTTTTATGCAAGAGAACTTGAGAAAAGCAGGAGAGAAAATGAAGAACTTGATGAACTTGAAGCACTATTTGCAAGGAAAATGCCTAAAGGTCCAGTTGGAAGTAAGTATGAAGGTAAAGCACCCTTTAAATGTTTTAACTATAATAAGATTGGTCATATGGCTTCAAGATGCCTTGATAGACATGCTAGACTAAGAGAAGAAGCTAGAAGAACATACAAGTCTAACCCTGAATATCAGAGATACAAATTTAAGAAGAATAAAGATAAATCTTGTTATCTTGCTGATGAAGGAGTCACTGATGATTTTGATGAAGATCCAATAGACAATGGATGGGTTTTTTTTGCTATAACAGAAGATCAACTGACACCTACTGTTCAACCGATAAAGTAGGCCCTGGCAGCTAAAGTTGAAGTTAAGGATGAATGGATCATTGATTCAGGATGTTCACATCACATGACTGGTGATGAAGGTAAATTCTTGAACTTTCAAGAATACAATGGAGGTTTGGTAAGAATTGGAGATGACAAAGCTTGTTTGATAAAAAGGAAAAGGTACTATATCTCTTGATGGTAAGCATAATACTGACAATGTCTATTATGTAGAAGGTTTAAAGCATAATCTTTTGAGTGTTGGTCAATTAGTTGAAAAAGGATTTTAGTTAAAATTCAAGAATGGAAAATGCAAAATTATGAACATAACTGGTTTGAAAATTGCAACTGGTAATCAAACTAGAGGTAACATATTTCATTTGAATAACAATGAAAAGACATGCTTGATTGCACATATTGATGAAAGTTGGCTATGGCATAAGAGACTCTGTCATGTAAATTTTGATTGCATCCTAAAAATCAGTACTACTAAGACAGTTAGAGATTTACCTAAGATTGTTAAGCCTCACAATCCGGTATGTAAGGAATGTCAATTTGGAAAACAAGTTAGAGCATCTTTTAAAAGTATTTTAGAAAAATCCAATAATGCTCTTGACTTAATTCACACTGATTTATGTGGTCCAGCTAGAACTAAAATTTTACAAGGTGATAGATATTTCATGCTGATCATTGATGACTATTCTAGAATGTGTTGGGTTACTTTGCTCAGAGAAAAATCATAAGCACTTGGGAAATTCAAACTATTCAAGGCAATGGTAGAAAATGAAATTGGTAAGAAAATCAAATGTCTGAGATCAGATCAAAGAAGTGAATTCACATCCAAGGAATTTAATGCATTTTGTGAAGTGAATGAAATCAGAAGATAGTTATCAGCACCCCAAACACCACAACAAAATGGAGTTGTAGAAAGGAAGAACATAACTATCTTGGATGCAACTAGAAGTATGTTATTAGAAGCAAAGCTACCACATGTATATTGGAGAGAGGCAGTAAGCACAATGATCTATACATTCAACAAAGTTCACATCAAAGGAGAAACTGGTAAGACCCCTCATGAACTATGGTTTGGTATTACTCCTACTCTTAAACATTTCATAATATTTGGAAGTAAATGCTATATTAGAAGAGATGAGTATATTGGCAAATTTGATCCTAGAAGTGATGAAGGAATATTTCTTGGTTATTCTTCTAAAAGAAAGGCATATAGATGTTTTAACAAAAGATTGCAGAAAATTGTTGAGAATACAAATGTGAAGATTGATGAACAATTTAGACAAACTTCAAGGTATATAGACTCTGAACCGGCAACAAAGATACTGGCAAATGAACCTACATTGAATCCACCAGTACATAATGAAGATCCAGTTACACCGGTATCATCTGAAAATTCCATTGTAACTGAGGAACAACAACAAACGAAGACACCTTGATATCTAAGATTGAATCACTTTGAAAATCAGATAATTGGGAACAAGTATCAAGGAGTTATGACAAGAGGAAGATTGGAAAATGAAGAGGTATGTCTTATTTCTCAAATTGAACCATCATCAATTAATGAGCATGTGAAGATGAACACTGGATTAAAGCTATGGAAGAGGAACTAGAACAAATTGAAAAGAATAACACATGGACATTAGTTCCCCGGCCTAAAGAAAAAAATGTGATTGGAACAAAATGGGTATTCAGAAACAAACTTAATGAAGATGGGGCGGTAATCAGAAATAAAGCAAGACTAGTGTGTAAGGGATATTCTCAGAAAGAAGGAATTGATTATAATGAAACCTTTGCATCGGTAGCAAGAATTGAGGCAGTCAGGTTATTCTTGGCTTTGGAAGCACACAAGAACTACAAAGTATATCAAATGGATATTAAATGTGCATTTTTGAATGAAGATCTTGAGGAAGAAGTTTACATTGAGCAACCCGATGGATTTTCTTTAACAAATAATAAAGATATGGTTTGCAGGTTAAGGAAAGCTTTGTATGGGTTGAAGCAAGCTCCACGAGCTTGGTATGCTAGATTGGATAAATATCTTTTGAAGATTAGAATTTCTAAAGGTAATGCTGACAACAACTTATACTACAAAGTGACTAATGATGACATCTTGGTTATATAATTTTTTGTTGATGATATAATCTTTGGAGGAGAAGATGGATTATGCAAAGACTTTTCTATTGAAATGCAACAAGAATTTGAAATGTCTATGATTGGAGAGATAAAATTCTTTTTAGGATTACAAATTTCACAAACTGATAAAGGTATATTATTAAGTCAATCCAATTAGTTGAAGGAGTTACTAAAGAAGTTTGGGATGGAGAACTCTAAACCGGTAAGCACCCCTATGACTACAAATGACAAATTATCACTAAGGGATGAATCTACACCTGTTAATCCGACTAGATTCAAATCTATGATAGGAGGCCTACTGTATTTGACACAAATAAGACCTGATATTATGAATGCAATATGTATTGTTTCAAGATTTCAGAGTAATCCTAGAGAAAATCATGAATCAACAGTAAAGAGGATTTTTCGGTACTTACAAGGCACTACAAATCTTGGTTTATGGTATCCTAGAGATGAAAACTTTGAATTATGTGCATATATAGATGCAAGTTGGGTAGGAGATGTGGATGAGAGAAAAAGAACCACCGATGGAGAATTTTTCTTTGAAGCAGATTAATTTCTTGGCTGAGTAAGAAACAAAGTTGTACATCTTTATCAACAACAAAATCAGAATATGTTGCAGCAACAACTAACTGTACATAGGTATTATGGCTTAAACAAATGTTGAAAGACATAAAGGTAAAATGAAAGGAACCTATTACTATTTATTGTGATAACACTGTGGCAATTGACATATCTAAGAATCCAGTATTACATTCTAAAACTAAACATGTTTCTATCAAACTGAATTTTTTGAAAGAGAATGTTGAAGCAAAAGAAGTAAAACTGGTTTATGTGAATACTAAAGAGCAGATTGCAGATATTTTCACTAAGCCTTTGCCTAAGGAGACCTTTGCATATCTCAAAGACCAGCTTGGGGTCATACCCCCACTGGTAGAGACTTAGACAATTGATGTTTGTCATCAACCGATAGACTTAACAGAGAAATCTTTATTCCAGCTTTGATGAGGAGAGCTACTTCTCAGGGGGAGTAGTTGGTATTTTGTATTTGAATCTGGTTTTTGTATTAGCTTTGGCATTTGATGTCAAAGGGAGAGAGATATCTATGGAAAAACACATTATCTTTTGGGGAGAGATTATTCATTGGGGGAGAGATTGTTACTTTGGGAGAGATTGATTACTCTATGTATTTTGATCTGTGGTTGTGATCTCTTTTGGGAGATTGTTGGTTTTTGGGTTTTGGCATTTCTATTTTGGCACTTTGATGGTTTTTCCATCTTGTGTTGCCATCAATCCCAAAGGGGGAGATTGTTGGTATTTTGGTATGGTTTTTTCATTGATGTCAACACCTATCAATACTTATCAACTTTGGCACTTTGGAGAATTGACAATGTTCACCGACAAGAAAGTGACTTATGCACACACTGATATCTGGTACACCAACAAGATATATTGTTCACCGACACTTGGAATGACATGGAAAACATCTACATATGTCGAAGACATTGTTTGGACACTTTGTCTTGGAGAATTTCTCATTGGTATATTCGTATTTGCATATTTGCTATTAACGACAAATAGGTCCAGGCTATGCACTGACATGCTTATCTATTCTAGATCAGCACGACATGCTTTGGAGATGATTTCATTGTTATTGTAAATGCATTAAGCTGACATGTTGAATCGGATATTGCATCGGTTATTGATTTACTTGTAATATTTTTTAGAGTCGACCTACTAAAATTGGTCTTAGGTTATGGTATATATGTAAGATCTTATTTGTAAGATCGATATGCGATTGGGAAAAAGAATTATTAGAAGGTATATGTGAGAATAAGTAGAGCTATACACGCAGACATCATTTGAAGGTCAAACAAGGTTTTTATAAAGGCAATCAGAACTACATTGGTACTGAATCCAGCATATGAAGATGCTATTTTGTGCAGTACATCATTATTTGATTTAACCATCCAATTGTAGTCAGTGTGACTCCTATTTGTGTTTGAGCAGTGAGCTCTAGACACTTGGCCTTTTTGCATGTGCAGACCCCATTTGTATAAATATACTATCTGCAATAGTATCATCTAACTGTGGGTAAGATTTCCCACCGTGGTTTTTCCCCTTACAAGGTTTCCACGCACAAATATTGGTGTTATGTGTTGTGGATGTTATTGTCTTTTTGTTTCATGCATTAATCTTTACCAGTACTGTAATTAACTGATAAACTATCTACCGACATAAAGTCTATTTTACTGATATTAAGTATTAAGGTTGGTTAAGTTGTTTTTGGTTTGAATTTATTAGACAACTAATTCACCCCCCCCCCTCTTAGTTGTCTCCGGGACCTAATAGATGCAACTTCTATAGAGACAAAAAAGTCAGAAAGGAGGCCATTGACAGATATCCTGAATCTGAAAAGGAGAAAAAATGCATGGTGAAGCTAAGTAAAACTTACTATCCCCCTAGGGCTTTTGTTAAACCATGGTGGGAGGTCCTCTTTGTTTTAATGCGCTACATTAGATTGGATGGTAGGTTTACTAAAGTATATGGCTACCATTTTGTTTTGCTGAATCATTTTAGGCATGATGAGAAGGTTAATTTTCCTTATTTTTTATTATGCTCGATGAATGCCACTATTAAGGCCTAGAAAGAGAACCCTATGGGGGACACTGCCATGCATCAAGGATTAATGGTCCTTATTTATGACCATCTCAAGGCCAATCAAATAGCCCGCCCACAACCCTCTATTGAGTCTGAGGAGGATGGGTCTGACTTTGTCTTTTCAGTGGATGAGGATTCCGACAGTGACCCAACGAGTGATTCTGAGGAGAGCTTGGATGTTTCAGATTTTGAAATTGGTAAGAAGAGGAAATATATGAAAACAAGACCTTCTTCCTCAAAGGGTAAAAAACCTAAAGGTAGAATCCTACAGATTAGCTCTTCCTCGGAGGAGGAGGTCTCTGAAGACTCAGAGAAGGAGAAACCTCAGGGTTCTCTGAAAAAGAAAACTAAAGTCCACACTCAGACTAGAAACAAGCATAAGAGGAAGGAGGAGAATGTGAAGGAGCTGGAGGTTTATAAGCAGGAAAGGACTTCAGAAGTTGAACAGAACCTGGAGCAGGTGACCTCTGGTGAGGCTCTTAGGGTTGAAGACACAACTACTATTCATGACACTCCAAAAAAGGAACAAGATATCCCCGGTAAAATTGATCCTCTCCCTAACCCTCCTCTAAAGGGTATGCAAGGTTTTATTGACACTATGGGGTGGCTAATAATTGGTTACAAGAAAGCCATGGATGAGAACAAAAAGCTCAACCATAGAATTTAGATTTTGGAAACTATCAACACTGGGGAAGGGAAGACTATGGTTGATTACATTGAGGACCTAAAAAATACCATTGCAAAAGCTGAAAACATAAGAGACTCCTTCAACCCCAGATTTGAGAAAATAGAGAAAGACCTGCTAGAAAGGAAAACTCTTGCCGACACAATGGATCAAACTATTTCAGGCACTTCCAGTAAAGTTAGCAAAATTGAGGATGGCCTTAAGAGTATTGCAGAACAGAGTTTAAGCATCCTGAAGATTTCTGCTAGCAACACTAATACACTCATCAGCAAATTGGATGAGGAGAAGGAGACCTTGGATATTGACCTGACACTGAAGGCACAAGAGACACTCAAGGACCCAGAACTAGAACCAGAAGCAAAAAGAAAGAAAAGAAACCTAACAAGGACCTGGATGATCTCAAAGCTGTTGGGGCCACCTATGACCAGTTGGTGAAAAAGGCGGAGGACCTTTGGAAGACTATAGCTATGTAGTGCTTTCCTTGTTTCTTTGCTATTTTTATCTTTAGCTGTCTTTTTGGTTTGCTGGCTTTTTTGCCAGTGATTTTGTAAGTGGTTTATATGCTCTGGACTTTTAGATGTCTTATCTTAATCTCCTATGTTAAAGGTTTTGGGTCCTGAAAACCTATTTTTCTTAATTAATCAGAACACTTGTCTTCAACACATAGAAACTCTATCACTACATGCTTAACAACAAAACAAAATTGATTGCTAAGATTGACCCTCACAAGTATTTGTTATCAAAGGTTTCTCTCATAGGGAGAACTGCTAAATGGGTCATGCTACTAAGCGAGTTTGATATTAAGTATATAGATAGAAAAGCAATCAAAGGACAAGTGATAAAAAATCAACTAGCAGGTGCTCCATTTTGAAGGTGATCACCCTATCCTCATAGAATTCCTAGATGAATCCATAATGACTGTCACTATGTCTTTCATAATGAATATCACTATGTCTTCCACATGGCAGTTATATTTTGATGGTTCTTGCATGTAAAACAAATCAGGGGTAGGCATATTGTTGGTCACACCTCAAGGAGATTGCATCACCAAATCATACAAGATAGCCTTTGCATGCACCAATAACATTGCAGAATATAAGGCACTAATCACTGGACTTTGTTTGGCCATCCAATGGAAGATATTGGAATTACATGTCTATGGTGATTCCCAACTTGTCATTAAACAAGTCAAATATGAGTATGAAACAAAAGATGACAAGCTTCTTCCTTATCGTAGTATGGTAGAAAACCTAAAGCAACACTTTACATCAATCAAGTTTGATCAGATTCTATGCACAAACAATAGAGCTACAGATGCAATGGCTACTATTGTGTACTTGGTTTGTTGGGAGCCTGCAAGACAACAAGGAAACATAAAATGCACCCATGAAATATTATATGGAGAAATCTAAATGAAGAAAACATGTTCATCAAGTCAAATTACTCAAAACCGTTTCATATTCCTCTATCTCCAAGGATCTTCAAGATTCAGGGTGGCCCTCACTTGGAAGAGAAATCGATCTTTAAGATGACAACCTAAAGAATAAGATTAAAGGATATAATCTAGGATAAAAATGGATGCAACTAAGATCCTAGTGATGAGATGAAAATCTATTGATATGATATGCAAAATGGAGGTGTATTTCCAAATTGAAAGATTAAGTGATCTAATTAAGCTAAGATGAAGATTAGATATGAGAATGCTATGGAATTGATATGAATTTAAGCTAGATGATAATCCAAAGCATCATATAATCTAAGCTATGATGCAATTAGGATGGCCTAGATGCTTGAAGATGAACAATTGGAGTTCCTTGATAACCTACACAACAAAATAACTATAATATGGATGCAAAAGAAGATGGATCCTTAGATTGAATAAACGGGCTCTATTTATAGGGAAAATAGAGAAATGGATGGTTGAGATTGAGTAATCTGAACAAGGGCTAGGATTGAAAGTTATCAATCCTTGAGGGGATTTAAATCCAATCCCAAGTTGACAAATGTCACCTTGAGATGGCTTGAGAGGATGCTAAGAAAGCATTAGGGATACCATCATGGGATTATATCATTGGATAATGCCATTATCCAAGGGAGCATGCTATTGTCCAAGAGGTAAACTCTTGTGTAAAGTTGAGCATGGCCAAAGGGACAACCATCATGGGCTAGGATGATGTCTTTTAAGAGGCACTAAATTCTCTTTGAAGACTTTGGAGGTTAACTTGTTGAAAGTTAGATAACCTTACAAGTTTGGAAGACTCAACAAGTTAACTTGTTGAAGAAGGTGGAGTCTTCAACACATTTAGAATAATTTCTTCTAAATTTGGAGAAGTGACTCCCCCAAATTTAGGGATGTGACATGATTAGAGGAATTAGGCTTATTTGGAATGCATTACCCAAACAACGCAATCGATCAGTCGCACACGAAGTTCCACGAGTGTGATCTTTTTCAAATCCTAATATTATTTCTATCTCATCAACCTCTAGAGGAGCCACCTAACCTAGCCCCACCCAAACCAAGATCCATTCTTCCCACTTTTCAAGTATGTATTTCTATTCATTATCTTGCAGTTTCCCTCGTGAATTTTCAATTATAGTGCAAAGTTCTTCACGAAGGACACCACCACATCATCTACAGTCTAGTAATTCAATTTTTTTTTGATCCCATTGAGGCCAATAGTCCTTTGTCTGAGAAAGTCCTTCTTGAATAGTCATGGGGGGGAGAGGTAATGCTTGAAATTGCCCTTCTATTGCGAGATTGCGTACATAACCTCTTGGTCTTCTGGAAGCCGAAAAGTACTTCGAGTCTGCCAACTATGGTTCCACACTATAGAAATTCTTGGATATTTCCTTCCAAATATCCTTTGATGCAAAAGAATCATTCTCATAATAGAAAAAAGGTGGCCCTTGCATGAACACATTGATTTCCCCCAAGCATGGCCCAATAGGTTTCCTAGGAACTCCAAAACTAGTTAGTCCCTCCGAACATAAATTAGAGACATCACATCACACACTCCAGACATTGTTTGTTTGTATTGCATACTCTCTATTTGAAAAAAAGTTTATCAATAATGTTTCCTTTCTCCAAGAATTGGATCTAGGATTATTCCGTTAGATAATATGTAACATCCAATGACTAAATATTTTATTTACAAATGCTTATTTTATTTAATTATCATCTAAGCGTGAATTAAAATTTATATCTGTGCCGAAGCAGAAGATACAAGCTTAAGACTCATGTGCATATAAATTTCATAAAAGAAAGCAAGTAAGTATTATCTTGAATGACATGGAAATTGATTCAGGAGTTACATGTGCAGAATTTGGCAAAGTAAATGATGACAATCAAAATCAAATTTTGATGGCATGAAAAGTAGAAGAGTAGGCCAGTTCCATACACCTTCCTTTACTATTTTAAAAATATCATCGACCAAAATATTGTGCAGCAGTAGTATGGAGTGCGTTTCATCTATTTTATGCCCAAATATTTCATCATACCAGTTTCTTTTCAAAGGCGACTGATCGATTGCGTTTTTTGGGTAATGCATTCCAAATAGATACAGTTGCATACCATTTATCTGTCTTGAAAGCCTTTTATCATGATGACATTAAATTAAAGTTCTTTCTCTATTTTCTGGTGATCTTTGGAGAAGAGGTTGCTTTGCATCAACCTGGGATACATTTAACTTGTGTTGTATCTGCGTAAATATGTATCCTAGGTCAATGCAATGCAACCTCTGCTCCACCAATACCAGATGGAAAAGAAAGTACTTTAATTTAAAGCCATCAGGATAAAATGCTTTCAAGACATATATTAGGTATAAAAGGAAGCTTACCCTATCATTTGAAGGGGTTTACCTACAATTCAAGTGATCTCTTAATTATAAAATCAATTCAATTCCAAGTGAACAAGCAATCAAGCATTCATCAAGAATTGAAGGAGAATTCAAGTTAAAGCACACCATTCTGCATGACATCCTAAAACCTTGTGTGAGGATTCAAGAAAGATTCATCAAGGTATCATGTTTAATTTTAAGCATTTTTAGATTACATCTAAAGGGATCATTTTAAAGAGGGAGGAAGAGATCTTTTCCTAAAGATGTCTACTTCCAAAAAAAGAGGAGATATTTAATAAAGATATCATCTTTTAACTTAAGAAATGGGCATGAGATTAATAATACAAACCTTCCATATTGCACACTTCAAGGTATATTCAAACCTATTTGACCTAGGAAAGCTCCCATCAACAAACCTATTTTTGTCATTTTGTGTGTAGGAAATTGATTCAGGAGTTATGTGTGAAGAATTTGGAAAAGTAAATGATGACAATCATACTCAAATTTTGATGGCACGAAAAGAATAAGAGTAGGCCAGTTCCATACACCTTCCTTTACTATTTTAAAATATCATCGACCAAAATATTTTGCAGCAATAGTATGGAGTGTATTTCATCTATTTTATTCCCAAATATTTCATCATACCACTTTCTTTTCAAAGGCGACTGATCGTTTGCACTATTTGGGTAATGCATTCCAAATAGATAAAATTGTATACCATTTATCTGTCTTGTAAGCCTTTTATCCCGATGACATTAAATTAAAGTTCTTTCTCTATTTTTTGGTGATCTCTAGAGAAGAGGTTTCTTTTCATAGACTTGGGATACATTTAACTTGTGTTGTATCTGTGGAAATATGTATCATAGGTCGATGCAATGCAACCTTTGCTCCACCAATACTAGATAGAAGAGAAAGTACTTTAATTTAAAGCCTTCAGGATAAAATGCTTTCAAGACATATATTAGGTATAAAAGGAAGCCTACCCTGTAATTTGAAGGGGTTTACCTACAATTCAAGTGATATCTTAATTATAAAATCAATTCAATTCCAAGTGAACAAGCAATCAAGCATTCATCAAGAATTGAAGGAGAATTCAAGTTAAAGCACACCATTCTACATGACATCCTAAAACCTTGTATGAGGATTAAAAAAATATTCATCAGGGTATCATGTTCAATTTTAAGCATTTTTAGATTATATCTATCCTTTCCCTCAAAAGGAAAACATTATACTTCAAGGTTAATTCACAACCCGAGGTTTGACCTAGGAAAGCCCCCATCAACAAACCTATTTTTTTTGTTATTTTGTGTGTACGAAATTGATTCAGGAGTTACATGTGAAGAATTTGAAAAAGTAAATGATGACAATAAAACTCAAATTTTGATGGCATGAAAATTATAAGCATTCATTTTGTCTACATTCGACAGGTGGAGGATCTTGTTGATCCGCACCTCCTAGTCCCAACAATTCTACTTGAACACTCTGTCACGGGAGAAGAGATATGTCATCTAGGTCTACTAAGGAGATGCTTACTATTAGTCATATGATAAGAGAAAATAGAAGAAACATGAATACTACTAGCTAACAAGTTGTGTAATGTTGGGTGATTCATGTTACATCGTGGATTTCATTGGCTAGCAAGTTGTGTTATGCTAGGTGATCCATGAACGATAAGATTAACAAACAAAACCATTTGTTCGCAAGGCAATCCAAAAAATCTACTACAAAATGGTTGTTGTAGTGACACAAAACATAAACAACAATAATAACCAACACTTGCAAAGGTGTAAACAACAAAAATGGTCACACTAGCATTAATCCATGCTATTCCAAGTAACAAATCTCAAAAAAATAATAACCATGCCCTAGGGGGCGCTATGTACCACAACACTTCTAGTTTGAGGATATAACATAAATGAATTAACATGAGAAAAGAGGAGAGCTCATATGCCTCCCCTTAAGATGTCAACATACCTCTAGGTTGATATCTTAAGGTAGACAGGGATCAAGGCTGATAAGCACCTTCAACACCAAGAAGATACCCTTAATAAACATACATGCATTCCAAGCTAGGAAGAAAGATCCTTGTACATGCCTCATTGCTATAAGAAAGGAAGAGATAGTTGTAAAAGAGATATTATGGAAACATTAAACATAATTTAAATGAAGGCAACCAAAAGAATGCAAAAATATAAAAAAACTCTATAGAGAAACTATTTTACATACCTCAAATACAAGATTGTAGGGTGGAACAATAAAAAATGGCAAATCAAGGAAATAATGAAAGATCCACACCAAATTCTTATACAATGCAATCCAGTTGAAGGATTTTCATTCAACACAAGATAGTGAAGGGGTCATTATGATGATTTATTTGAAGGTTCATAAGTTAAAGGTAGTCACTAACATATGAAGAGTGAATAAATTGAAGAGCTCGATGAATTGCCAGCGTAGCATGAGGATGGTTGATGTCAACAATAGAAAAATGATATTATGATGGTGGTGAAACTACAAAAAGTTTTGATCATATTTTTATTGAGCATGAAAGCAACCACCTTGAGCTCATGAATGATAGGAATCATGTTGTAGAGTATCAACCCTTGTTGAACAAGGGTGTCACATTTTTGAGGCTTGATCAATGCAAGGAGACATTTTGTGTATATGAAGTGGTTTTAATTAGCTATTTTGTGTCCAAGCAAGGAGAGAATTTGGATTTAGGACAATTCTATGCAAGAAAGGATATCAAGTTATAAAAGATAAAAATAAACAAAGGTAAAGTGGATCCTTAAAAAGAGGAACAATTGACAACTATTATTCTTGCTCCACAATGTAGAGACAAGAAGAACTAGGCTATTACGTTGCCTCCCAAGTATGATTGCACATGAAATTGTAGTACCATGAATGGCAATGAGCCCCTAATAGGTAATTAAGATACCAATGTCATATAGAAAGATAAAAACATAATAGGTTATAAACGTCATTTAGAAGGGATATGATGAGTGTATAACTCATTGTCACCTATTATTTAAATGTTATTAGAACTACAATAAGTTGTTGAATTTTAAGAGTGGATCGAAAAAGTTGAAGCCATGGTTTTATGGCTCATTTAGGATTTCCAAGAGGATTAGAGAAGTGTCTTATAAGTTGGAGCTACTAGCGAATAGTAAGGTGCATAATATTTTTCATGTATCTCACCTCAAGAAAGTGTTGAAACAATGTAGTTCCATCTTTTGAGTTACCACTATTGGGTGATGAAGGGAAACTTATTCTTATTCTCAAGCCTATCATTGATGTAAGGGAGAATACTCTTAGGAGGAGGACTATCAAAGAGTAATTAGTGAAGTGGAAGAACTTACCAGTTATGGATACTACTTGAGAGAGTGAGCAACCTTTGCAACATCCAGAGTTGAAATTGCTCGGAAACAAGCAATTTTGGGGAGGAGAGATTTTTTATTTTAAAGCTAGTTGTGTCTCTAGCTAGCCATCTCATTGTTGAAGGTGAGTTTTGGGGAATTAAGAAACTGATTAGAGGTTCTTAGTCACTGGAGTATTGATGTAGAGCTCATAGGGAAGCACATCATTCACCATGACACAATGCCATTTCTTCAACTTTGTTTTGTAACAATACTCACCCAATTGGGTTCTCAAGAGGAACTATTCCAAAATATTATCAAACTTAGGTTGTACTAACATCCACAAGGAAGAATGGATCCAATGACTGATCCCATTACTCATTGTCACCTATTATTTAAATGCCATTTAGAAGGGATATGATGAGTGTATAACTCATTATCACATATTATTTAAATGTTACTAGAACTACAATAAGTTGTGGAATTTTAATCTCCAAATCATGACATTCAATACTGGAATAGTTGATGATTCTTGAAAAAAGGATTGTCCTAATTTTGTTAATGGTTTTTTCTTCAATTTTTCAAGGGGAGAGTAATAAAGTTGTCTTTCAGAAACTCATACAAAATTATCTCTTGTTGTGATATTAAAAGTTGTTGGAAAAGTCATAGATATATTAGACAATGGGGGAGGGGATGTCAACAAAGGAGGAGGATAGAAACCTAAATCGCTGCATATCACTTAACAAACCACCTAATACTTAATTGACGTGTCTATAATATGCAAGACAACCGATACTAAGGGGTATATATTAGTTAAGCCCGATAACAATCAATGTTCATAGTTAATATACTAACTAATATTAATCAGAGTGCATTGGTTAAGCCCGATAACAATCGGTGTTCATAGTTAATATGTTAACCGATATTAATCGAAGTGCATTGGTTTTAATGTAAAGTGATACCATTCGGTATTCTGTGCTATGAGATTTACAACCGATGATTATCGATAGTTAAGCATTGATTGAACTTTTCAAGTATGGTTGAATATATATAAATTTAAGAATGATCATCGATCAAATGAAGGAACAATAGCTCTTCATCATAGTTTATCGATAGGATAGATGATTGAATGAGAGACTTCATTTATCTCTCATTCAATCATTTATCTTACCGAGGCTATCATGCATTAACAGGATAGAGGGACCTTATATCAAATTAAGGAAGGCATGAGAGTGATATATGTATTAGTGTAATTATTATACTTTTTGAATATTTATCCTTAGTTACATTTAGACCAAATTACAAATGACATTCAATATAGGACCACAATTTACGTCACCCTATCTACATGTTACATTCAATATAGGACCACAAGTTACATCACCCAATTAGGGTCAGACCAAATTACAAGTTACATTTATAGGGCCTGTCCTATTCGAGCTAGCTACTATTTCAACACATTCTAACACATGTATCTATTTCTATGCAATAACTAGTAGTAGCTACATAGACTAGCATGGTACATAAGTTTTTTTCTAATAGTGCCCTTCATATGCAATTCTTTCAAGATTATTTCGTTGTATCTACCTTCTTAGGTTATGCAAATGGAGATTAGATTAGGTTATGTATCTACTATCTTGCACTGTAATTCTCATTGTGTTTAATAATTTTTAATCCCTTTGGTGAAAAAAAAGGAGGTTGATGATAAATATCTATGTTGTCTATTAGTTGATTCCCATGCCAAAACTTATCACACACAACAGAAATATGATAATCTTGGTTAAAAAATCTCATACAGAAGAATAATGAGTTATGTCTTAAGTTTCATTGCATGGTGTTATGTGACATTGGATAAGTTCACTACTATTAATCATGAAAGATGATGGACTAATCATGGATGGTGCTGAAATTGTTACGAAAAACCTAATGGAGCCATGGTTTACTCACAAGGTTGATCAATATGAAATTTCAAGTAGCTTCCCGGGTTCCATAACAATTGCAGCTGTGGTCTACTTCACTCAAATGTACATGAAAACAAAAAGTGTTAAGATCAGAAAAAACCTCTCCCTGCATGTCCACTTTAAGGCCGGCTCGGATGATCGCTATTGGTAAATGCCAATGCCCACCACTTGGAGGTGGGGGGTTGGGAATGTTGGGTTCAGACTCGGCAATTACCCCCAACAATGCTTCGACAACCAACTTATTCATGATATATTATGCTGCTTCCTCTACCCAGAAAAAACCGATTGTGGCTGGGGTTTGTCACTATATTGTTCCTTTCACGGCCACGAAGTGGGGGCCTTCAATACTTGTTTGAGTTCCTTCCGCGGCTGAGTGAAAGATCAAACAAAAACCAGTTCCTTCCATGATGCTTTGTTTCAGTTCCTCCAGGAAAATTCCACCATAAAATCGAACAAAAACCAATTAACCACTTGACCATGAGTGGTTCCCGCCTAAACAACTATGACCAGGAATAAGAAATGAGTAGTGGCAGAGGCAACGCTAAGGGATTATGGCAATCAGAGGTGGAATTGTGGACCGGAATACGTTGCTAGGACACCAACGAGAGAATGGGAAGAGGCCACAGAAATCATTTGAAATGTCTTGGTCTTTTTTTTTAAGTAATGCCCGCTGTCATTAGAATTTTGATGAACACGGGCACTTTTTGTAAAAAACACAGACGTCATTGCCAATTCCTTCTCTACCGCAAAAATATATTGAATGATCATCTGAATTCTGATGAATGCGGGCAATGTTTCAAAAAAAAATCAAATTTGTTCACAATATACCTTCTCCATCGAAAACAACTGTTGGAATTTTAGGGCAAATGTATTAGTGACCCGAGTTTGAAATGGTGTGTGTACTCATTGGTCCCGAATCCCCTTGGTATCAAGAGACCTTCACCTACCTAAGAGACAACACCATCCCTCCCCACCTCACCAAAACCCAACAACAAACTTTCATCTGTCGTTGCGCCCATTACACCATCCTTGGAGGCACCCTATTCAAAAGGCATTGTGATGGTTCCCTCCTAATGTGTCTAGACAAACAAGATGTTGAATGGGCACTACACGAAGTGTATGAGGGTATTTGTGGGGCACACTTGAGTGGTCTCATTTTGGCTAAAAAGATCTTGTGAATGGGATACTACTCGCCTACAATGGAAGAAGATGAATATAATTATGTGAAGAAATGTATCCCTTATCAGAAGCATGGTGGTAAGATCCATGCTCCATCACAGGATCTCTAGCCTTTTATCACACCTTGGCCCTTCTCATAGTGGGGGCTCGATCTCATTGGGAAAATCCACCTTGCATCCTCCAATGGTCATAAATTCATCATCACAACCATTGAATACTTCACCAAGTGGGTGGAAGCCATCCCTCTTACCTTCACCACTGGGAAGAAAATCTCTAAATTCATTCTGAATTACTTAGTCTGCCACTATGTAATCCCCAAAGTTATCATTAAGGATAATGACAGACCTTTTAAAAATCAAGATGTTAAAGAGCTTTGCCAAAAGTTTGATATCCAACACTGCTTCTCCACCCCATACTATCCACAAGGTAATGGTCAAGCTAAGGCTTCTAATAAAAATTTAATAAAAATCCTTAAAAAGACAATCAATTAAGCTGGTCGTGATTGGCATCTCCAACTCCATCCTGCTTTGTGGGCTTACCACACCTCCATCATCACACCCATAGGTGCTAGTCCATATTCCCTTGTCTTTGGCTCTGAAGTTGTCCTCCCCCTTGAGATCAAGATCCCCTCCCTAAGAGTGTCACCACAAAATATACTCCCTGATGAGGAATATAGAGTCGCTAGGCTGCAAGAGCTAGAATTGCTGGATGAAAGGTGTCTCAAGGTGTCGAACCATCTCCAGGTATATTAGAACCATTTGTGGTTGGACTATAAAAAGAAAGTCAAAAATCAAGAATTTGAAGTTGGTGATCTTGTCCTTATGGAAAATCAGAGAAATCTTCAAGAAAGAGAAAAGAAAGGCAAGTTTAAGCCTAATTGTCTTGGACCTTATGTGATCACAATAAAATTATGGATCAGGGGCATATTAGTTGGCTACTCCCTAAGGAGATCCCTTGCATGTGCCTATGAACATCATGCACCTAAAAATATTTTATGTGTAGTCCTCAGAAGGTCACCAGTTTTCTAAAAGTATGCAAAAAGTCAAAACAAAAAAGCATAAAAATATTAAAAAAATGGTAAAAACACAAAAAATGAAAAAAGAAAAAAAGTAAAGAAAAGTTATCTCGTCCATCAGCGAAAACAACTTTGTGGCACTATGGGAAAGTAACTTGGTGAAAGCTTGTTTACATGCATCAAAGTAAATAATCTAGATCCATCATCTATCAGGTTAGACTCTATCTTCCCCAACCACCCACCCGATATTCATATTCCTTAAATCGAATATTCTGACATCTTTTTCACTTCCCCACCCGACACCCAAGGATAGGAATATCTATGTAGGATGTCATCCTATGCTTTAAATTGATGGTGGTGAATTGATGTACGTGGAGACAATCAATTAAAGTGTGCAAAATTAATTGACATGACTCAAGTAGTCAGTTTCGTTGTGTCAAATATGTTTTGATGTGACATGAGTCATTACATGACCTTACATACTCCTCCACATTCCACCTGCTTGCCTGCAGCCAGTAACCTTATTCATTATTTAATCTACACCACTACATAAACCTTCTATCATAGCATACATCCCCCTGATCGTTGTCGGTTGTCTCCTTCATTCTATCAAGAAAATCACTCCGATGACCTTGCCATCCCCGCCCCTTTACCAATGAGGAGGATTGTACAAGCCTAATTAAATGGCCATCTATGCAGGACTATCCTCAACTAGCCAGTTATTCATTCTCCCCAAGCATATGATGATGACTCTTTTCTTGAATCATGAATAAGCATCATCCCATCAAACTAAGCTTTCAATCATCATGCTGAGCTTAATCCTGAATCCCAAGCTTAGCTTCTTCTTGACCTGTGTGTTATTCAAACATCCATCCATATGTACTCCATCAAGTCTTTGCAGTTGAGTGCCACATCTGAATTCATGTGTCCACACCATCTGCTCTATCGCCTATTCAGTTCCATCAGTCACCCACCCATTGGGATGCATCCTTCCCCTATCCGATAGTCTATCCTAATCCCAAAATCTTACTCTTGGCAAGAGATGTCAATTGGTCGTTAACAATTTGCTTGCATGAATTGATCTGTTTTCTTTGATTTGCATCATTTTGTCCTATGTCTGCTCCTACTCACGACTGCCAAGACCAATCTATATCTTGGTATGTTACGGGTTGGGGCATATTGAGGCATGTTTTTATGGTATGGCATGTTTGAAGGTCTCTCTTGCATGAAGCTGTAGTCCTATATCTACATCTATATGGTGTTTACACAGCTGCGTGCCAAAGATTCTTGTTTGTCTGAGAGCCGGTCCATGCCTCAAGTTTTTCATAACATCCTGATTCCTATAATTAGTGGTGTAGACTACCCTTGGCAAAATCAAAACTAGGTTTTCTCTCCACATTTTGCACAACAAATCCCTCCATCCCCATCATCTGCATTTCATCCCACCAATATGCAGCTCGAAGACCTTAATTTATTCATTTTCCAAATTTCTTCTAATCCTATGTCGTTGTACTATGGTTGGAACATTCAAAAAAACCACTTCATTATGCATTATCATCTAACATGAATTGCATTTTCCATTTAATTTGCATAGTTATTAGTTGCATTATTTAGTGGCATGATTATTTTATCCATTTAAGTTTCATTATCACTTTCATAATCATTTTAGTAACATAATCATTAAGTGCATTTGAGACATGCAAACTGGTACATACATTCTTGACTACCCATTGAAATGTATTTGTCATGCATATACAAAGGAGTCATGAAAATGAAAAGAAATTTAACAACCTAAAAGTAACATTTATCAATACACTAGAAGTACCAGGTCACATCCACTATAAAATCCCTGGTCTATGAGCAAAGCAGATAAGATATAGAGAAAAAATGGATAGGTCCAAATCAAACCGTTAAGAAAATATTTGATTAGTGTGTCAAATTAAAATGTAGAAAGTACTGTTATCCCATATTAATTCATCACCTGTCCTTGATAATCTATACTTGCAATGAGATGATTAGATGTTTTGGGTTGAGATTTTTTTTTTCATTACTAATTATCAATTTGGTCCCAAAAGGTGCAGCCTCAGGGATATCTTCTTCAGATCTCATCACATAAAAAATCCAAAAAACATGCACATCATATACAAATATCATCCACATGCATCCTGCATCCACAAGCATGCTAGATAACATATGCATACATATAAAATCATCCACATGCATCTTGCATCCACAAACATGTCAACAACATCACATATATACATATAGGCATCCATCTTGCATCACAAAAAGTCAGACAATATCCACCACATGCATCACATCAAATCAATAATCATAGCATCATTATCCATCACATAATAAAATAATAATCAAAGTCCATCAAAAGTCCATAATAAAGTCCATACATGCATATATGCTGCCAAAAATCATATCTCATATATCAAAAATAAATAGGATGTGTCAATCATGGTACAATAATATAAATCCCTGAAGGGTCAAAATACAATGTCACATACAACAGGGCTAGCCCACACTCCCTATCTCCTCATCTCCATGTCCTCTCCTAGTTGTACCTCCAGATGGTCCTGCACCCCCTCTAGGTGGCCTCATAGCCACTGATCCTCTTGTCTATTGTCTTTGGGTTTGGCATTGACTCTGAGTCCCATGAGATCGCACTCCCTTGGTGTATGATGCAACTCAATGATATACCAGCACCACTCCATGGTACAAGCCTCTATAGTAGGCTGTCTCCCTCGTTGATCTTTCCGCCCTGCCCCTATACTTGGTATACTCACTAAACACCAGTGAGAATCCTGTGGGCTCTAACATTCGACGGGCTGCATCTCGCTCTACTCGCAACCTCCCCATAACTTCCTCTTCTTTTCCTATCTAGGTGCAGAGAGAATCCATCTCTCCATACATCCTCTCCAGTTGCTTCTCATCCCTCTCATCCCTCTCCTCTCTCAAAGCTTCCACCTCTATCCGAGATGCCTCCAAGCTCTCCACCAGGTCATCTACCTCCCTCCTCAGTTGTGTAACCTTTGTCTGCCCTTCTCTCTCCACTTGTATATCCTCCTTCCCCCTCCTATAACTCTCTTTGATAGCATCCGATCCCTATAACTCATCCTCCAGGCTCCTAGCCCTCACTCGAGCACCATCCCTCTCCTATACGACCTTGTCATACTCATCCCTCGACATCCTATCCTCTGCTGCCCCTGAACTTGTACTGGTGCTCCTTCACCTTGTACCTATATGTATGAGATGTCCATCGAATGACCACCACCATCCCCTCCCTCTCCCTCTCCTCCAATCTGCCCAATCTGTGCGATTAATGGCTAGACTGGTATCTACTATCTCCTTTGCTCCCTCTGTTGGCCCTCACCTCTCCTCATCCCTCCTCTCCTTTGAACCTGACCTCTATCCCATCCCCCTTCCACTAATGCCCTATCTATAGGACCCTCATCCTCTCCCCCTATGACCTCATGAATCGATGGCCATAGCTCATCCTCCTCCAGAACTCTAAGAATAGTGAGTCGTACTAGCAAATGAGCCTCCCACCAACCCCTGTACACGTCAGTCATGCCCACATCATCTCCCACCTCCCTCCGATAATCCCACACCGTAGTGGTTGCACCCTCCTAACTCACTCAAACCTACAAAGGGCTAATAGTCTACCCCCATGTCCCGATCTCTTGAGTGATCCTCGGATATAATCGCTCAGACTCCACTATATCCTGAATATCCCCAAATCATCGAGCCACCCAATGTGGCACATAGTTCTCAATGACATGTACACATTTGCTAAATAGCCACATCTCTGACTGTGCCCAGTGTAGCTGCCAATCCTCTATCCACCTCTCGCAACCCAAATAGGGTCTCCAAGTGAAGAACATCAGCTCATCAAAGACCCTCCTCCAAAACCATATCACTCCAAGCCTAGTGTAATGGAGTAGTCCCGTGTACCGGTCCACATATGGGAATTGTTGCCGCCTGTCATATACCCCAACTAGTCGTATCACTGCGATATTCTTCCATGCCCATACATGCAAGAGAGTCACTCCTGTAGAAAGACTTTGATACTCTCAATACAAAACCAAATGCATGTTGTGGTACAAATGCCCTAGCATAGTCACTACCCACACATACTCCATACAATCATGTACCATGTAATACATGCACCTGCTCCATCGTATCGAAAAACTATGACCACCAAGATCCGACATCACTCATCTGCTAATCAGTCCACAAATAAGAAGAACTAAGCATGGAATATGCCTAATCTGCATTGCCTATCCAAGATGTAATCATGTCCCATCCATTGACAACCTGTCATACTCTCACACCTGGTAAAGGTAGTACTATACTGCCTCTAATTGATACTCAAGAATAACATCGTGAATGGGGATCTTCAAGATCCTCTAGATGTCTAACAATGTGATGGTAGCCTCTTCTATAGGTAGGTGAAAGGTACAAGTCATGTTGTCCTATCTCTCCACTAATGCAGTCATCATGGTTGTATGTGCCTTGATCCTCGGCCATCGATCGACAAAACCAAAGCCAACATCACTTAATATCTCTGACTCATTTTCTCTCAACTTCCTGTATAGCCTCATGGTGGCCAAACAATGCTCACATGATGGGAGTGGTCCTAGATCCTCTTGTACCCAGTTAATCCACTTCATTAGCCCTCTTATTCTATCCTAATCCTCTTTTATTCTAGCCAATTCTAGCCTATAACCTACCCTCGGGGCATCTATGTGCCCCATTGATGCTTTCAATCCCCATTCCCTCTTTCATTTCCCCCCCTCTACTCACCAAACACATGCACTGAATCATTCATGTGCATGCACTAAAACCATGGTGCACGTGTTGCACCATAGTCAGAGGCAATGATCTACAAACCTCTGCTCTTTGACCTTGTTGACCTCCCTACTCTCATTGTCCAATGCAAGCGCACACACTATCCGCGTGCACCTACCCCAATCTCGCTCTATTTACCCCAACCCCGCGCGCGCTGTATGTAACCACACGCGTTAACCTAGGGTGGTGGCGTTGAAACAACGATCAACGCCTTCTCCACGCTACCTTGTTAAATCCTATTTCTATCCCTAAATTCACTCTAATCTACCAAATCACTGAGTGGGTCCTGGGTACATACCAGTGGGCCATAGTGCACTGGTCTCTCATGTTGTCGGACTCTCTCCATGCAATGCTCATGAATGGGAATGAGTGCCATCTCTCTCTCCAAGGGATCTGTGCTATCTATTCTCCAATAGGTGTATGTGACAATGACCCTTCCTTGGGCCCTGTGGGCCTTATATGCCCCCCCCCTGTAGCCCTCTTTTCTCATCTTTCTTCCGCTTTCTTCACTTCATCATCTTTTTTATTTTTCTTCTCTCAGCTGTCATGCTTCTTTTTTCGAGAATTTTCCCAAAAATTTTCAAAAAATTCATGGTTAAATTCTCGGCCGGGCATTCTCTTCTTCTATCTTTTACCCACTGCCAATTTTTCCTTTGTGTAAAATAGGGGAAAAATGTAGACGTCCAAAATTAATTAAGTTAAAATATTATAATTAATTTTATCCTTTATAAATAATTAATTAATTTAATTATGGTAGCCTTTATTCTTCTTAGTATTAATTAAATTTAATCCTGTCACTATAGTCCAGATAATTGATTTATTTAATAAATCAATTATTCCCTATTCTTCTAAGGTTATTTAATTATTTATTTCTTCTAAAACCCCTTAGTTAATTAATCTAAATTAATTAGCTAAATCAAGTGATTCCTACAAATCACTTTTTTAAATCCTCCATTACCATAATTAATTCATCCAGAATCCCTCATAATCATGCTTAACATTATTCTTCAATTTTAAATTCCCCCATTCATTCTCTCTCCTCTTGTCAAATCCTCCTACAAATCCCACTTGTCCTCTAATCTCTCATTATCTCACCTAATCACCCTCTTAATCATTTGCTAGTGGCTAATCCCCATGATTAGCCACCAAGTCAACTCATAGACACAAATGGCTAAATCCACTTGTTCCCTCCTCACCTTCAACCTTAAATGCACCCAATTGGGTCATTTCAAGGATTTCATAATTTCACATTCTCCTATGCCTTTCACCTTCCCAAGGAATTTTAAATTCCTTTTCTCATTCCCTTTCCCCATGCATTTCATTATTTAGGAATTTTTAATTCCTCATCCATGCCCTAAGGAATTTTAAATTCCTTTTTATTCTCCCAATGTACTTGGGGATATCTTCCCCATGCACATTGTAGAGTGTGGAGACAACAAATGCCTTTATGGAAAATCTCTTGGTCTCCACACTTTTCACCTCATGTCCTCTCAATCTATGTGCTCCCTCTCTTTCAATATCAACCCTCAATTTTCATTCAATCTTGACCGTCTATTCATTCTCTCTCAAATCTATAAATTGATGTCTCCTCCCCTTCATTTTCCATCTCCAATCAAGTAAACTCATGCTAGCCTAATAGCTCTAGAATCATCACTTGTGAATACACATTATAGCCATATTTGCATCCATAATCCATCTTTGAGCACTCATCCTTCATCCATATCTACTTGTGCAATTTGGATAGCAACCCACATCCCAATATTGGACTGATCTAAATAAGTCAAGGAGGGGTGCATTCTTGGCTTCAACAAGAGTCCAAATCAGAGGAACAAGATTCCAAATCGGAGGAACAAGAGAGAACCCTCTCTTTCAAGGTATAAAAGTTTGTTTTATGCATTTTATTTGGTTTTTTATGTTATTTGAGTTTAAACTAACCTACTAACCTTTCATGCGTTTTCCCTTGGTTCAATAGTCTTTGCCTTCTTTTCTCCTGATGCGCAGTTGGATATTAGTAACAGCTATGGAAGTGATTGCTTATTCCAAACACTTACAAATGATTGTATTTTCATCAACAGATTAGTGCCCTCATGTGTGTCTCCTCTACTTTACAATCCCCTTACATATAATGGATGAGCATTCCTATCACTAGTGTTGTCCCCATTATCAACTTCTTAGAGACACAACATTGGAGGAGAAAAATACAAAATGGAATGATCTACTTCACAACTTCCTTTGGTCTCCATCAAATTTTTTATCTTATTACCTATGGTCATGAATTTAAGTTCATGGAGATTGAAGAAGGTCGATTATCATGATCAAGTTAAGAACCTTTATGCCAGTCTACCTTAGTGGTGTGTAATAGGAAGCTGGTTTTGAGTGAAATGTTACAAAGGAAAGTTTGATTGGGTAATTACCATCAAGAACAAGTTGGTGGGGATGTGGGAATTGGATGCAAGGTAACATAAAAAAGTTGGAGTCTCCTTTTCATCTTTCCCCATGATTTGTTGGAGGACACTATCAAATCCTCTTATGAAATGAAAATGAATTTTCTGGTAGTTGCACCAAATAGAATGGGAAGCACAAATCTATTGTTTTACTCCGAGCTTCCTGGTGTCTAGCTGAAGAAGAGATCAAATGGCCATCCAAGGAGGACAATTTTTTAACCTCTTAGTACTCCTTTCTATTTTTGAAGTAAAATCTAAACCTTTTACGTGGGTTTTTGCTTCTAGTCTAGAATTGGTAGGGCATTTGGGCTTTGATTTGATACTAGTTTTATTTCCTTAATGATTTGTTTAGCAAATAATTCAGATCTTTTGGTCTCATATTTGTCATATGCACTCAATTCTTGCTCAAATTGTTTCTTTTTATCACAATTATTGGTAGTATTGCTCGTTTACCTATAAATAGTCATTTTTTAAAATAAATGAATAGTATTTTTTTTGGGTTGGTTTTCACATAGAGATGAATATTGTCAGGGTAGCATATTGTCTATGCATGCACTCTTCATTCTATTTTTTTAATTAATTGAAAGTAAAAAAAATATTTATATTATGATTTATTTTAATTTTTAAAATTAATTAAAAACATTTGGTCAATGATGCCTTCGATTCTTACATAGACGTTGCCATGAAGGTAGCTGGGATTAGGAACTGCAACTAATAGAAGCATATAAGATAGAGTTGTTCAAGTGGTTGATGAAGTTTAGGTGAAATTTTGTATCTCTAGTAAAAAATATGTTCTCTTCTTCTCTTTTTTTTTGATGTGGGTGCATATATATGTCTAGAATTGTGATGAATCTCTTTCTATTTTAAAAGAAAAATGATAATAATATGGATATTAGTATTATTTTAAAATTAAATTAGATTAAAAAAAAATTAGAAGTTTTTTTGTGTGTTTAATGCTTTTCAAGGTCTTGTATTGATGCCAGAGCATCCTCGGTTCTTGGCAATCTTGCATCAACTAAAAACATTTCCTTTTCAGTTTGTTTTCTATTTTGCAGTTTCAACATTACTTTTTGTATTTTCTTGCATTGGCTCACCAAATCTTGTGGAGCTGGATTTTTCTTGAGGACATGATCATCTTCCTTATTCCTAAAGTACAAAGCATATAATTTTCTGACAAGTTATTGATTCTGGATTTCAAGACAATTTTCTGGCTTTGACACCAGAACTGCTTGTACCTATTTTTCTAAATCTTGTGGACCCTTTCCATAGCTTGTGGAGCCCCTGGTCATGGATTCCAATGTTCCTCGGTGTGTGGCCAACCTTCCCTTTGATCCACACTTCATCCTTTGGATTTTTTAGAGGAATATCTTTGGCGAAGGCTGACCTGTTGGTTTGACATGTTTGATCTTGTTCTTCAACATTTGATCCCTTTTGGGCCTATTGAATCTTCTTGGATCATATAAATCATTGTAATTGAGCATTAGAAATCAATTAGATAGAACATAGAAGATAGATCTTAAGATTTAGAGGTCCATAGTTGACCAATTCTGTAATTGAGCATGTATGTGGCAGGCTAGTGAGCTAAATCTTGTAACCCTGATGTTACCGGTTATCTGTAATTAGTTTTAATGATCTAGTTCATTCAGTTCTGCATTGCCTCCATCATATCCTCTTTTTTTTATTGTGTTTACTCTTGCTGCCTGATCTGGATTGATCTCTTTGAGGTCCTTCCTACCGGTGACTACGCTAAGTGGTATCAGAACGAGCTTTCATTCTAGAGATTGCATTGTCTTGAACATTTTGTTGTGGGGTGACAGACTGTGGAAATGACTTGCAGCTACAAAGGACTGGCATGAAGATGGCGCGAAGAGGAAATATGAATGGTGGAGCACACGAGATTGCAAACCCTATTGTGATGGAAATGTTGAGATGAATTGCAACACGGTTGGAAGCCATCGAGACAACCTAGAGAAGAGGCCGACATATTGAAGATGTGAGCAAAGAAGAAGAAGAAGAAGCACTGAAAGAACAAGTAGCAAATCCACTCATGATCGACCCAGAGAAAGAGAGGTTCTTAAGGTTTTTGAGTAGGGCGAACACTCAACCACATTTTACCCCACCAGAGTATGATGGAAAGTTGGATTCAGATTAATTAATGGATTGGATCTCGGAGATGGAAAAGCATTTTGATTTTGAAAACACTGCAAAAGAAAGAAAGATGAAATATGCTTGTACTCAGTTGAAAGGTTATGCCTCTCTTTGGTGGGAACATTTGCAGGTTGATAAACAAAGAAGAGGTAAAGATAAGATCAAAACATGGGAGCAGGTGGTTGCCAAATTAAAATCAAAGTTTATGCCAACTGATTATCATGTAAATCTGTTTCGGAAGTTGTAGAACTTGAACTAGAAAGAATCTAGTGTGAAGGAGTATACCGAAACACTCTACAAAATGAATATCAGATCCGAACATGTCAATGATGAGGTTGAACAAGTTGCAAGATATTTAAATGGATTAAAAATGTCTATACATGACGAATTCAGTTTGATCAAGTTACAAAGTGTATAGGAAGCTTACCAATATGCCTTGAAAGCAGAAGAGAAGTTGAACAAAAGGCATGCGAAGAGACAAAGAGGTAGAGGTGGAATGTTTTCCAAAGGAAGATTTCAAGGAGGAAGAGGATATTATGGAGGAAGAGGAACTTGTACAAATAAAAATAAGGACAAGGAGATAAGAAAAGATGACAATTCATACCGGAAGGATGACATAAATTTCTACTAGAGAAGAGAACCTGATGGCTACCAGAATGAAAATTTTGGAAAAGATGACATAAGACAAGATAAGAGAGTGTTTAGAGCTACTTTATTTAAGTGGAGAGGGGAAGGACATCATGTTTTCAAATGTAAGAAGACAAAGAACACTGTGAGAACAACATTGGGAGAAGAAATCCCCACTAGATTAGCTAACAAACTAGAAGACAAAGAACTGTTGATGATGAGGAGAGATTTGTGTCATACCAGAGAAAATGAAGAGCCCTTGAAGAGGAGAAATTTGTTCAAGACTAGATGTAGGTTATTTGGTAAGTGCTACAAAGTAGTTATTGATAGTGGTAGTTTAGATAATCTTGTTTCAGAAGAGATGGTGAATAAATTGAAGTTGGAAAAATTGAAACACCCTAAGCCATATCAAATAGCATGGATTCATGATGATCATAAGTTGTTAGTAAGTGAGAAATGTTTGGTGAAATTAAAAATTGGAAATAATCATGACGAAGTCTTGTGTGATATCATGCTTATGGATGTTTGTCACCTTTTGTTGGGTAGACCTTGGCAGTTTGATAGACATGCAATACATGATGGGAGAAAGAACATATAGACTATTGTAGCAAATGGGATGAAGAAAACCTTGTTACCCTTGGAGGAGCCCCTGAAGAGTGAAGTCTGTACGAATTTTAGAATCTGTTTGGTGGATGGAAGTAAATTCTTGGATGGAATGAGACATGAGAATGTGCATTTTGCCATAGTTCCTAAGAAGACTGCGAATCTGGAACATGAAGAACAACCAAAAGAGATAAAAGAGTTGCTGATAGAGTATGAAGATTTCAGATAATTTGCTTGATGGATTACCACCTATGAGGAGTATCAGTCATTGCATGGACCTGATTCTCAGAGCTAGTTTGCCTAACAAAGGTGCACACCGATTGACACCAACAGAGAATGAAGAGTTGAATAGACAAGTACATGAATTGTTGAATAAATGTCTAATCAGAGAAAGTTTGAGTCCCTATGTAGCACCAACAATATTAGCACCTAATAAGAATGGAGAATGAAGGATGTGGACCGATTCCAAAGCAATTAAAAAGATCACAGTGAAGTACCGGTTTCCTTTACCTAGGATGGATGACATAATAGACTATCTAAGTGGAGCCAAATACTACACAAAGATAGACCTGAAGAGTGGATATCATCATGTTAGAATTAGAGAAGGAGACGAGTGGAAGACAACATTCAAGATAAATGAAGGATTGTATGAATGGTTGGTGATGCCTTTTGGGTTGACTAATTCTCCAAGTAATTTCATGAGGTTGATGAATGAGGTATTGATGAAATTCTTGGGTAAGTTTGCTATTGTATATTTGGATGACATTCTGATTTTCAATAAGACAAAAGATGAGCATTTGTTTCATTTAAGACAAGTTTTGCAGAGGTTAAGAGAAGAGAAGTTGTTGATAAACCTAAAGAAGTGCACTTTCATGAAAAAAGAGTTAGTCTATTTGGGATTTGTGATATCTGTGGATTGATTGAAGATGGACCCTGAGAAGGTGGAATCAATTGTTGAGTGGCCTACACTGGAAAGCTTTGGAGAGGTTAGATCATTTCATGGATTGGCTAGTTTCTACTGGAAGTTTATCAAAAATTTCAGTTCAATTTGTAGTCCTATGACTAAGAGAATGAGGGGAGATAGGAAGGAATTCAAGTGGACAACCAAAGCAAACAAAAGTTTTGAATTGTTGAAGTAGAAAGTGACTAAACACCCTGTGTTAGCTCTACTATATTTCAACAAAGTATTTCAAGTGGGCTGTGATGCAAATGGGAATGCAATTGGACTCGTGTTGATGTCAGAAGGAGATATTCAATTTATGATAAGGAATTTTATGCCATAGTTCAAGCCTCGAAGAAGTGGAGATATTACCTATTGCCTAAGGAGTTTGTGTTGTATACTGATCATCAAGCCTTGTAGTATTTGAACAGTCAAAGTAAGTTGAATCAGAGACATATGAGATGGGTATAATTTTTGCAGAGTTACACCTTTGTGTTGAAGCATACGAGTGGAAAGTCAAACAAAGTTGCTGATGCATTAAGTAAGAGGAATTTGTTGATAAAGATGAGAGTGATAGTATTAGGATTTGAGGAGTTGAAGACCTTGTATGATGATGACCCAAATTTTGCAGAACCTTGGAAAGCATGTAGAACATCGGTTATGGTAGATAGAAGAAATTGGTTAGATTATTTCTTTCAAGATGGGATGTTATTCAAAGGAGTTCAGTTGCGTATACCTAAGAGTTCTATGAGGGAGAATCTAATAAAGGAGAAGTATAGCGGAGGATTAGCCAGACACTTTAGTATTGACAAAACAATAGCATTGGTGAGTGAACATTACTTTTGGCCTCAGATTCATAAGGATGTTAGGAAATTTATGAAGAGTTGTAGAGTTTGTCAAGTTGCAAAAGGTAGTAGTCAGAATGTAGGACTCTATACACCTTTGACAATACTAGAGAGACCTTGGGAAGACATAAGCATGGATTTCATACTTGGATTGCCTAAGACACAAAGAGGGAATGATTCTATATTTGTGTTGGTGGATAGACTCTTGAAGAAGGCTCATTTCATACCTTGTAAGAAAACATCAGATGTAGTGCATGTAGCTGACTTATTTTTCAAGGAAGTGGTGAGATTACATGGATTACCTAAGAGAATAGTTTCAGACAAAGATACTAAGTTTGTCGGTTATTTCTGGAGAACACTTTGGAAAAAGATGAAGACAAAATTGAAGTTCAGTTCTACTTTTCACCCATAGAAGTTGATGGACAGAAAAAGGTAGTAAACAAGAGTTTAGGAAATTTGTTGAGATGCCTAGTTGGAGAAAAAACTGAAAGTTGGGATTTGATTCTTGCACAAGTAGAGTTTGCTTACAACAATTTAGTGAACAAGAGTACCGAAAGAACACCTTTTGAGATTGTTATCAGAGCATACCCTAGAGATATATCATAATTGAGAGATATCAATAATGAAGACAAGCAGAGTGTAGAGGTAGAAGAATTTGTAGATCACATGAAGGCCTTACACATTCAGGTTAAGCAACATTTGGAGGATATGAACAACAAGTATAAGGAGAAAGCATATGAGAATAGAAAACATAAGGAATTTAAAGTTGGCGATGAAGTGATGGTGTATCTGAGAAAAGAGAGATTTCCAATTGGAACTTATAACAAGTTGTAGATGAGGATGTTTGGACCTTGAAAGATCTTGAAGAAATTTAGTTTCGGAAATGCATATGAAGTGGAGCTACCAGATAGTTGAGTATTTCACCCATATTTATAATTGCAGATCTACATCAGTATCATGAATCAGAATTTAGGGAAGACAATATTGCTGACTTGGAGAAATAGTTTCTCCAGAAGGAACTGGATTAGGTTGAAGATGTGTTGGACATTAGGATTGGGCATAGTACCCGAAGCATTCAATACAAAGAGTATCTTGGGAAATGGAAGGACAAACCAGTTGAAGATTCATCTTGGATTTCTTAGGCAGATGTAGACCACCTTGATTTCCGTCTGACCCTGACAAAGTGAGAGACTCACTTTTTCAACAACCCCATATGTCTGATGTAGGAGCATCCCTAGTTCTTGGCAATCTTGCATCAACCAAAAATATTTCCTTTTCAGTTCATTTTCTGTTTTGCAAGTTTCAACCTTTCTTTCTGTATTTTCTTGCATTGTCTCCCTAGATCTTACAGAGCTGGATTTTGCTTGACCACATGATCATCTTCCTTATTCCTAAACTGCAGAGCATTTGGATCATTTTTTGACAAGCTATTAATTCCAGATTCTGAGATAGTTTTTTGACTTTGACATCAGAACTGCCTGGATCTATTTTGTTGAATCTTGTGGACCCTTTCCATAGCTTGTGGATCCCCTGGTCATGGATTCCAATGTTCCTTGGTGTGTGGTCGACCTTCCCTTTGAGGAAAACTAATTAAATGGATTTTATTCATTTAATCATCATTTAATCACCTATTAATTAGACTAAGGTTTAATTAATATCCCTATTCTTCTAATTGAATTATTAATCAAATTACAGATTTGATTAATTACCCTTTCTTCTAATCTATCCCACTAATTAAACTAAGGTTTGATTAAGTACCCTTTAGCCACTTAATTGAAAAAATCTTATTTATTTAAATAACAACCTTTTCCCTTTTAATTAAATTCACATTTGATTAAAAATCCCCTTTGAATTTAAATAAATCAATATTTCTTTGTAAACGATCCCCCAACTTGCAAAATCCTACAAATGCAAGTTGCACCTTTTTGGCAAAAATAAACCTTTTTATTTCATCTGAAAATACCTATTCCCCCCCCCCCCCCCAACTTGCATTTTCCTACATTTCTCATTAGCATCCTAATATCCTTCTAGAACCTATCTAATCCCCTCATTATCCTAATTAATCGACTTTGTTTCTTCCAAGGTTGCTCACACATGTGTGAGCACATATCCCCCTTCCCCCTAGTACCTTTGTTCCTCCCAAGGTGGGACCACATTGAATTTTCACCTCTCTCCCCCCTGTAACACTTGTCATAAGGCTAAGCTTGCAAATCTGGGACCACATTGATCCTCACCCTCTCCCCCTTTTTACATTTGTCACAAGGCTAAGCCTTCCAACCCAGGACCACATTCTTCCTTCAATCTTGACCATTGGTTTTCAAGCCTTCAACTCTATAAATTAAGCCTCTGTCCATCAATCAAAGATGAGACTTTTATGATAGCCTTATAATGCCTTTTTGATTCTAGATCAATCATCTCATGCATCAAAATTATATTCATTTTGCAGGTTATCAAGGATCTCAATTTCTCTTAGTCTCATGTCTTGCATTAAATCTTACATTTCATCTTTTCATATCATTGGATCATCTAGCTAGGATCTTAGTTGCATTCATTTTGATCTTGGCATATCCTTCAATCTTTCTCTTTAGGTTGACATCTAAAAGATCAAGTGCTCTTCCAAGTGAGAGCCACCTTGAATCTTGAAGATCCTTGGAGATAGAGGAACATGAGATGTGCTTGGGGTTCTTGATTTTGAAGCTAACTTAATTTAGTTTTTATTTTGATTTCTAACTCTAACATAATGTTTCATGTGTGTGTTTGATGTTGTTTGACTCTTTTACATATTCCACACTTTAGAGCATACATTTTTGGTGCCCACCGTTGGTCTCGAACCCACGACCACAAGGTTAAATGGTTTAGTTTTTTTATGGATTTGACTAATCGAACTAACCATTTTATGATGATACATTTTGGCATGCAAAAGACACATTCGATTTTGGATTTATATAGTTGACTAATTCCATTATGCTATTATGAGCATTTCTACATTTCGATATAATTTTCATGCATTGAGTTAATTATAATGTATTCTATTTTGATGGATGTTCACCCTATTTTATTTTTTTAATTGGTAATGATTATATTCTACGAGGAGGTGATTCATTAAGGCTTTCTGTGTTAACAATCAATTTACATTGTCTATGCTCTCCTCATTTTATTTGCATCTGCAATCAACGCATACTTACCTATTTCTTTGACGTTCTTCTATACTTACCCATTTCTTTGAAATGTATTTTTTTTTATGCTTGACACTTGCATTTGCATGTAAGTATTTTGTTATATCTTTGCAACGAGAAGCACCCACAACAACACAGGCACATGATGCCACTAGCAAAGGTTGTGGAAGGCAGCTTTGCATCAGCCGATTGCATTTGTGTGTCCTCTCTTCCATATATTTCACCATTATGCTTTGATGTTACTCTATTCAATTTGTACTTCAGATCGGCTAGCATTTGTTTTCTTTTGATTCCTTGCATTCATTTCAAATTTAACTAAGAACTTTGTAGATGCCGGAAGAGGGACATGACCAAAAATATGATTTCCTCCACCATTTGACTATATATTTGTGTTTGATTGTTGAGGTTCTCGTTTGGATTTGTTACCATTGAGTTCACCAATCTTATTTCCCACTATTCTCTCTCCTCCCAATGGTTTTTTTTTAATGGAAAATGATGCTAAATCAACTTGTGAGTGTTGGGTGTTGGGAATGATTTTCTAAAGTATGGGGGCTCATCATTAATGAGAGAAGGAAACTCCATTCTCTATGCTTTGATTGACATCTATACCCTATTCCTAAGATCCCATCACGACACAGGCTGGAAGGAGGCCGACAAAGGTTGTCGAATTTGGCTTTACACCTGCAATTTGCATTTGCTTGAAAAAAATTTTGAGCTTTTTTTTTTTTCAACGATGCTAATTTGAACAAACTCTGTGATCAGATTCATTCCATGAATTCCAATTATTTCTCCTTTCCCTAGCCAATCCAATTCTCTTCCCAGCGAATAGTTTTTTTCTCTTCCTCACCGATACTAAATCCAAAGTTATTTTGTTTTGTGCAAAGGATTCGATCCATCAAAGTCGTTTAGATTTTGATTTGTATATTATTGTAATTTGTTATGTAAAGAAGGAATTTCCATATCCAATGACTGTTTCAAAGTTGAAATATATTGCCTGCGTTCATGAATTTTTATGGTTTCAAATGTGACAACACTTTTGTTTTTACTAAAATTTCCTGCAAGGGAAGAAAAGACTATGTGGAAGACGATATGTGAATTGGGGGAAAAAGGTCTATAAATACATTTGAGAAATCTCCAGGTCTTTACAAGACAAGAAAAGATGTTGTGTGCAGTTGCCTTCAAATTCCAAACAATAGCAACAACTGGAACTAGTGAACACAATCTTCCTGGTTGGCTAGAATGGTGTGTTTGAAAGCATCTTCCTTATACAGACCAGAGATGCTTTCAACATAGGAAGAGTAGAATGGCTCACAAGGCCTGTTTTTTAAGACAATTAAGAGGAAACAAGTGGATGAAGTAGGAAAATTACCAAACAAATGAAACATCAGGTTTTGTAAGTCGAAATATTTGTCTCTTCAAAATATTTCATTAAGTCATTTCTTTTGATTGTTGGCTAACTTGAGTGCAGCTGTAGGATATGGTGAAGTTTCTAACAAATTGTTTTTGCAGGTGTGGAAGAGTTTGAAATTTTCAATTGTTCTTTAAACAATCTTTTTAACTGGGCAAATTGATCAATCCTAGGATAGACAATTTGATTTTTTTACAACAAATAGCTTAAAACAAACAATCACATTGTCATTTTTCTACAATTCGGGCTAAAATGAAAAATTGCATATTTTACTATCTTGGGCTAAAAAGAACAATCAACTTGTCATTTTTTGGGCTCTAAAAAGAACAACAATCTTTCATTTTCTTGCAAAGGTAAAATTCACAATCAATCTTTATTTGCAAGTTAAAAAGAACAATCAACTTGTCCCTTTTTCAAATCGATTTACTTTATAGCAACGTTCTTTCATTTTGTTGACTAGGATTTCAAACTCCTAGTTTAGGAGATCATTTCTATGGGGGACTAAAATAAGCACCATGTTTGATTGGAGAAACATCTCCAATTAAAACTTAAAAAACAATTGCTTTGAAAGGGTAAAAAGAGCTTTGTGTGCTTTGTCTTGAGTGGTAGGTATATGCTCTCCCCTTAATTGGGTGATCAAAAAGACAAACCTATTATTTTCATGCTTTATTTACTTCCAAGCATTTACAACCTTTAGAGGTTCTGCCTTCCCAAAGCCTTGATGGGGCTAGTGAGAAGGGTATGACCCAAGTGGGCAATTAATTTATCGCCAAGTTTACCAACCCACTATAATCAAATGTGGAGGCTGATGAAAATACCCTCCAATGATAGTGTGTATTTGATAACCTTCCCTTAGTATCCTTGTGATGCGAAAAATATTTTTTTCTAAAGGTCAGGAAGTCTCTTAATTGAGTTTGTCATTTTCCACTTTGAACGAAATCCTTATTACGAACCATAGAAGTAGAAACTTTGAGCCGAGTCAGTTGCCATACATTGGCAATATCATAGTGCAAGGATGGGGAAGAATCTGCCCCTAAGATTACTCACCATACACCTCCTAAGATAACTACTCAATTGAGGAGTAATCCTCTTTGGGTTAATTTCTGGATGAAGGCAAAAAAATGGGTGCCCTTTAGGGGGCGACACAGCTATTTGAGCTGAAGGAGTATTGAGTGTGGGCTATGATATTGTCAATGATCCTTGAATAAAGAGTCCACTTGGTGTGTCTTATTTGTATCCAAACCAGTGAAAACATTGGGGATTTGAACACATCCTCAAAAGAACATACACTCAATGTTTAGCATTAGGATGGGCACTGTCTTCATGTGTGCTATGTATTCTTGTCATAAATGGTAAAACATCTTGCAAAAATATCAAAAAATCAAATTGAAAAATCAGTTCAAAACAAGGAGAGATCATAAGTGAAAGAAATTTTCAAATCCAACAAATCACCTTTGGAGGTGGTTATCAAATTTGCAACTATCCTTAGGCAATATTTTCATCCAACCAATTTAGAGGAGTATCAAAACCAAGTGATCAAGAGTTTATCATCCAACTATCTCGACAACAATACCTAGCTAGGTATTCAAGTTAGTTAAATCAGGTTTCTGTATTGGGAAACTTTATCCATATCATTTGACACACTTTGTCATAGGGGCCTATCTAACAAACTCTTTATTCAACTTAGTAAGCTTGAGTATTCGAAACAAAGTATCCATATCAACACTCTTAGATCATTTGTATTACCACTCCCCGTATTTTGAGAAGAAAAAGTCTTTGTCAAAAGACTAAGTTGAAGAAGAGACAACCTAGTCCTAGGGCACTTATCAAGAGGAGAAAGTTTCTCTACATCAATCGTCAACTCTTTGTATCACATCAAATTTTCTTGAGTCATATGCAATTGTCTCTCCAATGAAAAACCAATGATTTTGACAAAGAGCCTTTGAGAGTAGGGATTACACTCAGAAAGAAGCATTGAATCAATGCCTTAACAAAGGGGGAAAGATCAATCTCGCCTTCTTTCCAAGAATTTCCATCACTTACAATGAAGATCGGCCTAAGCCACCAACTCCACCAAGAACCTTGTCAGGAGAAGAGGAATTCACCACTATAGAGATATATTGATGTCCATTGTCACTCGATCTTGAAAAGGAAAATAATTAGATCCACAACCATAATGGGGGAAGAGGAGATCATCAAGGAGCTCATCCAATAATGCCAACAAAGTGCTGCTCTCCAAAAACTCATGGAAAGGCTAATAGATTTCAATAAACAAAAGTACCTCCTCATGCTAAATATCAAAGGAGTGAGGATGCATGAGGATTTTGACATGGAAAATTCAAGAACAAGGCCAAGGGCCTACATATTCAACACTCAAAATCAAGAACACGTAAGAGGAGACTAAAGCCAAGACAACGTCCGCAACCAAGACAATACCCATGATCATGATGATATTAGTGAACAAGGGGATGTCCCTCATCAAAGGTCCAACGAAGATAATTTTCCCCTAGCTAATATTACATGACAACTCCAAGCACTTCAATGACAAATGCAGGATGTGCAACAAGGGTCCACGATAAGGTACTCCTTGGTAGACATTTGTCCTTATCCTTTTGATAGGAGGTTGAACATGATACCTTTCCCACCAAATTCAGATATACCAAAGTATGACAAATACAATGGTAAGGGTGATCCTCGTGATCATGCTAGAGAATTCTGCACTATGATCTTAGACTTTTCCCACAACGATGTATACATGATGAGGCTATTGTCGACATTTTGAGATTGTTGGCATTTTGCATAGAGATTGAATTAATGATATGTTGTCATTAATGTCAATTGAACCAGTAATGATATTCATGTTATTGCTGATATTTGTTGTTTTTGATAATGGCTAGTAATCTGTAAGAAGAGCTTTGTGGAAGATGTTGTGAACCTGTATGTAGAGTTTGTGAGTTGAACTGGTGAACCGATGTAAAGGGTTAAACCTTTCTATGTAATGTAATCGGTAAAGAAAATCCTGATGTACTTGTTTAACCGGAACAAATGAATTCATAGGAAGATGATAATGAAGAAGCTGAACCTGAAGAGAATGATTATTGTATTCCCAGGAATGTGTCCTGAACAAATAATTGGAGATAAGGGTATGTTCATTACTCAATCCAAGTATGTGAAATAGGTTTTGAATACTTTCGGTATGAGTGACTGTAAACCAGTTGGAACCCCAATGGTTATAGGCTGTAAATTATCCAAGGAAGATGTATCTAAGTCTGTAGATGAAAAGGAATACAGGTCAATGATTGGAAAATTACACTATGTTGTTCATAGTCGACCGGATATTGCCCATGTAGTTGGTATTGTTGCTAGATTTCAGAAGAATCCAAAGGAGGCACATCTGATGGCAACCAAGAGAATTTTTAGATATCTAAAAGGTACTATTGACTATGGGTTATGGTATCCATATGGTAAAAATTTTGATTTGAAAGCATACATAGATGTTGATTGGGTAGGAGATATTGATGACCGGAACAGTACTACCGATAGAAAATTCTTTCTAGGAGGAAGGCTAGTTTCATGGAGTAGTAAAAAGCAGAGTTGCACTTCACAATCTACTGCTGAAGCTGAGTATGTAGCAACTTATATGAATTACACACAAGCTATGTGGATGAGGCACATTTTGGAAGGTTTGAAGATGGAAATCTCAGAACTAATAAAGATTTTGTGTGATAATACAAGTGCAATAAATATTTCTAAAAATCTTGTTTTGTACGCAAGGACTAAGCACATTGAATTGAAATATCACTTCTTGAGGGAAAAAGTTCAAAGTAAAGATGTTATCTTGGAGCATGTTTCTACCAAGGAGCAACTTGCAGATATCTTTACCAAACCTCTGCCTAAGACCACTTTCGAGTATCTTAGAAGTCAATTGGGAGTTGTCCCTCTTCATAAAGTTAGTTGAGTATGATGCTGATTGCATCAGTCCCTGAACCACTTGTAGAATTTTACATGGATTGATGAAGAAGTGGATGTATTCCACAGGGGGAGCATCAAGTTGTAGAATGATGTTGATGCACAGTGAGAGCAAAATTACATGTTTTACTTTCACTTTGGCATTGCTGTCAAAGGGGGAGAGGAATTATGTGATTGAGGAGAAGAATTATGTGTCAGATTAGGTGAACCAACGGCTGGTTGAAGACAAACAGAGCAAGGTGAATACTTGGTAATGTAAACCAGGATTCCTATTCACCAATCTCAACAACAATCAGAGGCATTGATATTTGTATTGCCATCAATGCCAAAGGGGGAGATTGTTGGCATTTTGCATAGAGATTGCATTAATGATATGTTGTCATTGATGTCAATTGAACTGGTAATGGTATTCATGTTATTGCTGATATTTGTTGTTTTTGATATTGGCTAGCAACACTTCAGTTTGGAAGCTTTAAAAAGAACAAGCAAACTTTACTTTTGCAAATATTTTAAAAAGAAAAAGAACCTCACCATCCTTTGGTGTCTAAAAGGATCCACTTTACTTTTTCAAGATAAAGAACCTCATTTGTCAAAAGTTTTTGAAGCCAACCAAAAGAGGGAAGTTCTTCCCCTTTATCGATTTCTTTTTGTTGACCAAATCGAACTCTTTGCTTTGTTGACCAGCATTTTTATACTAGCTTAGAAAATCATTGATTTGGGAACTAAAATAAATACCATGCTTTTTTGGAGCAACATCTCCAAATAGACCTTAACAAATCACTGCATTGAAAGGATAAAAAGAACCTTGTTTACCTTGTCTCGAAAGTGGAAGGTATATGCTCTCTCCTTAATTGGGCGATCAAAAAGCCAAACCACTCTTACGCTTTCAATATTTCAAGCAATAAAAACTTTAGCAGGCCTGCCCTCCCGAGGAGCTAAAAACTCTTAAAGCCATTTTTTTGGCCGATGTGAGGGGAACGACCTAAGTGGGAAATGACTTTTCCACCAAGTGTTCCAACCCACTATAATCAAAAGTGGAGGGTGACGAAAGTCCCTTTCAATGTTTTCGCACAACGATTAGCCTTCCTCCAATATCTTTACGATAAGTAAATCCTTTGTTCTAAAGGTTGGGAAGCCTCCTGAGGGAGTTTATCACTGACAACCGAACAAGAAGCCTGATTACGAACCTTAGCAATAGAAACTTTGAGCTAAGTCAGTATCAAAACATTGGCAATATCATAGTGCAAGGGTGGGGAAGAATCCGCCCCCAAGATTACTCACCATATATCTCCCAAGATAGCTACTCAATTGTGAAGCAATTCACTTTGGGTTAATTTCTAGCAAAAGGCAAAAAAATGGGCACCCCCTAAGGGGTGACAAGGTTGTTTGAGCTAACGAAGTATCTAGACTAGTGGGCTATGATGTTGTTGATGACTTTTGAATAAAGAGTTTGATTAAATTGCATTATCTGTATCCAAACCTATTAAAACACTGGGGATTTGAACACATCCTCGCAGAATATACACTCTTTGTTTAGAATAGGCAAAAATGGTTATCTTTTTCATGTTGTGTTTGCATTTCATACTTCAGAAAATTATCCATAGCAGTTGAGAAAAAGTTAAAAATCTCAAAAAAACCACAAAGTCAAAACAAATAGGGCAGTTTAGCGTGTAAAAGCAACCTTTTAGCGCATTTGGAGAAAAAATTAGCTCTTTGAAAGCATCTTTTAGCACGTCCAAGCTTCAACATAGAGAAAACATTTTATAAAATAGTGCATAAACAACTCACACATTTGACAGATAAAACTTAGCGCTTCTTAAAGAACAACTCAATGCTTTGGAGCAACAACTTAGCGCTTTGAGATCAAAGGGTAGCGCGTAGGAAGAACATACTAGCGCATAACTTTCTAGACCAAGTCAAAACCAAAAAATTCAAGTTAGCACGTAAAAAGGACAACTTAGCGCGTTGAGATCTTTCTATAGTGCATTGATAGCATTTGTTAGCGCATTGGGTCTCTGGCTTAGCACATAGTCGAAACTGAGAAAACAAAGAACAAACATAAACTTTTTTGAAAAATTTTAAAAATAGTTTGGGAATCCATTTCAATCCTCACTCAACTCTGTCAGGGAGAAATTCAAATCAGAGTGTCAGAACTATCCCAAAACAATCAAATCAATATATCCTTAGAACAAAGTTGTCAAGTCCAAAACTAGCTAAAGGATAAAAACATTTTCCTATCAAAATTAGGTAACATCATCACACATATCAAAAGGTCCTCCAATCAAATGGATTTCATCCTTAAAAACATACTTGTAAAGTTGTCAAATTGAGTTTCCATATCAGGAAAGCTCTTATTCCATAACATTTAATGCACTTTGTCGTGAGGGGGCATCTAAACCTTCATTTGATAAAAACAGACTTAAGTTTCCAAACAAGGTATCTTAATCCAAAACAAATCAAAGGAAACCATTGATCACTTGTGTATGACTAATCCTCAAATTCTGAGAAGAAAAAGTATTCATCATAACACTAAGTTAAGGAAACAACAACCTAGTTCCTAGAAACTTGCTAAAAGGAATAAATTCCTATACATCTTTCACCAACTCTTCAAATCACATCACACATTCCTCCATCATATGCACTTGTATCTTCAAAACAAATCAAATGAATTTGACAAGGAACCATTAAGGAGTAGAGCATTCTGCCAAAAAGTAGCATTCAGCCAACACCTAAATCGAGGAGGAAAAATCAATTCAACTTTCTTCCCAGAAGTTTGCATCACTTACAACATACCTCGATTTGAACCACCAACCCTCAAGAAAAACATCAACGAGGAATTTATCCCCTTTGTCATAGAAAGTTTCTACTAGATGCCTATTGTGACTCGCTCTCAATGAAACAAGCAAAGTGAACCACAACTAGAGTCCAACATGGGTCAAAGATTATCAAATCCTTTCAAATATCCAAATCTAGAAGACACAAAAATCACTGAAGAACTCCTCCAAGAATGTCAAGAAAGTGCCTCATTTCAAAGACTTATGGAAAGACTCATAGAGGCTGACAAAGAAAAATACCTGCTCATGCTCACAAGTAAAGGAGTTAGGATTCCTGAAGACTTTGATACTAACACCTTTAGAACAAGGTCTCGGCACTATACTTATCGAGAACAACAAAAAGAAGAAGATGCATGTGACCCTGAGCAAAACATACCTAAAGAAAACATACCTAAGTCACACATACCACAACACATGCCTACCCAAACTAAAAACAATGAGAGGGAATAACTCTTCCCTCGGCAAGCAAATGCACCCTCGGTTTCTCTCACACAAAAAATGCAAATGCTACAAAAGCAAATGCAGGACATGCAACAAGGATCAACAGTATGATATTCCTTAAACAAAATTTGTCCTTATCCTTTTGACAAAAGATTAAACATGGTACCTTTCCCCCCAAATTCAAACATTTCCAAATTTGACAAATATGATGGGAAAGGTGATCCTTGTGATCATGTTCGAGAATTTTGTACCATGAGCCTGGAATTTTCCTATGATGACACCTATTTGATGAGGTTATTCCCAAGAAGCTTGGCAGGACAAAAAATGGAATGGTTATCCAAAATCACACCTCCTATCAGATCCTTTGATGAATTAGCCAACAAATTTATCACTCAATACTCCTACAATATTCAACATACCATCACCATGCTAGATGTTTGCAATACCAAACAAAAGAACAACAAAACATTCATGGTGTTTCTTCAATGTTGGCGATGGATGGTTTCAAGATATCCTCAAGATGTGCCCAAAAAGGAAAAGATGGAAATTTTCTTTGACATTTTGAATAGTGAGATGAGTTAAATACTCAAGCTCCAGTGCATACCATATTTTGCTAAATTGATTGAAAATGGCATCCAAGTAGAAGAGGAATGTGTTAAGAAAGGAACCTTGAAATTCTTCAAATAAGGAACTAATTCACCCAACTCTCATTACAAGAACTAGAACAACAACAACAACTTAGACAAAATTAGGTTCTGGACCAGAAACAAAAGTACTGGAAATGATGGAGGAAACGATGCTAATGACATAAAGTCCAAACAACCAGTATTGGTCTTATCAGGCAATCCTTAGGCTACCAAGAATCAAAAGGGTGCTAACCAAGGTACTAACACATATACACCAAATACCAATCTAGAACATCCTGACACAAACAACACCAACAACACCCAAAAAAACAAGACAAATCGAGGACCTAATGCAAACTCACGGGGTAACACCAACAACTTTCCTAAATGCATTTACACACCATTAGGGAAATCATTAGAGTCAGCATTCAGAGAGCTCCTGGCAAACAAAATTATCTCATTACCAATAATCAACAACTTTGAACCACAAGTCAAACCACCTTGGTGGAATGACTCACACTTTTGTGATTTTCATCGAAACAAAGGACATCAAACAAATGATTGCATGAGGCTGAAAAACATTGTTCAAGACATGATTGATAGAGGTGATTTAACAGTCGATGGTCTCAAAACAAATGGTGACCATGGGGCCTTTAAAAATCCTCTTCCAAATTACAACAAGGATGGAGCTTCAACATCAAACCATACAGGTAGAGCTCGTATCAATCACATATACAATAACACCATCAATCATATATCAACAGATGACAATCAAGTAAGTGTCATTACAATCAAGGACAAATGCGAACATGAATCAATCAATGTAACCACTAGAGCTCAAAAATATGTCTTGGAAGGGCATACATCAACAGCAAACACCATACCCAAATTTCAATATGATCTGGTCAATCAACTGTGCAAAACTCCTACTCAAATATCTATACTTGAATTGCTGAAACTTTCACCAAAACACAAGAACATCTTGGAACAGGCACTATTGGAAACAAATGTACCTCAAGATCTGGATATTGAAAAATTCCAAGCCATGGTAGCTCACATGACAGGGCCTCATAATCTCACCTTTTCTGAGCATGATAATATTTCATTGAGCCATCCACACAATACTCCACTCCACATTGAAGTATTGGTCTACAAACATCGAGTTAAAAGAGTATTAATAGATGGAGGAGCGAGACTCAATATTTGTACCTTAAAACTTATCCGTGCATTAGGCTTATTTGAGCAGTCTATTGATCCACGCAAAAAGATCACTATCAAATCATATGATGATGAAGAAAGATCATCCAAGGGAACCGTGATGTTTCCAATTCAAGTGGAACTGATACAAAAGGACACTATGTGCCAAGTCTTAGACATAGACCTCACATACAATATTTTATTGGGTCGACCTTGCATACATGAAATGCAAGCAATACCCTCGACTTACCACCAGTGTGTTAAGTTCCCATACAATGGGCAAGAGATTTCTATATCAATAGATCATAACCCTTTTCAACATTGTAATGCTATGGGGGCATCCCAAGATAGTTTGGTTCCACATAACAGAGAAAAAAAAACTTCCTCAGCACCAGATCTTCAGCAAGAAAAGCTTAAATATCTATCCATGGATTTTAAATAAAATATGAAAATGAAAGAACAAGGCATGGGAGGGCACTCTTTGGAACCCTTGTGTCTAATCAACTTACCAGCATCGCCTAAATCTCATGGGCTACCTTCAACATCAATACATCAAACAACACAACCAATCACCAAGTTTGATGGCAAATTTATCCAAATAGGCACACTAGCACATGAATCAGAAGAAAAGGACATCCTTAGTTGGTTATACAAAGATGAAGAAGAAGTCAGAGCAACTACTATGGAAGTACCTATACCAACATAGCTGTATGGAAAAGGCTACCTGATCATGCAACAAATGGGATACACTAGCAAGGGACCTATCGACAAGCATCACGAAGGTGTCACAGAACCATTGGATCCTCCTTCATAGTTTTCTAAAGACAAAACAGGATTGGGATATGAACACACTCTACCCCCAAAGAAGACACCAAATAAATATCAAAAACCTTAGTGGAAGGCAAAGAAGAAATACAAGGAGGACTCATGGCAGGAGGCACTATTTGAATCAACAGAAAGAATACGAAAGGAACGTGAATACTAGGAAAAAGAGACACAACACGAGGAGTTGGCCATTCAAAGAGAAGAAGCATCTTATGTGGAAGTCCGTCATTACTCCCCGAAGAGAGAAAGTATATGAGAAAATGCAAAGAGTAGAAGCAGGATCTAATACAGAATCAAAGAAAACTATCAGACTAGTATCAATCATCAACGACCTATTTTCACCCTACAACATACCTATCCATAACACTGAAAGAATCTGGGATAATACTTCTTAGACTGATTCAAATGATTATGAATGGGGCAGCTATTCAAATGTTACTGAAGATATTACAAAAAATGCTAGTCATACACCCCTTTCTCAAGAAGAACAAGGCACAGAGCCTAGACTACTTGAATTTGGTCCACAAAATATCTATGGTGCCAAGGAAAATGAGCACTGACATTACGAGAAAGTCTACACGAAAGATGATACCATCGAAGACCTTGACAAAATCATTAAATTATTTAATATCCTAGCCAAACTTGATGCTACCTCTATCCTAACACTTACAGTAGCTGAACTCGACCCACCCAATGACTCTTTACCACTTGTTTTCCCTGATCTCATAGACTGGGATGAACCTGAAAATCATGACATACCTATTTTCCCAAATGATGATTCCATTATCCATTACTTAGATACTGTCAACCCAGAAACAGACTCTACCAACAAACAAAGTAATGACATCTGCAATCAGGAGAGTGCCAAGTCTCTCAGTCACAAAAATGAAAGAAATAAAGGATCTACTGTTGAAAACCAGTCAATGGCAGCACTAGATCACAAAAAATAAAAATAAAGGATGCATCTATGGGTGAAAACCTTTGTAAGGCACCCAATGATGAGAGAATTGACACTCTTCTTGAATACTATTAGGAGTGATCACCCATATTGATTGAGCCCACTCAATCAATCAACATTGGTATGAAAGAAGCAACCAAAAACATACACCTAGCAGAATCTCTAACAAAGGAAGAAAAATCAGAGTTTATCAGATTTTTTAAAGAAAAGCAAGTCAATTTTGCTTGGTCATATGAAGATATGCCTGAGATTGATCCAAACTTAATCATGCATCACTTATCTTATCCATTGCTCTAGGAGCTAAGCCAATTAAGAAAAAGTTGAGAAAGATGAATCTACATGTGGCATTAATGGTCAAAGTTGAGATAAAGAAACTCTTGGATGTCGGATTTATCTAACCTATAGACTATAATGAATGGATTTCCAACATTGTGCCAGTTTCAAAACTAGATGGTAGCATCAGGATATGCACTGATTTTAGGGATGTCAACAAAGCCTATCCAAAAGATGACTTTCCTCTGCCTAGTATCGACATAATTGTAGACCTCACAATAGGCCATGCAATGTTATCATTAATGGACAGTTTTTTTGGTTATAATCAAATCAAGATAGCTCCAGAGGATGAAGATAAAACAATGTTTACCTGTCCTTGGGGAACATATTGTTGGAATGTCATGCCTTTTGGCTTAAATAATGCTTGGGCAACTTATTAATGAGCAAAGACAATAATCTTTCATGACATGATGCATACCTTCATGGAGGGCTACGTGAATGATTTTTCTAGCTAAGTCATTTACCCGAGCAGAACATCTGGGCATATTAGAGAAATTTTTTGAAAGGTTGGAGAAATTTCAAGTCAGGCTCAACCCTAAGAAGTGTTTCTTCAGGGTAACATCAGATAGTTTATTAGGCTACATCGTGTCAGCAAAAGGCATTGAAGTAGATCCAGCAAAAGTACAAGCCATCATGGAGATGCCACCTCCTAAGAATATTAGCCAACTCAGATCCTTGCAAGGATGACTCCAATCAATCAGGCGGTTCATTGCCCAACTAGTAGATAAAAGTCTACCATTCAATCATTTGCTACACAAGAATGTACCATTTAGATGGGAAACCAAATGTGTAGAATCATTTTATCAAATCAAGCAATATTTAATGAACCCACCAGCTCTGGTACCCCCAATAGTGGGCAAGTTTCTTATTCTCTACATATGAACAATAAACATAGCATTGGGGGCACTGTTAGCACAAGAAAATCAAGAAGGCAAGGAATGAGCTATCTATTACATCAGTAGAACTTTGAATAGCTATGAGCTCAATTATACATTCATTGAGAAGGCTTGTTTAACAGTGGTATTCACTTCTCAAAAGTTTTGACACTACATGCTAGCTCACACAATCAAGCGAATAGCAAAAATTGACCCTTTAAAGTACTTACTCAGCAAAGCAACTCTCACAGGTAGATTGGCTAAATGAGTAATGATTCTCAGCAAATTTGATATCCACTACATAGAGTGTCAAGCTATCAAAGGACAAGTAATTACATATCAATTAGTTGATGCATCACTACCAGATAAACAACCAATGGAGATCAAATTTCTAGATAGGGATGTTCTTATAGTTACCACAAATCAATGGACCCTATACTTTGATGGTTCCTACACTCAACATGGCTCAGGGGCTGGCATCTTGTTCATCACTCCTAAAGGACACACCATACCAAGATCATATAGGCTCATGTTTGCATGCACAAATAACATTGCTGAGTATGAGGCACTAGTTACAAGGATCAAAATGACCATGGAATGGAGAATCACAGATTTGAAAGTCTATGGAGATTCACAACTAGTCATAAATCAGATCAACAATGACTATCAAACAAAAGATGATAAGCTTCTACCATATAAATGAATGGTGGATGATTTCAAATAATATTTTGTACACATCACCTTCGAACAAATACCAAGGTTGGACAACAGAGCAGCCAATGCAATGGATACTATCACTTCACTGCTACAAATTCCAGAACAACAGAGTCGTTATGAGTTTTTGGTAGACCAACTATTTTCCCCAACCTATGACAATTCCACATCCCATGTTATCTATGCCTTAACCGGTTCAGACTCTCTGTTATACGGAACAATATGCAACTATCTTAAAACCAATACCCTACCCATTGACTTATCTCAAAATAAAAAACACAACTTTATCCGGCAAGCAGCCCATTATACTCTAACTGTTGATACTCTGTACCGTCGAGGTCTAGATGGTACTCTTCTCTGTTACCTTGATCGTGATGAATCTGACTCTGCTTTACAAGAGCTTCATGAAGGTATTGGTGGTACACGTTCAAGTGGTCCTACTCTTGTTTAAAAATTTCTAAGAATGGGATATTACTAGACGACAATGGAAATGAATTCTTATCATTTTGCAAAGAAATGTCCTAAATGCTAGATGCATGACAATCTTATACATGCACTAGCATAGGAATTGCAACCATTTACAATATCCTGGCCTTTTTGTCAGTGTGGACTAGACTTGGTAGGCAAAATACACCCTTCATCTTCAAATGGACACAAGTTCATTATCACTGCAACAAAATATTTTACCAAATGGATTGAAGCGGTCCCCATGACCACAGTAATTGGAAAACAAATTGCCTCTTTTATTCTTAATTATCTGATCTACAGATACAACATTCCAAGTTCCATCACCATAGATAATAGACGACCTTTCAAAAACTAGGATGTGCGAGAACTATGTGAATGATTCAAAATCCAACATCGTTTCTCTACACCTTACTACTCGCAAGGGAATGGTCAAGCAGAAGCATTAGATAAAATAATATTGAAAATCCTCAAGAAAACAGTAAATGATATAGGAAAAGATTGGCACGTGCAACTCAATCCAGCACTTTGGGCATACAGAACTAGCATGCCCACACCTACAAGAGCTACACCATATTCATTGGTGTATAGATCATAAGCAATTTTACCCCTCGAGGTAGAATCCCATTACTTAGAGTATCTTTGAAAGACCTCATTCCAAATGAAGAGTATCAAGTAAACAGGCTGCAAGAGCTAGAACTTCTAGATGAAAAGCGATAACATGCCTATAATCACCTCAAAGCATACCAGCAACGCATGTGCTGAAGCTACAACCACAAGGTCATCCCTAGGATTTTTAAAATTGATGATCTCGTACTCAAAGAAAATCCCAGAAATCAACATGATCGAGAAAAGAAAGGGAAGTTTGAACCTAACTGGTTGGGTCCCTAGGTCATCATATCATCCTATGGATCAAGCGTCTATTAGCTAACAACTTCAGAAGGCAATGTGCTCGATGAACCAACAAACAACATCCATCTAAAGAGATGCTATAATTGAGCAGTCTAATGCATGGAAAAGATGAAAAAAAAAAAAACTCAAAAAAAATACAAAAACAAAAAGATGCAATAAAAACAAATGGTGAAAACCTGGCAACATGCACTACTTGTGAGAGAATAGCTCCTCTATCTATCTTTACTCTCAAACTTTTATATCCATGATCAAGCACCACCGGCCATCACCCAACACTTTGTCAAAATAACATTATTCAGGACATACTTAGCATAGTCACTGTCCTTGCTTATCCAAATATCATTTCATCATATCCCACCATGGCTTGGTAATCACTGTACATATCCACGTTAGGCAGTCAATTTAGCTAGGGGCAACATTGATTTGCATTCCATCATGTCAATAAATCAAAACTTGTAGTAGACTAAGAGAATCATATCCAACAAAAATTCAGCAATCAAGAGAACAAAACATTGATACACTTAACAAATTCACAATGCATAATGGATGATTTTCTAACATATAAATTGTTTACATCTTGCATGAAGTTTTGACTATTTTTTCACTTGAACTCTTTTTGAACTATTGGATCCCCTAAATTTTCTCAATAATGCATCGAGCTAGAGAAAGTGATTGGGACTCCAATATTTTTTAGTTTTATGTCTGTGAGGCGATCACTTGTACTATGCAAATACTTGTCTCGAGACGTGATTCAAAACATATCATTGAAGACATGGTTCCACTTTGCACATGCAAATGGTTTAATCTTGTCTGTTTATATGCAATCCACACTCAGGTCATATTGGTTCAATTATACCTCAACGTTTGTGCCATCTTGCAAAATCAAAAGTCATGTAAATTTTTCTCAGGTCATTATGGTTCAATTATACCATTATGCTTGTATAAATTTTCAACATATCCAAACAACTCAATGATGATAAACACAAAGAAATCAACAACATGTGAATATACATGAATGACAAACATAAGAATGAGGATGATGAATTACTTGTATATCATTTTATAATTAGTTGCATATCATTATCATACATCTCATTTTCAAGATACATCTCACATCATATCATTATCATACATCTCATTTTCAAGATACATCTCACAACATATCATTATCATACATCTCACATATCATAAATCATGCATCATCTAGTCATATCCATCAATATCAAATCAAAAACATTTATCTAAGCATTGCATCATCATAGAACCATCACATCAATGAATAAATCATTATCCATAAAACACATCACATGTGGATCAGAAAATCAGTGTCGTATATATATATATATATATCTCAAAAATGGTCAAACTATACAGAAGATGTCATGTCTGTCCAAATATAACACAATGATCAAAATACAATGGAGACAAGTCTCTCAAGTATGACAATATTCTGAAGCTGATGGTCTCGCAGCATATGTCCCAACACCTAGATCTCCGGGTGGATCATGTCAAGGTGGCCCAGTCACACCTCTGCTCTTTGTCCCTAACTGACTCCTAGCTGATCGACTAGCATTGAAACTAGGAGCCCTATGCTCTCTGGGGACTAGGTCCTCATATAACTGCCTATAGTACTTGACCACCATTGTAGTGTACCGTATCTCCCTCAATGTGTCTTGGATCAGGGCATTCGTTGTCAGTCTATAGTCTCTCTGCAAGCTCCTCTGCTTGACCTCAAAAATCTCTCTCCATGTCCTGCTCTACGGTGATCTATGTAATTTGACGCTACTGCGCTAGTAACTGTGTCTGCAGATGCTGCATTGACAACTATAAAGATCTAATCTGAGCATCCTCTCTATGAGTGGGAATCTAAATCTGGAGGGGTACCTGTGTCGTGGTACCCCCTATCCCTCTCCCTGTCCTTGGCACTGGTGGGGGTAGAACATCTAACCTCCTCCTCTAGGTGGGCTGTCTAAAATCATCCGTCCCACCCACAACTACTATAACCTCCCCTGCTTGCCCACCACCACCTCCAATTGCCAAACCTCCTCTCCCTCTCTCTTCCACTGCTTGCCGCACTACTCTCTCTCCCTGCATCCCTCTATCCACACCATCTCCTCCTCTATCACCCCTCATCCCTCTATCCCCACCAACTCCACCTCTATCTCCTCTCCTCCCCCTATCTCCTCTCCCTGCTCTATCTCCACGATGACCTTGACCACCTCCTCCACCATCTCCACCATCATCACCTCCACCATCCCTAACTCCCTCCTCTCTTCATCTCCCTAGCCTCTCAGGATGCTCATCCTCATCATCATCAAAAGAAGGAATCATGTCCACTGGATCAGATATCCAAGCTACAACATGAGCCACAAATAGCATTGAAAACTCCTCTGTCATCCTTGCATCCACTACCCCGTACGCATAATCCCCTATCTGGCTGGCTAGATGCATGTACTCCTCCACCGTCGTAACACTATCAATGGTCGGACCCCACTCTAGAACATCCTGCCTCCGACGAGCATATAAGCATGCTCCCTGTGGTATACCCTGTTGTCGACCATACTGCCACTGAACTCGACTATGCAAGAATCTCTCAATCACAAATAACGTCCACCCTATCAGGAATCGTGACATGTCTACATAGGGCATCTCTATCCCATCCTCCTCCCACACCTCATACTCCATATACGATCTCCTGACAACCGTATCGATATCATCTAGCACCCTCCTCTAATGCTCTAGCTTGCCCAACTTACACTGGACAATTATCCCTATGTATCCATATGCATAGGCACGCCCAACTGGCCTATCTCTGTCTGCAAGTGGCCTCGCTATAGGAATGTGCTCCCATGACCATACCTATAGTAATGCAACCCTAGCTGATAAATTTCTATAGCCTAAGTATACCATCTGATGCAAATCTCTATATAAATAGGCCAACATGTTGGACCTCCATGCGAACCGGTGACCCTATGTCACCATATCCTCCAGAACCAACCCCCATCCCACTGCCAGTCCCTTCGACATACGGTCGGGACACAAGAAGCCACCTACGAAACCTACCAGTACTGATGGTAGTGGGGCATAATCCAAATCAATAAACTCCTACCAAGGGATCTCATACCCACAAATCATATCATCATGCAAAATCCGATGAAGTGCCTCTATCCTACCCTCCCCAGTATGCTCATAAGGCAATAGTGCACCTACCACAGGGATCCGTAGAATTTGATAGAAATCCTCTGGTGCAACTGTAATCTCGCCTGTTGCCAAGTGAAAGGTGTTGGTGTCACTATGCCACCTCTCTGCCAATATTGTCAATAAATCCCGATTAATGATATACTGAGGCATGTTTAACAAAGAGGAAAATCCACATCTCTCAATGGTATCTCTATCCGCCTATGTCAATCGTGGAATCAGAGACCATGGCCTCGGAAATCACTCTCACGAATGAAGAACCCCAAGCCACTCCTGTTGTGTGAGCTTGAATTTCATCCTTAGAATGTTACCTGTAATAAGTTAGTTTCACAAAATACAATGGAAATGCATATAGGAAATCCAAAATTCACCAATGAAACTGCATGAAATAAATATTAAAATAAAACACTATTTTACCTTCATGGCTTATGTCTCATTGTGTCCTAACTCCACTATTCTTGGTTGCAGATGGTGTGCTCTCAGACAATGCACTATTGGCTTCCAAGATGGCATATGAAGAATGGACTGATAACTTATAGTTAACTGATAGTATGATATGCAAAGCTACATGATTATGCTAAATGATACTATATGATAATATTGCTAAAAATGATATTTGCTATTTGCTTCAAAAACTCACAGATGCATAAGATTGATTGAAAACTCTTTTTTTGAAGACTAACTTCCTCTCAACTGAAGCTCTTGATTTTATAGACTTTGAGAGGATAAGATGATGTGGCTTAGATCAACGGTCCTAATTAGATCTGCAGATTAGACAAGTGTCACTCATCTCACCTTGACTGGGTTACTGACTGAGAGAATCTAGGGATGGTTGGAGGAAATTTAGGCATGGTAGGACAAGTGGACTCAAGTCCTTCCCAAGATGTAGGGGGTGTTGGAGAGAATATAGGAAATGGTTATGAAATATGTGTACGTACACAATTTCATTAATTTTGGAAGTTGAGGATAAATCATGAATTAATATTTAAGGAATATTAATTTCCTTAGCCACATTTTGGATGAGTTGGCAAAGGGAAGATGAAGTGGAGATAGAGGGTGAGTTGGAAAAGAGATATTAAATAATTTAAGAATTATTTAATATTTGAGACTATAGGATAGGAAAATAACTATTAAATATTAGATATTTAATTGATTGGAGGAGATAATTAAATATTAGATATTTAATTAACTTGGTTGGAAGGAATAATTAAATATTAGATATTTAATTAACTTGGCTAGAGGAATAATTAAATATTAGATATTTAATTAATTAGAGGAATAAGATAATTAAATATTAGATATTTAATTAATTCGGAAGAATAGGATAATGAATTAATTAATAAAATATTAATTAATAGAAAGATATGAAAATGAATTAAATTAATTAATTTTTTCGAATTAACTATTTAATAGACGAATAATTATTAAATAAATATAAAATATTTATTTAATTGCTCATAGCCAATTTTTAGGTGTATACACCTGTCACAAATAAAGCATGTCCAATATCAGTTCCCGCATCATATCAAAAATCCAACTCACATCAAATTCATATCAACTTGAAACAATGAAAATCCAATCAAGTTTCATATAAAAAATCCAACTCATATCAAAATTCATATCAACTTGAAATAATGAAAATCAAATCAAGTTTCATATCAGCAATCAAAATCGTATTAGCATCAAATTCATATCAACTTGAAACAATGAAAATCAAATCAAGTTTCATATCAACATCAAATCCATATCAATGTGAAACAATGAAAATCAAATCAAGTTTCATATCAACAATCAAAACCGTATCAACATCAAATTCATATCAACTTGAAACAATGAAAATCAAATCAAGTTCATATCGAATATCAATCCCATATCAACATCAAAATTCATATTAACTTGAAACAACGGAAATCAAATCAAGTTTCACATCAAAACCGTATCCACATCAAATTCATATCAACTTGAAACAATGAAAATCAAATCAAGTTTCATATAAAAAATCCAACTCATATCAAAATTCACATCAACTTGAAACAACGAAAATCAAATCAAGTTTCATATCAACAATCAAAACCATATCAACATATCAACTTGAAACAATGCAAATCAAATCAAGTTTTATCTATCAAGTCCATATAAAAAATCATTATGAAAAATCCATATCAAAAGACTCGTATCAGACACCATATCAAAACTCATATCGGACATCAGATTCATGACAAAAACAAATCAAAGATCTAAAACAACAGACACATCAAGATCACCATTCAAACGCTTAGCTCAGAAATTCAATAAATCTTAGAATTTATCAAAACAAAACACACATCCACACAACAAGCACACAGATTGGCTATCACACCTATCCAGGAAAAATTGGCAGACAACTACTTACCCCAACCTATCTTCATTCCTCTCAAATTACCTCACAACATCATATTTTCCTCCTAAAAACACTACATTTTCTGCCTACGCGCTAAGACATTTTTTCTATGTGCTAAGCTACCACCTATGCGCTGCAAACTTTACCCTATGTGCTAAGTTTTTCCTATGCATTACCCTGTTCTACCCATGTGCTGCCATCTTTATCCTATGCGCTAGGTTTTACCTACGCGCTACCCTTTAATCCCACTGTGCTACCCAACTAACCCTATGCGCTAGGTTTCACCTATGTGCTACCCTTTCCCTGTTATGCCCTATCCTATTAGCCCTATGCACTAAAACTACCTAATACACTAGCCTACACTTTCTACGCGATACGAAACCTAACCCTGACGCTACCCTAGTTCCAAAACTCTACGCGTTATGGTTTTTATCGTATGCACTACGATGCATACCCTACGCACTAACCCGTGAAAATCTGACATAAAAAATTAAAAAATGTGCTCAAAATTGACAAAACAAAAAGCAAAAAGGGGCAAAATTAGATGACTTATAGGTGGACCATATGTGGCGGACCTTCGGTGTTGACGAACGTGCTTGAATCGATGAGAAGCATAGGGAACCGACATTTTGTCTCTCTCCCCAAATGTCAATTTCTCCAAAGTCAACAAGCACAAATGATACAAATAAAATCACTTTTCACCTTTTTATAGGGTAAAAGAACATTAGGGTTAGGAGGTGGGGCATGCATTTTTCTCATGGTCTCGCTTCTAACCCTAGCAAACATCATTATCTGTGGATGAATTAATTGGTGCGCATTCAACATCGACAAAAAATTAAAAAAATGCGATCAAATCTACAACAATTATCAAATCAACCAAATTTTCAATTTTTTTATTCATCTCCCAAGGGGGCATTATTAACATCATTTATCAAAGTTTGGGGCACGACATCGACATTTTGACACTGATCAAATTTTGACGACACGCCAATTTTCTTTGAATCAACATGTGCACACACCTCACTTCAAAGAGGGGCAAAATGTAGATGTATAAAAATGGCCACATTCCTAAATGAATATTTAATGTTCATTCGATTCTCATTCCTCTATTTAGTTAAATCTAATTTAATTAAATCACTCACATTCCTTTATTTGATTAAATAAATTATTCAATTTATTTATTTAAATTCACCTAAGCCTTTCATGTCATTTAATTGAAAAAATTATTTTATTTAATTAAATCCCTTATCTCTATTTTTAATTAAATTATTCACTTCAAATTAATAAATCTAATTTATTTAAATCTTCCACTTACAACCAAAATTAAAATAAAGTAATTTATTTTAATTAAATTCTATTTTTCCCACCCACTTGCAAAATCCTGCATCTCCCACTTGCCTCCTAAACCCTTTTCCAAATTCTTCTAGAACCCATCTAATCCTAATCAATTAGCCTAAACCTTTCAATTATCCCTTTCCCCTAAATTTGAGGATGTCACTTCTCAAATTTGGAGTAAAGTCTTCCAAAGGCATTAAAGCCTTTATGCCTTTAACAAGCTAACTTGTTGAATACCCCCAAATTTGGAAGGACTCTTACAAATTTGTCCCCAAAGTCTCCCAAACCATTAATGGTTAACTAACCCTTTGTGGCATGGTTAGAGACTTTTTGCCTAACTCAACCCTCATCTAACCAAGAATTCATTGCTTTGACCATGGTTATTCCTTTAACCCTTGAACAAGAGTTTATCATTTGGGTAAAAGCTTTATCCAATGGGAAATCTTAACCTAACCTTAACCCTTACCTCCTAAGGTAACCATGAGGTCTTCTCAAGAATTTAATTCTTCTTACATCTCCTCTCCAACAATCTTATGTTGATAATTGTCACAATTTTATTGGTGAAAATTATAAACATGGATTGATAACTTTCAATCCTAACCCTTGATAAGCTCATCCAATCTTGACCATCCATTGCCTTGTTTTTCCTATAAATAGAGCCCTCATTCCCTCATTCTCATAATCCAAGTTTTTAGCATCACACTTATACTCATTTTTAGCAAGCATATAATCTCTCTTTGAAATAGAAATAATCTAATAAACATTTTAGAAGCATTTCTATCATTTTAGTTAATCATATAAACTAGTATATCATGTTAGGATAGTCTTGTACTAATCTTTTCATCTTATCATCACTAGTTTAGTTCATATTTGTTAAAATCATGCATAGATAGGATTGCATTCATACTAAGATTGATCAAAAGCATCCCTCATTCTCATGATTGTCATCCCTAAGTCACTTTGCTCAGTGATCTGAGAGCAAAGGCATTGGCTTGAGGGGCCTTGTGAGATAGAGAACAATGGAACACCCCTTGGGAAGTTGAGCTATTCCATATAGCTCCATAACTTGCACCAAGAGTCCCATTGGTGTGTGGGCAAGTCATTGAATTTTGTAATTTTCATTTCATTGCATCGCTTTTCCCGCATACAGTACCGACTTGTTTGTAATCTCGATGATGAAAATTAGGTTTTTGTTGTGTTACTGACCTAATTGATTTGTATTTAAGGTCAATGAAGTTTTTTGTAAAGGTTGTTGGCAAGATTGATAGAAACCTGTTGAGTGTGTAGTTGCCTAACCAGTGAATGGATATGCACTTTGAGTGAAGGCAGATTGAAGCTTAGAAGGATTTGATCAAACAAATGTAGTGCTACTCATGAGATCAAGAAAACCTGTTGTTTTATAACAATTACAATAGAAGTGAAATCCCTTAATCGGGTAAGCTCTAATAAGCTTGGTTGCTCATTAAATCCTCTAACAAGGTGGTCCATTAGCTTGGATTCTTAAATCCTCGAGCGAGGTTACTCCTAACAAGGTATTGTGCTTTTCATCAAGGGATATTTTTAAATCTCTTAACCAAGTGATTTCTAACCTGAATTAGTTCTTAATTGGACTCATTATAAAGCTTTAACAGGCTTGGCTCCTAACAGGGCGAACTTCAGAAAGTTCAAATAGCTATCCTTGTGAGTCTCATCTCATTGTAGTTTTTACCTATTTGGGTTTTCCACATATAAACATTTGTGTCAAGTGGTGAATGCTTTTGTGGTTGTGATCTTATTTGTTGATTTGGTTAACTTCTGATAAGTCATGTTAAGTAGAAGCATTGAGAGATGAATATGTTGAGTTGTGATTAAACATTGTTGATGTTTACAAGATTGAAGTTGTTTACTGTTAAAGTTGTCATAATAGTTAAATCGGTTGATGTCAAGTATTCTTATGAATATTGATCTTGACTAAGATATGTTTACTTTGTGTGACTGAGTTTGAGATTGGGAACTTTGTATGAGTTTTTCAATATAGTGATTCACCCCCCCTCTGAGTATTCTACCAAATACTTATTCTTTCATCATATCATCAACTATTCCTAAGAAGTTTGGGAGGGAAAAAAATGGAGTGGTTGTCAAAACTCATCCTCCCATCAGATCATTTGATGAGTTGGTGAATAAATTCATTACACAATACTCCTATAATATCCAACATGAGGTCACTATGCTTGACATATGCAATACGAAGCAAAAGAACAATGAAACATTCATGGTGTTCTTACAACAATAGAGGCACATGGTCTCAAGGTACCCACGCAATGTACCTGAAAAAGGAAAAGATGGAAATATTCATAGACAATTTAAATGATGAAATGAGTTACCAACTCAAACTACAATGTCTACCTACTTTTGCAAAATTGATAGAGAATGGTATCCAAGTAGAGGAAGCCTCGATCAAAAAGGGGACCTGGAAATTCTCTAAGGAAGGTGTTACTTCAAACAACAAACACACCTATAGCAATCAATATAACAACAAAAACTCAGACAAGTCCAAGTTTTGGACTAGAAACAAAAATGTTGTTAATGATGGTGTCGTTGATGTCAACAACATAAATTCTAAACAACCAGTACTGACTTTATCAGGTAACACATCATTCAACAATAATCAAAGAAGTGTTAATCAAGGCACTAACAATTATCAACGTAATACCAACCAAGGGAACAACAACAACAACCAAGGAAACAACAACTACCGAGTAAACAACAACAACAATCAAGGAAACAACAATAATCAAAGGAGTAACACTAACACTTCACATCCCCCATATCAAAGAACCTATACACCATTGGGACAAACCTTGGAATCCACATTTCCAAAATTATTGGCAAACAAGATCATCACATTTCCAGTCATAAGAAACTTTGAACCCCAAGTCAAACCACCATGGTGGAATGACTCACATTATTGTGATTATCATCAAAACAAGGGGCATAAAACAAATGATTGCATGAGATTGAAAAACCTAGTTCAGGACATGCTGGATAAAGGAGATATAACAGTCGATGGTCATAAAACTAATGGTGATCATGAGGCTTTCAAAAATCATATTCCTAATTACGACAAGGGAGGAGCATCAACATCAATAAACAATAAAGGAGCCCGCATCAATCACATATACAAAAATGTCATAAATCACATATCGACATGTGACAATCAAGTAAATGTCATAAATATCAAAGATAAACAAGAAAATGCACCGGTAAATATAATAACGAGGGATCAATAATATGTCTTGAAGGGGAATACATCTAAGGCAACAACCCTCCCTAAGACTCAATATAACTTGGTCGACCAACTACAAAGGACACCTGCTCAGATATCAATACTAGAATTGCTCAAACTTTCACCAAAGCATAAGGATATCTTGGAGCAAGCTCTTGTAGAAACAACAATTCCGAGCAATCTGGATATCAATCAGTTCCAATTCATGATGACACATATAATGGTACCACATAACATATCTCTCTCAGAACATGATAACGTCTCCTTGCGTCATCCATACAACACCCTGCTTCATATCGAAGTCCTAGTCTACAAACATTGGGTGAAAAGAGTGCTAATAGATGGAGGATCTGGTCTCAATACATGTACCTTAAAGCTTATCCATGCATTGGGCTTCTTCAAGCAACCTATAGACCCTAAAAACAAGATCATTATCAAAGCCTATGATGATGAAGAAAGGTCATCCAAAGGAATAGTGGTACTACCCATTTAGGTAGGACCTATGCAAAAAGACACAATGCGCCAAGTCTTAGAGATGGACTTGACATACAACATACTCTTGGGTCATCCTTGGATCCATGAAATGCAAGCGGTACCTTCAACATACCATCAACAAGAGATCTCGATATCAACAGACACTAACCCCTTTCAATATTGAAACATTTTGGCACGCCTGGTGGGACTCTTGTCCCTTTGCATTTAACCTTTTTGTTGCAGATTTTGTGTTTTTGAAGTTGCAGATCGGACATTTTTCGGTGGCATTTTAGATTTTTTCACGTCTGCGAACTTTTGGATCGCATCTCTGATTTCCAGGAGCGTCTACGGAATCTGGAGTCGCGTCTGTGTTTTTGACAAGTTTTATTTTGCAGGTCTCAGACAAGGGCTTCTGTGTTTCATAAGCGCGTCTGCATTATTTCTGCCCGCGTCTATGTCAAAGAGGGGCGTCTGTGATTTTTGGCCGCGTCTGTGAGTCAGAGAACCGCGTCTGTGTCATATAGACGCATCTGTGTCTGGGGTAACAGCGTCTGTGTTTTTACTGTTTTGACGTTTTAAAATTTTCATTGATTCGGTTTTCGGATTTCGCACTTAGGGTTTCAGATCTGGTTTATTTTTGGACTAACCCTTTTAGATCTAGCTAACTAAGTTTGTGCAGCTTGTCTTGGAAGCAAAATGTTTTTGTTGAAGGCCCCTCTTTCACAGAGTCTTTTGGGTTTCTAAAATTTACCTAACTTGTGTGCTTGCAGGAAGGGGTGATTATTTCAAACAATCCAAACTACTAATAAATCTTTGTTGCAGGTTCTTGGCAAGGGTTTTGAAATTTTGTTGTGTGCCTTGTTTTCATAGATTAGCAAACACTTCCATTGGTGCACTAAAAATTGAATCATTGTCTTTTGTGTCTTGAGCAATAGGCTCTTTTTGTTTAATCTTTAGAGGGTCTGTCTTCCCGTGTGGTCATTAGGACTACTAGTGAGAAGAGAATGACCCAAGTGGTAGCAAAAGAAAAGCCATCTTCTTCCAAACCACTATAAATAAATGTATTCATGGTGAAAACTATGAATAACGTGTGCTGATTAGTTCATACCGACACTATGTCTCCCCATAAACCCGTTTGATCAAATTTATTTGATCATTTGTAAGGCATAACCCCTACCGGCTGGGAGCCTTCTGTATTTATAGAGCTGAAAGTGCCGCATGTATGGCCACATGAGTGGATGCAATTACTAGCACCTTTTTGTTTTAGAAGCCCAAATCCTTCTAGTTGTTGAGGCAGGAGGTCGGACCTCTGGTAGCGGCCTACACACATACGATTCTTAGTAGAAATACAAAGTTCGCCATGGGTTAGTTTTCATGGGGACGGATGCTTGGCTGACCCGAGAAGTGAGTGCCGAGGGTGGAGCTAGTGAGGTCAAGCATCTAAGTATCCGCTCTGAATAGCATAGCCTTGGGGGTAAAACCCTATGTGGGATCAACAACTATTGTCTTGGCCAGCCATAAGAATTGTGCTTGTCTTATGTTAAACATTCAAACATTCGAGACCAAACAACAAAACATTGTGTCTTTTGTGTCTTCAAGTGTATGCAAAACATTTTACATCAAACAACACACTTTTGGAGTCTAAACACTTGCAAACATTGAGTCCTCATCAACATTGTGTCCTCTTGTCACGAAAAACAGTCAAACAGTCGGATTTGGTCACAACAAAACAACTTCACAGATTGGAAAAATTGCACGAAGTTTACAGAAACGCTTCTGTGTCTGTTTTAACCACGTCTGGGTAACATAAGCGTGTCTGTGAAGGGCATAATAGCGTTTGTGTGTCTAGCAGCGTCTGTGTCGAACATAGACACGTCTGTGTCTGGGAATCGCGTCTGTGAAGTATACAGAAGCGTCTGTGTCCAAAATTGAAAATTTTTACAGTCCAGCAAACAAAAGAAATCAGTTTCAGAATACTTGAGCTTCCTAGGTTGTTTCTTCAGGTTTCATCTAGCATTCAACCTGTCCTTGGGTCTCATACAGTCCATCATTGCTTCACATCTCATTTTACATTCATACTTGTCTAAACTTGGGTCAAAAGGTCACTTGCTTGTCCTCATCATACTTTGTCAACACACTACATACAACTACACTTTGCTAAGTGGTCCCTCATCAAGGTTTCTTACCTTTGGGTCTCATTTGGTCTTACTTAGAGTCAAGGTCAGCTTACCTCATCAAGAGAAACTATCATCTCTTTGGAAGTCACACCTACTCTACTACATACATACTTGGTCTTACACTTTGGACATTACAAGTACACCTCAAGATTCACTTACACTCCATACAACTCTTGGTCTTCCATACTCTTTTCATTTTTCATCTAGTCTCCCCCATCTTGGTCAAACACCTAGTTCATGGTTGAAACCCGTCTTCAAAAATCTAGGAGAAAAGCTAAAGAAGCTCAAGAGTCCGCAAACATGAGTTCTTATGAGTATGACAATGATTTATTTTTCAATCCTGAGCACACTACATTGCCTGACATGGATGTTTATAGAAACATTCCAAATGTGGAAAACGCAAACACTACAAACAACAATGCTACACACAATGACAATGTGGACAACTTTTCAATACAATCAGCAGATGTAGAAGAATCCATAATGAATCCTCATTTCAATAGATTGGTTGAAGAAATAATGAGGAGGGATCGACAATACTTCTTAAACATGATGGCACAAAGTGGAGCTAAAATACCTCATGACTTTGACATGTCTCAACTTATGGAAAACCGACCCTCGCAACAGACTCACTCCAACATGGATCAAAGGAGACCTAATAGTGGAGGAAATAGAGGACCGCATATGGTACCTGAATCACCATCAGCTTTGCTTCAAAAACCAGAAGTCCCACATACACAGGGTCAAACATATGATACTTACCTTCGAAGACCATTATGGAAGCCTTATGCAGATAGATATGCTCAATCACATGCTCAAGCTATGGATCAATCAAAACAATTGGACATTCAAAGGCATGCCCAAAATTTGGACACAAGGAAACCTCATGTCAAATTTGGGGGCAACACATTAGAACATGACATGCCTATAGAATATGGTATACATGCAGAAAATAGATATGGGGTTCCTCAACATGAAGCTATACCAAGTGCTCCCTATATGCCGCATCAATATAGACCTCCTCCATATGAACATGTCTATGATCAATATCATCCATACATGCAACAAGATCCTCCTCAAATTGGTGTCTCAAACATGGGGTATGCTACAAGAAATCGATCGCCACCTAAGAATAATTTGGAGCAACAAATCAGAGATTTACAAAAGAAAATGGAGGACATGAGTACACCAAAACCAACATACACTATGAGAGACATATGTCCTTATCCATTTGATAAGAGCATTCCAATGCCTCCATTTCTTGCACACTTTGTGACGCCAAAATTTGACAAGTATAGAGGAAAAGGAGACCCCAAGGCACACATACGACAATTTTTCACGACCTGCATTGAGGTAGCGGCAGAAGAAACATATTTGATGAGATTGTTCCCACAAAGCTTAGGCGATTAAGCTATGGAATGGTTCTCTCAATTACCACCTGGTATTAAGTCATGGGGTGACTTAGCAGAGGCATTTATTCAGCATTTCTCCTGCAATATAGAAACAGATATTTCAGTCACTACTTTATGCAATACTAAGCAAAAGGAGGGAGAATCTTTTGCATCATTTTTACAAAGATGGAGAAATCTAGCTAGCAGATGCTCTTGCGAAATCCCACAGAAACAAATGGTAGAAATGTTCACTCAAAACGTTAACAAGGACATTGGCTATGATCTAAGGAAAGCCTGTTTGTCCACCTTCAAGAATGTTATTGAAAAGGGCTTAGCAACAGAAAAGGTCTTAATTGAACAAGGAGTCATTAAGATATTCAAGGAAAACAAAGATGACTTTAAAGGAAAAGACAAGCCAAGATTTTGGAATAAAAACAAGAACACAGTCAATGATGGTGTTGTTGATGCCAACACAGTGCGACCCAAATTCATCTTTTCGGGATCAAGTTCTACAAACAATCAAGTGAATACTCAAATAACTTCTAGACCATGAAGGAAGTACACCCCATTGGGAGAACCACTTGAATCAGTCTTCAAAAAGCTTGTGGCAAATAAAGTGATCACAGTTCCAGATTTTCCTCCATATGAACCAAAGGTCAAACCAAATTGGTGGAATGATGATGAGTATTGTGAATTTCATAAGAGCAAGGGTCATAAGACAGGAAATTGCCATCGACTGAAGAACATTGTGCAAGATCTCATTGATAGAGGTGATATTGAGATTGAGGGACACTCATCCAATCAAGAACATGAGATGTTTAAGGAACCATTCCCAAAACATGACAAGGGAAAAGCCAAAGTCACAGATGATCAAGCCAACTATACAAGAGCACCTTATAACTATGATTCAACTATCAATCACATCTCAATGGACAATCATATCTCTACTATTACCATCGAGAACAAAAAACCCGAGAATCCTCCTCAGAGACCCAAGATTGTTCTAAGAGGTGTGGGATTTTCTTTCGAACCTACCTCTGAATGTCATGTTACAACTCGTCGAGGTAAAATTACGTTGCCAGGTGCCTCCACTAAAAATACCGCTTCTTCATCAACCAAGCCTGAGTATGACCTTGTAGAACAGTTAGGGAAGACACCCGCGCTCATCTCCATACTTGAGCTCTTACGTATATCCCCCGCTCATAAAGCTATTCTTGACAAAATCTTGAGAGATACTACCGTTCCTACTGATCTGAACGCGGACCAGTTTAAAGCCATGGTGGGATACCTTTCCATTCCACACTCCCTTACATTCACAGAAGCCGATGACACCTCCGTAAGTCAGCCACATAATGCACCTTTACACATTGAAGCCTTCATACACAAACATCGAATAAAGTGAGTCCCGATAGATGGAGGAGCTGGTCTAAACATTTGTACATTGAGCACCATTAAACAATTTGGATATTTTGATAAAGCTGTGAATTCGACAAATCAAATCACCATCAAGGCATATGATGATGAAGAGCGCTCATCCAAGGGCACAGTCACCTTACCTCTAAGAATTGGGCCAGTCACAAAGGATGTGGTTTGTCAGGGCCTAGATCTGGATCTCACATACAACATATTGCTAGGACGTCCTTGGATTCATGAAATGAGGGCAGTCCCATCAACATATCATCAATGCATTAAGTTTCCTCATAATGGAGTCGAGGTAACAGTTAACGGTGATCCTAATCCGTTCATATATTGCAATAACCTGAGATCACATACTGAGACCATCATTCCCAGTAATCATGAGGCTGCTCCTTCTTCGGCATACATTGACCCTGAATCATTGAAACCTTCGACATCAAAACAAGGTGAACTTAAAGGCAAATTTCAAGACAAAGGCATGGGAGAATACACTTTAAATCAGACCATGTATTTGTGACAAGTCATGAGCTCTCCAAAAGAATATGGAAGGCCACATCCTAACAAGCAAATATCCATCATGATACTCAAATGGGATCCTACTACCTTTCAAAGATGGGGCGAACTAGAAGAGGAAGATTTATACAAAATGCTCTATAAAGATATTGAAGATGACACACAAGATCAGATTAATATACCTTGTGAGAAATATGGCAAAGGCTTCAAGATTCTACAAAAATTCGGGTATGATGGAAAAATCCCTCTTGGGTTACACAAAGAAGGCGTCATGGAGCCCTTACAACCTGAATTGACTGTAAAAAGGGAACGCTCAAAGGGACTTGGTTTTCTGACTTCCAAGATCCACACCAAAAGGACAGAAGAGGCATCACAAATCAAAGTTGCCAAAGTTCAACAAGAAGATTACTATTCCACAGATTCCAACGAATGGGAATGGGCTTCAGACAAATCCTCCAGTGACTATGAGCTCACCGAGACATTCAGAGAGCCCGATGAACCCACAGAAGAAGAGGAATTTTATAAAAAGTTCAGAGTTGGTCAAGAAACAACCCATAAGGATTGCACACAGTCTTTGTCTCAAGGTTCTAGGTCGAAATCACATAGGATGAGAACACCTGTCCCAGAATATACTACTAGTGATGACATTTTGGATTCGCTTGCGATCGAAACTGATGAGGAGAGTGCCATCGATGAACTCGACGATTGCCTCGATATACCCGAATATAACCACATCTTCACTCTTAGCCCTACAAACTCCGAAAACATTAAAGGCCTTCCCCTTGTCCACCACCAACTCATTGACTGGGATTATGAAGGATCAGCACAATTTGACACATTTCAAAATGACGAAGCTATTATTGACTATCTTGGCATACGAGATGATCTTCCCCCTAGGGACCACAAAGTAGGATACACCATAAAACTCAACAACATGGCATATTTTGGTGAGGGTGTCAGACCTTCCAGTCGCAAAAATGTGAAAATAAGAACAAATCAAGGGTCTTATGGCGAAAACCACACTGTGGTGCTATCTGATTCCAAAAAAGTAAAAAGAAAGGACGTATCTGAGGGCGAAAACCTCTTTGAGGCACCCAAAGATGGAAGGCTCGACATTCTCCCAGCATCATATGAGGAAAAGTCATCCATGTTGGTAGAGGATACTATCAAAACAAACATTGGTACAGAAGAAGTTCCACACAATATATTCCTGGCTCAATCATTGACAGAATCCGAAAGGTCAAAATTCATAAGCTTCTTCAAAGAACGACAAATCAATTTTGCATGGTCATACGCTGATTTGCGTGGACTAGATCCGGATTTGGTAATGCATCATTTGACAGTCAAACCGGGGGCAAAGCCAGTGAAACAGAAATTAAGAAAAATGCATCCACAAGTGGCATTACTAGTCAAAGCAGAGCTGGAGAAATTATTGGATGTCGGATTCATACGCCCAATTGATTATCCCGAATGGATCTCCAATTTAGTACCTGTCAGTAAACCAGATCGCAGCATCCGAATATGTACAAATTTCAGAGACATCAACAAAGCTTGTCCGAAAGATGACTTCCCATTACCAAATATCGACTTGATCGTTGATCTCACAGCAGGTCACGAAATGTTATCTTTAATGGATGGGTTTTCTGGTTATAATCAAACCAGGATTGCACCCGAGGATCAACACAAAACATCATTCACTTGTCCGTGGGGAACTTTCTATTGGAATGTCATGCCCTTTGGGCTGAAAAATGCAAGTGCTACATATCAAAGAGCAATGACCACAATCTTTCATGATCTCATGCACATAACCATGGAAGATTATGTTGATGATCTCTTGGGTAAATCAATAGACAAAGATACACATTCAGACATACTTTCAGTCATCTTTGATCGGTTGGAAAAATACAAAGTAAGATCAAACCCCAAGAAATGTGTCTTTGGAGTAACCTCCGGGAAGCTCCTAGGATTCATTGTGTCTAAAAGAGGAATCGAAGCTGATCCAACAAAAGTCAAGGCTATCTTGGACATGCCGCCACCCAGAAATATCAGTCAACTTCGATCCTTACAAGGGAGACTCCAGTCTATACGAAGATTCATAGCACAACTTGCAGATAAGTGTAATCCTTTCCAGCACCTGCTACATAAAAATATCAAGTTCAAATGGGATGATAACTGTCAACAAGCTTTTCAGACACTCAAAGATTATCTTTTGAATCCGCCAGTTTTGATGCCACCAATTCCATATCAGCCTTTGCTACTATACATATCAGCTACTCCAATAGCACTGGGGGCACTCCTAGCACAACAAATTGCTGACGGCAAGGAAAAAGCAGTATACTATATCAGTCGCACATTGGTGGGATATGAGCTAAACTACACACCAATCGAGCGTGCATGTCTCGCTGTGGTCTTTGCTTCACAGAAATTACGACATTATATGCTCACTCATAAGACTAAGTTGATTGCAAGAATTGATCCATTAAAATACCTTCTCAACAAAGCTACACTTACTGGGCGACTGGCCAAGTGGGTAATGATCCTAAGTGAATTCGACATCAAGTATGTGGACAAAAAAGCAATAAAAGGACAAGCAATCGCGGATCAATTAGCAGATGCCCCCATGATTGATGATGCTCCTCTAAATTCAGAATTTCCAGATGAATCCATTTTAACAATATCACAGGCAAAGCCATGGCAACTATACTTTGACGGTTCATACACACAACATGGGCCAGGTGCTGGTATTCTCTTTATAACTCCTCAAGGTGATTCTATACCAAAATCAGGACCGACTCAGGATCAGGCTCAGGGATACTGAGCGGGAGAGGGATCAGGCGATTCAGCGCTACACAGAGGCTGAGACAGTGCTGAGGGCAGGGAGGCAGGTGGCGGAGGACACAGGAGTAGGCTACACATATGTCCTGCGAGCCGGAGAGGAGATCGCCTACTGGAGGGACCTGTATTATGGTGTCGTGCCAGTAGATCAGCAGGTGAGGAGCTTCCATAGACCATCGTAGATAGTGACAACTATGGGAGGGAGCCGGAGGAGACAGGCGTCGAGTGGTGGGGTCATGGATCCTCCACCACCACCAGATAGGGGGGACAGGCAGGGTGATCCTGGAGCAGGTCCTTCTAGAGCTCAGATTCCATCAAGGCCAGGCGGCTCCGAGGGAGGGAGTTCATCATAGCCATAGAGGGCTCCCTTGTATCAGTATTTGTACCATTTTTTGTATTGTAGACACCTGCGGGTGATTTTGTAGGCATATGAGTTTTGACATCATTGTATCATGACACTGTTGATTATATATATGAGATGATTCATTTTTTGCGGCAGCTATATGCATGTGTACCTATGTGATGAGATGTTCTTATGATGTATGTGTTATGTGATGGATGCAAATATGTATATGATGCAATGCAATATATATGTTTTTTTTATGTTTTATATGTGATGCATGATGCAAATGTGAATGTATGTGATGCAGATGAATATGATAATGTAAGTGTAAATTGTGCTAACAGGTGTTGTGTGCAGGATGTGATGCAATTGTGATATCTATATGTATGTATGAAATGCTTATATGTGGTAATGCAGGTGCAACTACATGAAATGCAAATGTTTTTGGTGTGTCATTATACTCAGTCATGTGATAGCAGGCTACGCGGACTCAAGAAGGACGATGGAAGTCAATCAAGAAAGGGGGATGAAAGATAAAAGATATGAACGTGAAAGAGCTTCTTGTGCGTTATCATCATTGAGCTTTATTATGGCAAGTAGGTTATGACAATCGAGGCATTTGTTCAACCCAGAAAGTCATTGTACCTGTTTGCATGGAGATAAGACAGTCACAAACAAGGAATGCCCCAGTTCACACTAGACTCACAGTGTCCTCATATCCTTGGACAAGTCATAGCATTACTAAAAGACAATCCACAAACAGCAAATGCAAATAGGTGACGATACCCCATCCTCGCCTTTCTAGTCAAAGACATCCTGGAGATAGAGTCTCTAGTCAAAGACATCCTGGAAAAGCTAAAAGACATGTCACCAAAAAGATGAAATCAAAAGAAAACCAAGACTCAACACCAACATCCACTGTAGTCCTCAAGTTTAGTGTCTCTTGTCACTTGTATAAGTCATATTTGATTGTGGTCACGATGTTTACTTTCACAAAAAGGATAGATAGCACTGAACCATATGTTGTCTGAGTCTGTTGAAAGATTTGATTTGTTGAAGCCCATTGTTGCTGCTGTGTCTCATTTGAAACTGACTGAATCCATGAAGCTGATACTTTATTGCAGAGAAGATGAAACTTTATTGCGGATTTGTGATGCAAATGTTGCTTTATTGCGGATTGTGCGCGAATAGACTGAAGGAAGCTGGAAGAAACTGTACTCCTCGAAACATGTGATGTTCTTAGTTCCACACCCATCACTAGACGTAGGAATTGCCTTAGCCACAGATAAGATCTGACTTATTATGGATGGAAAGGGAGTGAAAAAAAGGGGGGTTTATTATGAATGGCTAACCAATCTTGGGTAGATCAATAACAAGCCATGATGGGAATGGGTAAGTTTATTGTGAGTGAATAGGTTGTGAGTGTGTGCAATGTGAAGTGATGAAAGTGAATCCTGAAGGAGGGAGAAGCAATGTCTCTACGCATGGCGCTGGTGACCCAGTTTTCACCATGGTACTTGCCCAGGGCGCCACCGAAGTGGTTTTCATCATTGGACGAAATTATTTCTTTTTACTTTTTTGATTTTTTCAATTTTTTTTTGTGTCACAAGGCGCCTGTTTGCCAGGTTTTCACCAAGTAACAATTTTTTTTGTTTTTATAATTTTTTTGTATTTTTGAATTAGGATATTCCGAAGAGCTATGTGTAGAACCTGCGAAGGTGCATGCTGTTGATAGGATCCTCCAAAGGTTCACCTTTTGTAGTTGAGAGCTGATATGCACCAGATCCATAGGCTGCTGTAATGATGTAAGGACCAAGCCAGTTTGATTCGAACTTGCCCTTCTTCTCTCTATCTTGCTGATTCTTGGGATTTTCTCTGAGAACCAAGTCACCCACCTCAAATGTGCGAGGCTTGACTTTGTGATTGTAGCTGTGACTCATTCGTTGTTGGTAAGCCTTGAGATGATTAAAAGCAGTTTGTCTCCGTTCATCCAATAGTTCTAGTTCTTGTAAGCGAGAGACCCTGTAATCTTCATCATTAATGATGTTTTGCAAAGAGACCCGTAAAGAAGGTAACTCGACCTCAATAGGCAAGATGGCTTCAGCACCGTAGATAAGTGAGTAGGGTGTAGCTCCTGTAGGTGTGCGAACACTTGTGCAGTAGGCCCAAAGTGCAGGATTGAGTTGGATATGCCAGTTACAGCCAGCGTCGTCGATTATCTTTTTGAGGATTTTAAGAATTGTTTTATTAGACGCCTCAGCTTGGCCATTACCTTAGGGGTAATATGGTGTGGAGAAATGATGGGAAATATGGAAGCGGTCACAGAGTTCACGAACATCCTGATTTTTGAAGGGATGCCCGTTATCAGTAATAATGGAATTAGGAATACCATATCGGCAAATGATATAGTTAAGGATGAAAAGTAGCAATTTGTTTCCCAGTGACTTGTGTGAGAGGCACGGCTTCAATCCACTTTGTGAAATACTCTGTGGCTGTGATAATGAATTTATGACCATTGGAAGAAGGAGGGTGAATCTTGCCTATGAGATCAAGTCCCCACTGACAAAAGGGCCAAGGAGACGCAAGTGGTTGTAGTTCTTATGCTGGTGCATGTATGAGGTCTCCATGAATTTGACATTGCTTACATTTCTTGACAAACTGATATGAGTCTTTTTCCATATTGGACCAGTAATATCCAGTCTTGATGAGTTTCTTGGCCAAGGTAGGACCACTAGTATGCAGACCACATATCCCTTCATGCACTTCACGTAACGTAATCTGAGCTTTGTCACTTTCTAAACATCTAAGAAGAGTGCCATCTAGACCTCATCGGTATAGGATATCAGCTAGAATGACATATCAAGAGGATTGGCGAATGAAAGTGCGGCGTTGGTTATTCGATAGATCAGGAGGTAGGATATTGTTGCGAAGATATGTGAATATGGAACCATATAACTGGGATTCAGGACCAACAACGCATATCATTTCAGTAGGAGTGATCTCATATGAAGGAACCAATAGGTTGTCCACCAGGAACTCATAGCAGGTTTCATTTGGAGGCAGGTCAATTAGTGAAGCAATTGTAGCCATGGCATCTGCAGCACGATTCTGCTCTCTTGGTATCTGCTCAAAATCTATCTTTGTGAAGTGCTATTTCAAATCATCTACCAGTTGCTTGTAAGGCATTAATTTTTCATCTTTTGTTTGATAATCATCAGTTGCTTGACGGATGACAAGTTGAGAATCCCCAAAAACACAAAGTTCTTGGATCTTCCACTGAACTGCAATTCGTAATCCAGTTGTTAATGCCTCGTATTCCACTATATTATTGGTGCAAGGAAATGATAAGCGGTATGATTTTGGTATAGAATCACCTTGAGGAGTTATAAAGAGAATACCAGCTCCTGCCCCATGTTGTGTGTATGAACCGTCAAAGTACAGTTGCCATGGCTTTGCATGTGATATTGTTAAAATGGATTCATCTAGAAATTCTGAATTTAGAGGAACATCATCTATCAAGGGAGCATCTGCTAATTGATCCGCGATTGCTTGTCCTTTTATTGCTTTTCTGTCCACATACTCGATGTCGAATTCACTCAGGATCATTACCCACTTGGCTAGTCACCCAGTAAGTGTAGCTTTGTTGAGAAGGTATTTTAATGGATCAATTCTTGCAATCAACTTAGTCTTATGAGTGAGCATATAATGTCATAATTTCTGTGAAGCAAAGACCACAACGAGACATGCGCGCTCGATTGGTGTGTAGTTTAGCTCATATCCCACCAATGTGCGACTGATATAGTATACTGCTTTTTCCTTGCCGTCAGCAATTTGTTGTGCTAGGAGTGCCCCCAGTGCTGTTGGAGTAGCTGATATGTATAGTAGCAAAGGTTGATCTGGAATTGGTGGCATCAAAACTGGCGGATTCAAAAGATAATCTTTGAGCGTCTGAAAAGCTTGTTGACAGTTATCATCCCATTTGAATTTGATATTTTTATGTAGCAGGTGCTGGAAAGGATTACACTTATCTGCAAGTTGTGCTATGAATCTTTGTATAGATTGGAGTCTCCCTTGTAAGGATCAAAGTTGACTGATATTACTGGGTGGCGGCATGTCCAAGATAGCCTTGACTTTTGCTGGATCGGCTTCGATTCCTCTTTTAGACACAATGAATCCTAGGAGCTTCCCGGAGGTTACTCCAAAGAAATATTTCTTGGGGTTTAATCTTACTTTGTATTTTTCCAACCGATCAAAGATGACTGAAAGTATGTCCAAATGTGTATCTTTGTCTATTGATTTACCCAAGAGATCATCAACATAATCTTCCACGGTTATGTGCATGAGATCATGAAAGATTGTGGTCATTGCTCTTTGATAGGTAGCACCTGCATTTTTCAGCCCAAAGGGCATGACATTCCAACAGAAAGTTCCCCACGGACAAGTGAATGATGTTTTGTGTTGATCCTCGAGTGCAATCTTGATTTGATTATAACTAGAAAACCCATCCATTAAAGATAACATTTCGTGACCTGCTCTGAGATCAACGATCAAGTCGATATTTGGTAATGGGAAGTCATCTTTCGGACAAGCTTTGTTGATGTCTCTGAAATCTGTACATATTCGGATGCTGCGATCTGGTTTACTGACAGGTACTAAATTGGAGATCCATTCGGGATAATCAATTGGGCGTATGAATCTGACATCCAATAATTTCTCCAGCTCTGCTTTGACTAGTAATGCCACTTGTGGATGCATTTTTCTTAATTTCTGTTTCACTGGCTTTGCCCCTGGTTTGACTGTCAAATGATGCATTACCAAATCCAGATCTAGTCCAGGCATATCAGCATATGACCATGCAAAATTGATTTGTCATTCTTTGAAGAAGCTTATGAATTTTGACCTTTTGGATTCTGTCAATGATTAAGCCAGGAATATATTGTGTGGAACTTCTTCTGTACCAATGTTTGTTTTGATAGTATCCTCTACCAACATGGATGACTTTTCCTCATATGATGCTGGGAGAATGTCGAGCCTTCCATCTTCGGGTGCCTCAGAGAGGTTTTCGCCCTCAGATACGTCCTTTCTTTTTACTTTTTTGGAATCAGATAGTGCCACAGTGTGGTTTTTGCCATAAGAGCCTTGATTTGTTCTTATTTTCACATTTTGCCGACTGGAAGGTCCGACACCCTCACCAAAATATGCCATGTTGTTGAGTTCTATGATGTATCCTGCTTTGTGGTCCCCAGGGGGAAGATCATCTCGTATGCTAAGATAGTCAATAATAGCTTCGTCCTTTTGGAATGTGTCAAATTGTCCCGGTCCTTCATAATCCCAGTCAATGAGTTGGTGGTGAACAAGGGGAAGACCTTTAATGTTTTCAGAGTTTGCGGGGCTAAGAGTGAAGATGTGGTTATATTCGGGTATATCAAGGCAATCGTCGAGGTCATCGATGGCACTCTCCTCATCAGTTTTGATCGTAAGCGAATCCAAATTGTTGTCACTAGTAGCGCCTTCCGGGATAGGTGTCCTCATCCTATGTGATTTCGACCTAGAACCTTGAGACGAAGACTGTGTGCAATCCTTATGGTTTGTTTCTTGACCAACTCTGAACTTTTTATAAAATTCCTCTTCTTTTGTGGGTTCATCGGGCTCTCTGAATGTCTCGGTGAGCTCATAGTCACTGGAGGATTTGTCGAAACCCCATTCCCATTCGTTGGAATCTATGGAATAGTAATCTTCTTGTTGAACTTTGGCAACTTTGATTTGTGATGCCTCTTCTGTCCTTTTAGTGTGGATCTTGGAAATCAGAAAACCAAGTCCCTTTGAGCGTTCCCTTTTTACAGTCAATTCAGGTTGTAAGGGCTCCATGACGCCTTCTTTGTGTAACCCAAGAGGGCTTTTTCCATCATACCCGAATTTTTGTAGAATCTTGAAGCCTTTGCCATATTTCTCACAAGGTATATTGATCTGATCTTGTGTGTCATATTCAATATCTTTATAGAGCATTTTGTATAAATCTTCCTCTTCTAGTTCGCCCCATCTTTGAAAGGTAGTAGGATCCCATTTGAGTATCATGATGGATATTTGCTTGTTAGAATGTGGCCTTCCATATTCTTTTGGAGAGCTCATGACTTGTCGTAAATACATGGTCTGATTTAAAGTGTATTCTCCCATGCCTTTGTCTTGAAATTTTCCTTTAAGTTCACCTTGTTTTGATGTCGAAGGTTTCAATGACTCAGGGTCAATGTATGCCGAAGAAGGAATAGCCTCACGATTACTGGGAATGATGGTTTCAGTATGTGATCTCAGGTTATTGCAATATATGAACGGATTAGGATCACCGTTAACTGTTACCTCGACTCCATTATGAGGAAACTTAATGCATTGATGATATGTCGATGGGACTGCCCTCATTTCATGAATCTAAGGACGTCCTAGCAATATGTTGTATGTGAGATCCAGATCTAGGACTTGACAAACCACATCCTTTGTGACTGGCCCAATTCTTAGAGGTAAGGTGACTGTACCCTTGGATGAACGCTCTTCATCATCATATGCCTTGATGGTGATTTGATTTGTTGAATTCACAGCTTTATCAGAATATCCCAATTGTTTAATGGTGCTCAATGTACAAATGTTTAGACCAGCTCCTCCATCTATCAGGACTCGCTTTATTCGATGTTTGTGTATGAAGGCTTCAACATGTAAAGGTGCATTATGTGGCTGACTTACGGAGGTGTCATCAGCTTCTGTGAATGTAAGGGAATGTGGAATGGAAAGGTATCCCACCATGGCTTGAAACTGGTCCACATTCAGATCAGTAGGAATGGCAGTGTCTCTCAAGATTTTGTCAAGAATAGCTTTATGAGCAGGGGATATGCGTAAGAGCTCAAGGATGGAAATAACCGTGGGTGTCTTCCCTAACTGTTCTACAAGGTCATACTCAAGTTTGGTTGATGAAGAGACAGTGTTCTTGGCTGGAGCACCTTGCAAAGTGATTTTACCTCGGCGGGTCGTAACATGACATTCAAAGATATGTTCGGAAGAAGATCCAACACCTCTTAGGACAATCTTGGGTCTCTGAGGAGGATTCTCAGGGTTTTTGTTCTTGATGGTAATAGTAGAGATATGATTGTCCATCGAGATATGATTGATAGTTGAATCATAGTTGTAAGGTGCTCTAGTATAGTTGGCCTGATCATCTGTGACTTTGGCTTTTCCCTTGTCATGTTTTGGGAATGGTTCCTTAAACATCTCATGTTCTTGATTGGATGAGTGTCCCTCAATCTCAATATCACCTCTATCAATGAGATCTTGCACAATGTTCTTCAGTCGATGGCAATTTCTTGTCTTATGACCCTTGCTCTTATGAAATTCACAATACTCATCATCATTCCACCAATTTGGTTTGACCTTTGGTTCATATGGAGGAAAATCTAGAACTATGATCAATTTATTTTCCACAAGCTTTTTGAAGATTGATTCAAGTGGTTCTCCCAATGGGGTGTACTTCCTTCGTGGTCTAGAAGTTGTTTGAGTATTCACTTGATTGTTTGTAGAACTTGATCCCGAAAAGATGAATTTGGGTCGCACTGTATTGGCATCAACAACACCATCATTGACTGTGTTTTTGTTTTTATTCCAAAATCTTGGCTTGTCTTTTCCTTTAAAGTCATCTTTGTTTTCCTTGAATATCTTAATGACTCCTTGTTCAATTAAGACCTTTTCTGTTGCTAAGCCCTTTTCAATAACATCCTTGAAGGTGGACAAACAAGCTTTCCTTAGATCATAGCCAATGTCCTTGTTAACGTTTTGAGTGAACATTTCTACCATTTGTTTCTGTGGAATTTCACAAGAGCATCTGCTAGCTAGATTTCTCCATCTTTGTAAAAATGATGCAAAAGATTCTCCCTCCTTTTGCTTAGTATTGCACAAAGTAGTGACTGAGATATCTGTTTCTATATTGTAGGAGAAATGCTGAATAAATGCCTCTGCTAAGTCACCCCATGACTTAATACCAGGTGGTAATTGAGAGAACCATTCCATAGCTTGATCGCCTAAGCTTTGTGGGAACAATCTCATCAAATATGTTTCTTCTGCTGCTACCTCAATGCAGGCCGTGAAAAATTGTCGTATGTGTGCCTTGGGGTCTCCTTTTCCTCTATACTTGTCAAATTTTGGAATCACAAAGTGTGCAGGAAATGGAGGCATTGGAATGCTCTTATCAAATGGATAAGGACATATGTCTCTCATAGTGTATGTTGGTTTTGGTGTACTCATGTCCTCCATTTTCTTTTGTAAATCTCTGATTTGTTGCTCCAAATTATTCTTAGGTGGTGATCGATTTCTTGTAGCATACCCCATGTTTGAGACACAAATTTGAGGAGGAGCTTGTTGCATGTATGGATGATATTGATCATAGACATGTTCATATGGAGGAGGTCTATATTGATGTGGCATATAGGGAGCACTTGGTATAGCTTCATGTTGAGGAACCCCATATCTATTTTGTGCATGTATACCATATTCTATAGGCATGTCATGTTCTAATGTGTTGCCCCCAAATTTGACATGAGGTTTCCTTGTGTCCAAATTTTGGGCATTCCTTTGAATGTCCAATTGTTTTGATTGATCCATAGCTTGAGCATGTGATTGAGCATATCTATCTGCATAAGGCTTCCATAATGGTCTTCAAAGGTAAGTATCATATGTTTGACCCTGTGTATGTGGGACTTCTGGTTTTTGAAGCAAAGCTGACGGTGATTCAGGTACCATATGCGGTCCTCTATTTCCTCCACTATTAGGTCTCCTTTGATCCATGTTGGAGTGAGTCTGTTGCGAGGGTCGGTTTTCCATAAGTTGAGACATGTCAAAGTCATGAGGTATTTTAGCTCCACTTTGTGCCATCATGTGTAAGAAGTATTGTCGATCCCTCCTCATTATTTCTTCAACCAATCTATTGAAATGATGATTCATTATGGATTCTTCTACATCTGCTGATTGTATTGAAAAGTTGTCCACATTGTCATTGTGTGTAGCATTGTTGTTTGTAGTGTTTGCGTTTTCCACATTTGGAATGTTTCTATAAACATCCATGTCAGGCAATGTAGTGTGCTCAGGATTGAAAAATAAATCATTGTCATACTCATAAGAACTCATGTTTGCGGACTCTTGAGCTTCTTTAGCTTTTCTCCTAGATTTTTGAAGACGGGTTTCAACCATGAACTAGGTGTTTGACCAAGATGGGGGAGACTAGATGAAAAATGAAAAGAGTATGGAAGACCAAGAGTTGTATGGAGTGTAAGTGAATCTTGAGGTGTACTTGTAATGTCCAAAGTGTAAGACCAAGTATGTATGTAGTAGAGTAGGTGTGACTTCCAAAGAGATGATAGTTTCTCTTGATGAGGTAAGCTGACCTTGACTCTAAGTAAGACCAAATGAGACCCAAAGGTAAGAAACCTTGATGAGGGACCACTTAGCAAAGTGTAGTTGTATGTAGTGTGTTGACAAAGTATGATGAGGACAAGCAAGTGACCTTTTGACCCAAGTTTAGACAAGTATGAATGTAAAATGAGATGTGAAGCAATGATGGACTGTATGAGACCCAAGGACAGGTTGAATGCTAGATGAAACCTGAAGAAACAACCTAGGAAGCTCAAGTATTTCAAAACAGATTTCTTTTGTTTGCTGGATTGTAAAAATTTTCAATTTTGGACACAGACGCTTCTGTATACTTCACAGACGCGATTCCCAGACACAGACGTGTCTATGTTCGACACAAATGCTGCTAGACACACAGACGCTATTATGCCCTTCACAGACGCGCTTATGTTACCCAGACGTGGTTAAAATAGACATAGACGCGTTGCTGTAAACTTCGTGCAATTTTTCCAATCTGTGAAGTTGTTTTGTTGTGACCAAATCCGACTGTTTGACTATTTTTCATGACAAGAGGACACAATGTTGATGAGGACTCAATGTTTGCAAGTGTTTAGACTCCAAAAGTGTTTTGTTTGATGTAAAATGTTTTGCATACACTTGAAGACACAAAAGACACAATGTTTTGTTGTTTGGTCTCGAATGTTTGAATGTTTAACATAAGACAAGCACAATTCTTATGGCTGGCCAAGACAATAGTTGTTGATCCCACATAGGGTTTTACCCCCGAGGCTATGCTATTCAGAGCGGATACTTAGATGCTTGACCTCACTGGCTCCACCCTCGACACTCACTTCTCGGGTCAGCCAAGCATCAGTCTCCATGAAAACTCCCCATGGCGAACTTTGTATCTCTACTAAGAACCGTATGTGTGTGGGCCGCTACCAGAGGTCCGACCTCCTGCCTCAACAACTAGAAGGATTTGGGCTTCTAAAACAAAAAGGTGCTAGTAAGGGCATCCGCTCGTGTGGCCATACATGCGGCACTTCTAGCTCTGTAAATACAGAAGGTTCCCAGCTGGTAGGGGTTACACCCTACAAATGATCAAATAAATTTGATCAAACGGGTTTATGGGGAGACATAGTGTTGGTATGAACTAATCAGCACACGTTATTCATAGTTTTCACCATGGATACATTTATTTATAGTGGTTTGGAAGAAGATGGATTTTCTTTTGCTACCACTTGGGTCATTCTCTTCTCACTAGTAGTCCTAATGACCACACGGGAAGACAGGCCCTCTAAAGATTAAACAAAAAGAGCCTATTGCTCAAGACACAAAAGACAATGATTCAATTTTTAGTGCACCAATGGAAGTGTTTGCTAATCTATGAAAACAAGGCACACAACAAAATTTCAAAACCCTTGCTAAGGACCTGCAACAAAGATTTATTAGTAGTTTGGATTGTTTGAAATAATCACCCCTTCCTGCAAGCACACAAGTTAGGTAAATTTTAGAAACCCAAAAGACTCTGTGAAAGAGGGGCCTTCAACAAAAACGTTTTGCTTCCAAGACAAGCTGCACAAACTTAGTTAGCTAGATCTAAAAGGGTTAGTCAAAAAATAAACCAGATCTGAAACCCTAAGTGTGAAATCCGAAAACCGAATCAATGAAAATTTTAAAATGTTGAAACAGTAAAAACACAGACACTGTTACCCCAGACACAGACGCGTCTGCATGACACAGACGCGGTTCTGTGACTCACAGACGTGGCCAAAAATCACATACACCCCTCTCTCACATAGACGCGGGCAGAAATAACGCAGACGTGCTTATGAAACATAGACGCCCCTGTCTGAGACCTGCAAAATAAAACTTGTCGAAAAGGCATACGCTCCTGGAAATCAGAGACGCGATCCGAAAGTTCGTAGACACGGAAAAACCTAAAATGCCGCCAAAAAATGTCCGATCTGCAACTTCAAAAACACAAAATCTGCAACAAAAAGGTTAAATGCAAAGGGACAAGAGTCCCACCGGGCGTGCCAAAATGTATATGGTGAAAATGGATAACAATAATAACAATATTGAAAGGCTAAATGAATCCAACCACAAAACCTTAGCCTAACAATCAACAAAGATCCACCATAACATATGAAGATTACCTAAGACAATGCAAATCAAATGAAATCACAAAGATTATACCATCACATGTCCAATAGGGTTTTGATCTCCATTCTTCCTATCTCCATTGATCTTGCTTGATATATTTGCTCTCAGATTTTTATATGCACAAGAGGTCAACAAAGAACAGAATGCGGTTGCAAGTAGGATCGTAGTGTAGTCAATTGATCAAGTTGTTAGGCATTATTAGGGTTTGACAATGAAGGAGGCATCTCCTTAAATAGAAGACACCATAAGAAATGGAGGGATAAGATTGAGAGGTGTAAAAAGAGAGGTTGGCTAAGATTAGAGGGTAGGTAAAAGAAATACCAAAATAATGAAAGGGGTAGGTAGTGTAGGAATTAGGAGATGAATGACATGTGTCATGTGTAGAAAAAGCTAATGAATTAATTAAATAAATAAAGATTTATTTAATAAATAGAAGAAGTAGGATAATTAAATAAATAAAAATATTTATTTAATTTAGGAAAAGGATAATTTAAATAAATAAATGTATTTATTTAAATGAGAAATAAGGCTAGAAGAGGATAAATGAATTAATTAAATAAATAAGGATTTATTTAATTAATAGAAGAATTAGGCTTAGATAATTAAATAAATAATATTTATTTAATTAGACATGACAATTTTGGGTGTCTACAGGGGCAACTCAAAATGTTCTGGTTCCACACACTAGGGAGGCCCAAGCTTCCTCATCATCCAATAATCAAGAAAAACTCAAGTAGTTGTCCATAGACTTTGAGAAAAATATGAAGATAAAGGACCAAGGTATGGGGGAATACTCTTTTGAACCCCTATGTCTATCTAAGTTGTCAACTTCCCCAAAGTCTCATGAACAACCTTCCACATCAAGACAACATGGAGCACAACCCATCAAGAAGCTTGATGGAAAATTTATCCAAATCAACACACTTGCAGAAGAATCAGACGATAAGGATATTCTCAATTGGCTATACATGGATGAGGAAGAAATAAGAGTTGCTGCCCTAGAAGTGGTCGTTCCCACAAGACAATATGGCAACGTGTTCAAAATCATGCAATGAATGGGATACAAAGGAAAAGGACCTATTGGCAAGCCTCAAGAGGGCATCATAGAACCCATAAAACCCCATTCACAACTTGCAAAAGACAAATCAGGACTTGGGTTTGGCCATCATATTCAACTTGTGCAAAAGAGAGATCACCATCAGGAACCTCAATGGAGAGAAAAGGTAACACATAAAAAAGACTCATGGCAAGAGGTGATACACCAAGAAGCCCCAAAGATGAGAAAAAAATAAGAGTATGAAGAAAATGAGAAGCGACAAGAAGAGCTTGCTATCCAAAGAGAGGAGGCTTCTTATAAACAAGTACATCATGTACAAGCACCTGATCAAAGCGAATTCAAGCCACAACATGAGGAGATTGCTACTCAAAGAAGGGAAACTATGTATGAGTGAATCCAAAGAGTAAAAATAAGCACAAATCCTAAATCAGTACAAGCCACCCAGCTTGTATTGATTATCAGTGAGCTCTTTTCGCCATACAACATTCTTTGTTCGATTCAGTGGGGTAACCTTGGACAACGATTCTGAAACAGATTCCAATGAGTATGAATGGGACACTTGTTCTGATATCACTGAGGATATTGAGGTGTATACAATCCACACCTATACACCCATACCTTATGAGGGACAAGGTTTGAGACCTAGATCATTTGAATTTGGACCACAACATATCTATGAGGCTAATGAGAATGAGCAACGACAATATGAAAGAGGCAATATCAATGAGAGTACATTGACAGTACATTGAAGCCATTGATACTATTATAGACCTCACCCATTCTACTCACAACTATGACAATATCTCTATCATGAGCCTTATAGTAGGAGACCTTGATCCACAAAATGATTCCCTACCACTCATATTTCCTGAACTTATAGACTAGGAACGACCTGAACACAATATACCACCTTTCAAATTGATGACACCATTTTCCAATACCTCTGCCTAGTCAACCCCGAAATATGCTCCACCAATAAACCCCATAACGATGTCTGCAATCAAGAGAGTGACAAGTCTCTTAGTCACAAAATGAACAAAATAAAAAATTGATCTAATGGTGAAAACCATACAATGGCAAATTAGATCACAAAAAAATAAAAACAAAGGACGTATCTAATGGCGAAAACCTCTTTGAGGCGCCTAAAGATGAGAGACTTGATACTCTTCCTGAGCATTATCAAGAAAGATCACCAATCTTGATTGAGCCAACTCAATCAATAAAAATCAGCACTGAATTAGCTGCAAGAACCATACATCTGGCAGAATCATTAACGGAATAAGAAAGACCTAAATTTGCCAAATTCTTTAGGGAGAAGCAAATCAATTTTGCTTGGTCTTATGCATATATTCTAGGGGTTGATCCGAATCTCATCATGTATCACTTATCTATAGCTCCTAGAGCTAAACCTGTCAAATAGAAACTGTGAAAGATGAACCCACATGTTGCCATATTGGTTAAAGTAGAGCTGAAGAAGTTACTAGATGTCAGTTTCATTCGACCTATAGACTATGCCAAATGGATCTCTAAAATTCTTCCAGTATCTAAACCAGATAAAAGCATAAGGATTTTTACAGACTTTAGGGACCTTAACAAGGCATGTTCGAAAGATGATCTTCCTCTACCAAGCATCGATACAATTGGGGATCTCACGATAGGGCACACAATGCTATCACACAGTTTTGAGGCTACAACCAAATCAAGATAGCTCCAGAGGATCAAGATATAACAAAATTCACATGTACATGGGTTAGATACTACTAGAACGTCATGCCTTTTGGTTTGAAAAATACCAGTGCAACCTATCAAAGAGAAATGACAACAATCTTCCATGACATGATGCATACTTTTATGGAGGATTATGTATGACTTTCTATTCAAATCATTCACAAGAGTAGAACACCTAGACATTCTTGATAAAATCTTTTAGAGACTAGAGAAATTCAATGTCAGATTAAACCCTAAAAACTATGTTTTTGGGGTCACATCTGGAAAACTCTTGGGCTACATTGTATTAGAAAAAGGAATCGAGGTGGATTTCGTAAAGGTTTAGGCTATCATTAAAATGCCACCTCCAAGGAACATTAGTTAGCTACGATCTCTTCAAGGCATGCTACAATCTATCAGAAGGTTCATTGCTCAATTGGCAGACAAATGTCTCCCATTCAACCATCTACTTTATAAAAATGTACCTTTCATATGGGAGGACAAGTGTGCAGAATCATTCCATCAGTTGAAGCAATATATCATGAATCCACCTATTTTAGTACCACCAATAGCAGGAAAGCCACTCATTCTCTACATATCAGCAACAAAAGTATCATTGGGGGCATTACTAGCATGAGAAGACTTAGCAGGCAAGGAAAGAGACATCTATTACATTAGCAGGACGCTGAATGGCTATGAACTCAATTACACTTTCATCAAAAAATATTGTTTAGCCGTAGTGTTCGCTTCCCAAAATTTGTGATAGTATATGTTCCCTCATACTATCAAGCTAGTGGCAAAGATCAACCCACTAAAATACTTACTCAACAAAGACGCTCTCATAGGGAGGTTAGAAAAATGCGTCATGATCCTAAGCGATTTCGACATTCAATACACAGAATGGAGAGATATCAAAGGACAAGTAATAGCAGATCAGTTGATAGAAGCACTACTACCAGAAAAATACCCACTACAGGTGGAATTCCTAAATACAAATGTGCTCACTGTTTCACCAAAGAAATGGACCCTATACATTGATGGATCCTATACACAACATAGATCAGGTGTCGGCATCTTGTTTGTCACTCCAGAAGGAAACACAATTCTGAGATCCTACAGGTTGATGTTCCCATGCACCATTAATATTGTTGAGTATGAAGCTCTAGTGATAGGTATCAAAGTAACTGTGGAGTGGAAAATCAAAGAATTGAAAGTCTATGGGGACTCTCAATTAGTTATCAATTAGATCAATGATGACTATTGTATACACCTAAAAATGGTCTGAAGATAGTTAATTAAATACGCAGTTATTTGATTAATTCCCCTTCCCAATTAATTGAATTCACAAGCAATTTAATTAATTTCTCTATTCATCTACTAGTAAATAAATCTAAATGATTTATTTATATAGTTCATCTCATATCCCCCTTTGATTAATTAATTCCAAATTAATTAATGTCTCCCTATATTAATCAATTCTTCTAATCCCTAATTAAGATTAACAAACTCAAGTTTGTTGAGATTAATTACCATTTTCCAATTATTTGAATTTCTAAATTCAAATGAGCACATGGCTCCTAACTTTTAACCAACTAACCTAACCATCCCCTAACTTAACCCATTCCACCTAATCCTGGGTCTAACTAACCCTATCTTATCTTGCACATTCTAACCTCCTTATCCTAACCTCCCATGGTGTGGATATTCTCTCCTTGAGATACATGGCACTTTTGTCACATGTCTCCTCCCTTGGAAACTTGTCCTCTCATGAGCAAGGCTCCTTGACACTTGTCACCATAGAGATGACAATTGTCCCTTCCTCCAACCTCTTCTCCAAATTCCTCAATCTTGGCCCTTGATATCTTCAGATCAGATCTGGACCATCAATTCTTGCCACCTCTACTTTGGCCTTGGAGTTCCTATAAATATCCCCCATTTTGGAGCAATAAGGATCCTATCTCATATCAATTTAGGCATCATTACTATAGGCATTTTTCATTTTCAATTATCTAGTAATTAACTTTTGGATTAATCATAGCATGTTAATCTAGTTTCTTAAATCATGCATTTCATATCATCTCTATAGTCAATCATGATCAAATAGCTACTCAACTCTTGAGTTGTCACTTTGGAGGTCATTGCTCCACTGAGAGCCCATCAATCCAACACCTTCAAGGTCCTCAAGAATAGAGGAAAATGGGACATTTCAAGGAAGGCTTATGGTTTGTATTTCTAATCTAGTTTTCAATTAAGCTTTTCAATTGCATTTTATTGTCTCATTATATGTGTATGCCTCCTATATACCACATTTTTAGCATCACATTAATTGGCGCCCAACATGGGGCCTAGCCCCTTTGATCTTTAACAAGTTTGCTTGCAGGAAATTTCATTGACAGGTTGATTAGCTCTTTCTGAGTACAGATTAGCTCTCTTGGGCTCTCGAATTGCGTTCTTGGTCTCTATTATGGCTTCCGACACCTCAAATGACATTTTTGGGAGACTTCTCAACTCTATTTTCATATTTTTCTATACTTTAGCATTTTTAGTCTGTACTTTAGCATTTTTGGTATGTATTGTGGCATTTTTGGTACATTTACCAACATTTTCAGTTTGTTTGACAACGTTTCTGGTGTGCAGAACAACATTTTTGGTGTGTAGAGCAGCATTTCTGGTGTGCAGAGGAGCGCTTCTGGTGTACAAAGCAATGTTCTTGGCACATATGATGGCATTCTTGGTTAATTTGATGGCGATTTTAGTTTTTAATTGATTTTGCAAATATTGTATGTTGCATTCCTCATTTCTGCTTCTGGACTATCACTTTCCTGAACCTAATTTGCAGATTGTTGGTTTTGCAGGTACTTATTTCACTGTGAAAGACCAGAGTCATAAACTATTTCGCCATCAAAGAATGTAATATAAACTACTAACTTTGTTTGCAACCGTGGGATTTTGCACTTATATTTGTTAAATTATCCACATAGACTAATTACAATGGAAATGAACAAACATGTCTTATGTGTTTTGATGATAGGCGAGTATGCTTTCACCTTTCTTAGGTGATCAGAAAGTCAAACTCATCCTTTGCTTTCAATAGTGCATATATTTAGCGGGCCCGCCCTCGTGAGGAGCTAATAACTCTTAAAGCCCTTAAGGCCGGTGAGAGGGGAACGACCCAAGTGGGAATGACTAATGCCAAGTACTCCAACCCACTATAAAATAAATGTGATTTGATGAAAATCAAGTCAACGACAGTGCTCAGGAATAGCTCTCCTCCGTACCTTCGGGTATATCAAACCTTGGTTTTCAAGGCTGGGAGACCTCTTAATTGAGTTTAGACCCTGACATGCTGAACAAATCCCTTACTAGTTCGAAGTAAATTAGAAACTACTCGGTTTACATCCAAACATTATTAAATTATTAGTGCATGGAGGGGGAAGAATCTCTCCTTAAGATACTCACCATATGTCCCTCTTGAGTGTATGTGCGAACTCCTCTTTTGAGACCTTATTGCTAGGCTCATAATGGGACTCCACTAGCTCTCGCAAAGGCAAAAACACGGGCGCCCCTTAGGGGGTGACAAGGTTGTGTGAGCTGACAGGGTACCAAGTTGTGGGCTAAGAACTAATAATGAAGCCAATCTCCTTAGGATAGACTGATTGATGTGTTTTCAATTGTTTGAAAACCCGTGAAAACTTGGGCTTTCTTTAAATCTTCTTGAACATACACTTTATGTGTCCTTTGGGACAAAAATACAATTTGAATTCTGTATTTGTAAGTCAAGTCAAGATGTCATCAATTGAAATCCAACAAACATTGAAAAATCAAACTTCAAATGGTCAAATTCATAAGTTTCATGGCATAGCTCTTTCAATCAAAATAGTCGCACCTACGGTCCAAATAGTCGCATTCACTATCCAAACATTAGCTCTTTTGGTCTAAACAATAGCATTGTCAGTCCAAATAGTCGCATCTACAGTTCAAACAGTCACACCTATGGTCCAAACAGTCACATTTTCAATCCAAAAGTCAGCTCTCTTGGTGTGAATGTTAACTTTCTCATATTTCAACATTAACTCTCCAAGGTTGAGCACATTAGATTTTCTGGTCTAAACAATAGAGTTCCTGGCCTAAACAGCAGAGTTCTTAGTCTAAACAGTAGCTCTCTTGGTTTAAAGGTTAGCTCCCTTGGTCTAATCAACAACTCTTGTGAGTTGCATGTCAAATTGCTCCTTTTGCAACATTAGATCTCCTAGTTTGTACTTGTTAGGTCTGAATATCCATTCTTTGAGTCTGAAAATCACAAAGTTGGGTCAAAATTGAAATCTCCTAAGTTCAAACACTTAATTTGCTAATTCTGCACATCATTATTTGAACTTTAGAGTCACTGTATTGCAAAGCAGAGTTCCTGGTCAGTTTGTCAACATTTCTGGTCTGTCTATCAGCGTTTCTGGTGTGCAGAACAACATTTCTGGTCTGTCAATCAGCATTTTTGGTTTATCTGTTAGTGTTTCTAGTCCATTTCTCAGTGTTTCTAGTCAGTTTAGCAGCGTTTCTGGTTAGTTTGTCAGTGTTTCTGGTTAGTATAGCAGATTTCTTGGTCATTTTGTCAGCGTTTCTAGTAAACTGCATCAAAATCAGAAAACAAAAACAACCCATTTCTCAAACAACCAAACATAGAGACTAGGTCATCTTCTTGGGTCATTCAATTAGGTTATCTTCTGTCAAAACATATTCAAGAACAAAAGACACAAAGGTCTCAAGTATTCACCTCAAACAAGTTAAAGATCAAAAACCTTAAAGTGAAACATCACATTGTCTTTGATAAACTGATCATTCAAACATAGTTTCTCATCAAGATCTACCATCCTTTAATCATGAAACTACAACACTTGATTAGAATAAGCTTGTTCTTTATCATAGGATACATCATTCTTATTGAACTTGGTCATATCAAAAATCACAAAATCTGCACTCCAAAAACTAAGATCAAAAAACTTGCAAACAAGCAAATACTTGAAAAGATCATTTCCTCAACAATTAATCACTTATTACGACACATTACTCAAGATTTAAGTCTCACAATGTTCAAAACACATGTATGCCCGTTCTAACCAGGGCTCAGAGACGAAAGATTGCAGAAATAGAAATAAAAACTTTTGAAATAGCTGAAAATCATAGCAACATGGCATAGTAGAACAAAAGACAAGAACGCATAATAAGCCAACATATCAGAGAAATTAAACAAGTCCAGAATCAAAATCCAACCATGTCAAAACCTAATAGAGATTCAAATACATATCCAAAGAAAGGTGGCTCTTTTATGCAACTATTAAAGAGATCTCTAAAGGATTTGGCTGAGAAAGATCAAAATCATGCACCTATGTCTAGCAATGGCTCATCCCCCCATAAAAAAATTGATTCTCCAAAGGCATCTATTCCTACACCTCTTGAAAGCTTGCAAGAACCTTCCATAGCATCATCACCAAAGAATACATCCAAAGATGAAGTTCCCCAAGGGATATCCATAATTGGCATCAAACCAATTTCAAAGGATCCTATTCAAATCTCATCTCCTTCACATCCAAGCATTGATTCCTTGCAAATTGAAGTCCTTATTCATAGAATGCTTGTTAAATGTGTCCTGATAGATGGGGGAGATGGCTTGAAAATTTTCTCTTTGAGTTTTGTCTGTGCTCTAGGATATTCAAAAGAACATTACTCTAAAGGAATTGTGGTATTACCCCTCAACGTGGGACCTTTGCAAAAAGACACATCATGCCAAGTTCTAGACTTAAACCTACCATACAACATACTCTTGGGGATACCATGGATACAAGACATGCAAGCTATTCCATCAACATGTCATCAGTGCTTAAAAATTCCCTACAATGGGCAGGAAATCACAATATTAGCATACTCAAATCCATTGCAGTGTTGTAATAATTTGAAATCAGCTCAAGAGCTCACTGTTGCACATAACAAAGAGGCAACATATTCAAGCACACAATCCAAAGAACAATCATTTGCATCAATTCTATCAAACATGGAGAAACAAATGCAGGTAAGAGATCAAGGGACAAAAGAATACTCGCTATCATGGGAAAACAAACAAGAGCAACTTGAAATTGAAAGGGAAGAAGAAGATGTAGAAGTCGATGTGATTCACACGTAAGTAGGACAAATGTTAGGAACTAGCCTATTTGAATTAGAATCACATGCGACTGATATGGACTTAGCCGAGGACAATCAGGAGCTACTTGCGCGAGGTCATTCTGATGAGAGTATCGTTCTAGACATGGAAATACATACTGAAAGCCCTGATATCTTTGACATAATCCAACATGAGGATCCTTTATCCTTAATTCATCCTGAACCTATGGACTGGGAAAATGAAGGACATACCACCATGGATACTTTCCTAATGACCATGCAATATCTTTATATCTTAATGAAATTGAACCTACAACAACTCTCACTAGGAATTTGAGAAACGTATCTTCAAGTCAAATGGGTGTCAAATCTCCTAGTCGCAAAAGTGAAAATAAAGAAAACAATATCAAGTCTAATGCTGAAAACCATTTCTTGGCAATATTAGATCGAGAAAAAGTAAAAATAAAGGATGCATCTAATGGTGAAAACCTCCTCGAGGCACCAGAAGATGGGAGATTTGACACCTTACTTGAATGTTATCAAGAGAAGTTATCTATCCTAATAGAACCAGCAAAGGCAGTTATCATTGGCACAACTGATCTATATCCAACAACTTCTCTATCAAAACTAGCAAGGCAAAAATATTTGGAACCCATTAAAAAGTGGCAAATCAATTTAACCTGTTCATTTGCAGACATTCCAGGGTTGGATCCAGATCTTATAATACATCACCCGAATATTAGTCCAGGAGCAGGCATCGATAATGGAACACAACATGGATTGGGAGCAGATATTCTATTCATCACACCACAAGGCCATACAACTCTGAAAGCATACAAATTAAGCTTCCCATGCACCAACAAGACAACAAAATATGAAGCTTTGGTTACAAGTATCAAAATGGTTGTGCAATGGAACATTACACAACTTCAGGTCTTTGGAGAATCTCAGCTCGTCATCAATCAAATCAACGATGACCATCAAACAAAAGATGACAAACTCATGCCCTACAAAAAGATGGTGGATGATTTCAAGAAATATTTTGTTGAAATAAATTTTGAGCAAATTCCAAGAAATGATAACAAAGCAGCGGATGCCATGGCAACACTTGCTTCTCTATTACAAACACAAGGAAATCAAGAGTGTTATGAATTCCTGGTTGAAGAGTTGTTTTACCCTTCTCATAATTGTCCTGATTCCCAAACCATCTATCAACTTATTAGACATGATTCCTCCCACTATGGCCAAACTTACACATACTTGGAAGATAACATCTTACCTCCTGACTTATCGAAAAATCAAAAGAGAAACTTTATTCACCAATCCTCCCATTATACTCTTGTCACAGATACCCTATTTAAACGAGGTCTAGGCGGTACACTTTTAAGATGTCTCGAACAAGAAGAATCTGAGAAGGCCTTAAATGAAGTCATAATGACATTTGTGGCACATTCAAGTGGTCTTACCCTTTCGAAAAAAATCATACGCTTGGGCTATTATTGGCCGACTATGGAATGAGATTCTTTTCAGATAGCTAGAACGTGCAAACAATGTCAGATCCATGGGAATTTGATTCATGCACCAACACAAGAACTTCATGCTTTGGCAACATCTTGGCCTCTTTGTCAATGGGGTCTTTATCTAGTAGGAAAAATAAATCCTTCTTCATCTAATGGTCACAAATTCATCCTTGTAGCTACAGAATATTTCACAAAATGGATCAAGGTAGTACCTCTCACAAATATCATAGGAAAACAAATTGCTACATTTATCTTGAACTACATCATCTGTCGCTATGGAATACCAATGACCATTATCACTGATAATGGGCGACCATTCAAAAATCAAGATGTATAAGAGTTATGTGAGAAGTTCAAGATCCAACACAGATTATCCACACCCTATTATCCACAGGGGAATGGGAAGGCAAAAGCATCTAACAAAACTATTCTGAAAATCCTTAAAAAGACAGTGAACGATGCTGGGAAAGATTGTCATATTCAACTAAACCCTGCTCTCTGGGCCTACCGCACTAGTATCCGCACACCAAAGAGTGCCACACCTTTCTCTCTTGTATATGGATCATAAGCCATATTGCCAATCGAAGTAGAGATACCATCTCTACGTGTATCACTAAAAGGTCTTATTCCAGATGAAGAACAATGAGTATCTAGACTACAGGAGTTAGAATTGATCCATGAATGAAGACAAAATGCCTTTGATCATTTAAAGGTATATCAGCAAAGAATGTGCTGAAGCTATAATCACAAGGTCAAACCACAAATCTTTCAAGTTGGAGAACTAGTACTAAAGGAAAATCCACAAAATCAGTCAGATCGAGAAAAGAAAGGAAAATTTGAACCAAACTGGTTAGGTCCATTTGTGGTCACAATAGTATTTGGATCAGGAGCATATCGGCTATCAACACAAGATGGGGACTAGCTCGATGAACCCATCAATAGCATGCATCTGAAGAAGTTTTATGTCTGAAAAATCCAAAAACAATGAAAAAGCAGAAAATCCAAAAACAATGAAAAGGCAGAAAATCCAAAAACAATGAAAAAGCAGAAAATCCAAAAACAGTGAAAAAATCAAAGAAAAATAAAAAATAGTGAAAAAGCAAAATCCAAAAGAATCAAATATGAGAAAAAGTGCAATAAAAACATATGGTGAAAACTTGGTAAACAGGCGTTATCTGTCAGCTAGCTCTGCCATCTTTTGGTTCACGCATTCTTCCGCTTGCATTATTTTCCATCAACGTTGTTCATATCCATCATAAAGCCTTTGTACATATGCAGGCATCCCAAGTGATTTATCATCATGGTTTCGATCATTGACCATATCATAATAAAGGTTTGTTTCTAGGTTAGGGGCAAAATCTTGAACTCGACTGGGGGCAAAAAAGTTTTGACCGTTTTGAGCTTAATCAAATAGGTAGAACAACAGTCAGACAACGCTTGTCAAGCGAAAAAATGAGATACATCCAACATTGAACATAAGACCACAGTGTCAACCATTAACTATCACATATCAATCTAAACATGACAAAACACATATCAATGGATGATATATCTTGACTCGTGATTTTAACACTTTGGCAATAATGGTTCAAATATTTTATTTTGATTTTTTCTATCATGATTTCTGAGTAACTCTAGGATGTCTTTGACTAGAGGAACGAGGAAGGAACATGATATTTTTCTCGTCTACTATCTATAAATTAATTAATCATTCATATGTGCAAAGTTGTCTTAGGACGTGATCATCGAAGTATCATGGAAGACATTTCAGACTTGCATATAGAAATGGTTAATACTTCCCGTTTTATGCAAGCAACACTCTGGTCATCTTGGTTCAATTATACCTCGATGCTTGTGCTAACTTGCAATATCAAAACCCAGGAAAGTAGTGCTCAGGTCATCATGGTTCAATTATACCATTGATGTTTGCACTCACTTCCCACATTTTAAAAGGCTCAATGATGAACCAAAGCAATGACTCCATGACCGGTCCGATCACTGCATTGCATTTCATTTTTTTGCATTTGCATTTTAAAGTAGATTTGCATTTCATTCTACATGGGGTCACAATGCTAATTTTTTCAAAGGCCAAAGACTAACATGGTGTCATCTCTCTTATTGCGTGATTGAGTACATTGGACAATAACAAAAATAATCAATTCATTCATCTTGCATGATAAGATAGTTCATCTCATGTAACCATTGCATACTAAGGCATCATTCATATAAAGCATCAAATCATTCATTCATTTAGTAAGATCATTGCATAGCATTCATCTAATCTCAAATCATATAAAATAGCACCATTGCATTGCATTACATCCATCTCATATTAACATGCATGAGAAAATCATAAAATTATCATAAACATAGAAAGCATTACATTGCACATGCATCACATAGCAATTATAAACATCACCATACATATTTGCATTTGCATACATCATGTAAATACTGCATCATCATATATCCATCATTTAGAATTCATAAGCATATAGAAATTAAAGCATACATCAAGCATAAATCATGAAAGTAACTGCACAACATAATCATATATCAAATAGAATACATCCATCATCTCGTAGGTCATGTACAGCGAATAGGATCGACTGCATATCATATCATCAAAACACTATCAATGTCCAAAGTACAATGATATCACAAAATATATGAGATACATCACAAATATGCATCGCAAGAATCATCAATATCTCATCACAAAAAGGTGTGTACATAAATGGATCAATGTCCCATATCAGTGTGACCAGTAGGATGCAAAGCAAAACTGTCCTGATGCGGTAGGTAGAGTAACATCAGCTGGTACCCCTGTACCTGAGTCCCCACCTAGGGGAGCTCTTTGAAGTGGCCCTGTCACTCCTTGACTCTCAGTCTGGCTATGTCTTGATCTCCTGCTCAGCTGTGAAAATCCTGGAGCCCTCCGATCAGGAGGAACAACAATTAAGTATAAGGTCTTGTAATACTCAGCCTCTCGGATCCCTTGGCGCATCATCTTCAGGGCAGTCTTCCCTGAAATAGACTCTCCTAGAAATTGTACCTGTGCTTCGTCCTGCTGACGCCTATCCCTAGCTGCGTCTCTCTCGACTAGGAGAGAAGCCATCTGAGTCTCTAGCTAGGCCATATGAGAGTCTCTCTCTGTTAGTCGACACTCTAGCTAATGAACCTGACCCTGTAAGTCCATAATTTGAGCCTGCTGCTGATGAGACGACATCCTAATGAGGATCCGTCGAGGTGCCTCTGCCTATGGCTGCTCAACTCGTGATATTGTCATAGGTACCTACTCAATTGGGGGAACCTCCTACTCTAGAACCTGATGCCCCTGATCCCTTGGACCCAATCTCCTGCGTCTGACCACCCAGGCCATCCAATGTGTATATACATCTTTAGCAGATCTAGAACTGCTAGCTCCTGGTGTACCTGCCACTACCACTGCCATTGCTCGACCATCTCCCCCATCATCATCTCCTCCATCATCATCTCCAACACCATGATCTCCTGCATCTCCCCCATATCCATCTCCATCTCCACTAGCATCTTTGCCTCCACCTCCTCCCCCCCACCATCCCTCCGTTGTCTAGGAGCTCTGCATCGTAGCCTCTCATCATCCTCATCTAAGACTAGCTCTGGCTCATCCGGACGTGTCATCCTCAGAAACCTGTATACAATACAATGCACAATGTACTCATGTATCATCCCGCTATCCATCACACCTGGAAGATAATCCCAATCAAGTGGACCTAATGATCGATACTTGGCACAAGCCTGATCATATGAAATAGAAGGCCCCAAGTTGCCACATCCAATCTCTGATGAGCATAATGAGTTGTACCCTGTGGTATCCCTTGTATCCCGCCATACTGTCTCAACACCCTTGTACAAAGGAATCACTCGATGACATAGGGTGTCAATCCAATCAGATATCACGTCATGAATACATACAGTATTTCTGCTACATCCTCGGGCCAAATCTCGCAATTCCTGTATGGCCTCCATATAACAATATCCAGATCATCCAAGGTCCATCACCAATACTCCAATTCACCTAGCTTTTGCTGGACAATGATACCTGGATACCCATCAGCATAAGGCCTGCCTATAGGTCTCTCTCTTTCAGTCAATGGTTGTGTGATAGGTAAATGCTCCCAGGCCCATATCTAAAGCACGATCACCCCTGTTGATAACGCAACTGATCCCTAGTACACAACTCGGTGCAGGTCATGATACAAGTGCGCCAACATGCATGACCCCCATGCAAATTGGGTCCCTTCTATCACCATCTGCTCAAGCAAATGACCCCATCCAACAGATAATCCCTTTGACCTGTGGTTAGGACAAAGGAAACCTCCAATAAATCTGGCAAGCACAGTCAGTAATGTGGCATATCCTAGCTCTAGCATCTCCTGCCACGCAATATCATATCCACCTATCTCATCATCCTCAAACACTCGACAAAGTGCATCAGTCCCACCCCACTCGCTGAGATCATAATATACTAGATTGCCCATCACAGGGATGCACAAAATCCGGTGGACATCCTCAGGTGTCACCGTCATCTCTCACTTCGGCAAATGAAACATGTTATGCTCACTATGTCAACGCTCTGCTAAAGTTGCCAGTAATCCCTGGTTTATCAAAGGTCGGGGCATGTCAAGGAGGGAAGATAAACCACACCTGCTAATGTGGTCTCACTCCGCCTGGCTAAGGCGGGGTATCAGCATCCATGTCTTCAGGAAACACTCCTGAGACTGAAGAATGGTAAAGTGCTCCTGCAATCAAATCATCTCATCATATCAGTTTCTTGATTTATCTATCTGTCAGATCAATCTATCTATCGGACTAGTTTTCTCAATTGAGATTTTTATCAAATCTCGTTGGACCCCTATCAATGACACCCATCTATCATGAGGTCATTATCAATCTTATCTCATCTCGTGCGTGTATCGAGATAATCGAAACTGATCATCAAATTTATCAATTAGGAGCGTCTAATTTTATCAATTAGATAGCTAATCAAATCTTACCCTATCAAAAATCAAATCAAATTGACAACAAATTCAACCAACCGACAAATCAAATCATTTTCTCAAAATTGCCAAAATCGAAAAAATGAAAAAATTAAAAACATCAAAAAACGAAAAAATTGAAAAAATGAAAAAATTGAAAAATCTCAAAAATCTCAAAAAAAATTAAAAATTAAAAAAAATCGAGACCCCGCAGTGGCCCCCAAAGCGCCACCCGCTGTGCCTCTTGTGGCGTTGATGGCACCTCTGATGGTGCGTCTCACGGCACCTGCGGTGGCACCACTGGCGGCCGTCGTCAAGCCTCCACCATCGCTCCTCTTCCCCCCAAAATGCAAATTTTGAAAATAAATTTTTGATGTATTTTTTTTAAATGCATAAATAAAAAATTTTGGGATAAAATTGGAAATTAAAAAAAAAACTGGAAAAACCCATTTCATGAATCGAAAAACCCATGTTAAAAATATAATTTTTTTCCCAACCCATCTAGCGAAAACACTAAAAATGATTTTTTATGCAAACAGCTAATTTTTTCAAAAATCAACTAAAAATTAACAAAGATGGGTTTTCTCAAGGTACGTACTGGTGGACCGTATGCCAAAGGACTCTCATATTGCCGAACTCGCTCGAACCTATGTTGGTGGTACGAGATCGCCATTTCCTTCCTCTAGAGCAAATTTTATCAAACAACTGAAGTGCACAAATGAGGAGTGATAAAAAGTTCACCTTTTTAACCTCATAATGGGGCATTTAAGTGGGATTTTTATTCCACTGATTTTTAATCATCTAATCAACTAATCAGCTTGGCAGGCCAGCATTTTCAAATTTTTTATCGAGAAATTAATCGAATTGGCTCTAAAAATCTCTAAAAATCGAAAAATCATTAACAATAAAAAAATTTCAAAAATTTCAAAAAAATAAAAAAATCACGAAAAATTCAAAAACATTCGAAATTTATCTGATTCACCTCCCAAGGGGGCACCCTCGCATCAATATTTATCAATCAGCGTCTGGGGCATCATATCGAGATTTATCATCTCCAAGATCGAAACCGCATTACATCGAGATTTATCATCTCCAAATCAAATCAGTATCATATCGAAACCAAATCCGCATCAAATCAAGATCGAATCTGCATCCTATAGAAATCAATATTAGCAACATCATCAATCAAGTTTTCTTTGAACCAACGTGTCGTCACACATCGCTTCAAAGAGGGGCAAAATGTATACACCTAAAAATGGTCTGAAGATAGTTAATTAAATACTCGGTTATTTGATTAATTCCCCTTCCCAATTAATTGAATTCACAAGCAATTTAATTAATTTCTCTATTCATCTACTGGTAAATGATTTATTTATATAGTTCATCTCATATCCCCCTTTGATTAATTAATTAATGTCTCTCCATATTAATCAATTCTTCTAATCCCTAATTAAGATTAACAAACTTAAGTTTGTTGAGATTAATTACCATTTTCCAATTATTTGAATTTCTAAATTCAAATGAGCACATGGCTCCTAACTTTTAACTAACCTAACCTTCCCCTAACTTAACCCATTCCACCTAATCCTGGGTCTAACTAACCCTATCTTATCTTGCACATTCTAACCTCCTTATCCTAACCTCCCATGGTGTGGATATTCTCTCCTTGAGACACATGGCACTTTTGCCACATGTCTCCTCCCTTGGACACTTGTCCTCTCATGAGAAAGGCTCCTTGACACTTGTCACCACAGAGATGACAAGCGTCCCTTCCTCCAACCTCTTCTCCAACTTCCTCAATCTTGGCCCTTGATATCTTCAGATCAGATCTAGACCGTTGATTCCTGCCACCTCAGCTTTGGCCTTGGAATTCCTATAAATATCCCCCATTTTGGAGCAATAGGGATCCTATCTCATATCAATTTAGGCATTGTTACTATAGGCATTTTTCATTTTCAATTATCTAGTAATTAGCTTTTGGATTAATCATAGCATGTTAATATAGTTTCTTAAATCATGCATTTCATATCATCTCCATAGTCAATCATGATAAAATAGCTACTCAACTCTTGATTTGTCACTTTGGAGGTCATTGCTCCACTGAGAGCCCATCAATCCAACACCTTCAAGGTCCTCAAGAATAGAGGAAAATGAGACATTTCAAGGAAGGCTTATGGTTTGCATTTCTAATATAGTTTTCAATTAAGCTTTTCAATTGCATTTTATTGTCTCATTATATGTGCATGCCTCATTATAAGTCAGAATGAATCAACAGTGAAACCATAAATATCCAAAGTTCTTGGATATCATATCAATAAAAAAGTCTATGAATCAAGAAACATCAAAGAGATCAATCAAAATACAACAATGTACATCTCGAGGGAATCATCAAAGGTACAATGATCTATGCATAATCATCTGTAAAGAGAATTAAGAGAATCAAAGTTCCAAATCAAACACTACTGATAACTAGGTGGGTTCAACTTAACCTATCTATCGAAATCAAAGAATCAATCAATCCAAAGTTCCATATCGAAAATTAATCAATCCAAGTTCCAAATCAAAGAATTAATCAATCCAAGTTCCAAATCAAAGAATCAATCAATCCAAGTTCCATATCAAGAATCAATCAATCCAAGTTCCATATCAAAAAATCAATCAATCCAAGTTCCAAATCAAAGAATCAATCAATCCAAGTTCCATATCGAAAATCAATCAATCCCAATTCCATATTGAAAAATCAATCAATTAAGAAACACATTGAAAGCCAGTTTCATATTGAAAATCAATCAATCAGAGAATCATATCGAAATCAAGCAACATATCATATTGCAATCAGTCAATCAAGGACATATATCATGCATCCTATCGACGACAAGTTTGACCCATATTGACTCTAGACCCACATTGAATCAAGACCCATATCGACAAGTGACCCATATCGAATCAGGACCCATATTGAATCAAGACCCATATCGACTCATATCAAATCAGGACCCATATCGACAATCAAGACCCATATCGACAATTGATTGACCCATATCGACAATTGACCCATATTGACAATCAGGACCCATATCGACCTATTGACTCATATCGATAATCAATTTGACCCATATTGACCTTTGAAACATATTGACACTGGACCCATATCGACAATAAGGAATCATACCAAGTTGACCTATATCAAATTTAAACCATATATTGGTGGACGTGTGGGGCATGTACGCGCTATGGCCACATTAGTTCTACACAATTTTAATCTATTCTTTTCAATAACATTTATCAGCAAATAAAAATTGAATTATTCTAATTTCAAAAAAAAAATTTAAAATTTAAAAACTCAAAAAAAATTAATTTTTTTTTAAATCATCCAAAAATTCAAAAATCGTCTTGCATCATGACACTACCCCGAAAATCTTAATTTTTCTCAATTTATCTCCTGAGGGGCCATATCGACATCAATTTCATATTAGTCTCATATCGACTTTTCATATCAAAAACATTATTCATATCTGGGGCATCATATCGGGAATTTTTGGCAACATATCGAACATTTTTCTTTGAATCAACATGTGGTCACACATCACTTCAAAGGGGGGCACAATGTAGACACCTAAAACTGGCACACCTAATTAAATGGATTGTATTCATTTAATCATCATTTAATCACCTATTAATTAGACTAAGGTTTAATTAATATCCCTATTCTTCTAATTGAATTATTAATCAATTTACAAATTTAATTAATTACCCTTTTTTCTAATCTAGCCCACTAATTAAATTAAGGTCTGATTAATTACCTTTAGCCACTTAATTGAATAAATCTTATTTATTTAATTAATAACCTTTTTCCTTTTAATTAAATTCACATTTGATTAAAAACCCCCTTTTCATTTAAATAAATCAATATTTATTTGTAAATGATCCCCCCACTTGCAAAATCCTACAAATGCAAGTTGCACCTTTTTGGCAAAAATAAACCTTTTTATTTTATCTGAAAATACTTATTATCCCTCCCACTTGCATTCTCCTACATTTCTCATTAGCATCCTAATATCCTTCTAGAACCTATCTAATCCCCTCATTATCCTAATTAATCCACTTTGTTTCTTCCAAGGTTGCTCACACATGTGTGAGCACATATCCCCCTTCCCCCTAGGACCTTTGTTCCTCCCAAGGTGGGACCACAATGACTTTTCACCCCTCTCCCACTTGTCACAAGGCTAAGCCTTCCAACCTGGGACCACATTCTTCCTTCAATCTTGACCATTAGTTTTCAAGCCTTCAACTCTATAAATTGAGCCTCTATCCACCAATCAAAGATGAGAATTTTATGATAGCCTTATAATGCCTTTTTTATTCTAGATCAATCATGTCATGCATCAAACTTATAGTCATTTTGCAGGTTATCAAGGAGTTCAATTTCTCAGTCTCATATCTTGCATTCAATCTTACATTTCATCTTTCCATATCATTTGATCATCTAGCTAGGATCCTAGTTGCATTCATTTTGATCTTGGCATATCCTTCAATCTCGTTCTTTAGGTTGACATCTAAAAGATCAAGTGCTCTTCCAAGTGAGAGCCACCTTGAATCTTGAAGATCCTTAGAGATAGAGGAACATGAGACATGCTTGGGGTTCTTGATTTTGAAGCTAACTTAGTTTAGTTTCTATTTTGATTTCTAACTCTAACATAATGTTTCATGTGTGTGTTTGATATTGTTTGACTCTTTTGCAGATTCCACACTTTAGAGAACACAATGACAATTACTTCCACTCAATCATCTGTCTTAATCAATTCAACCTTGATATACATATCTTTAGGTTCATTTAAGCATAGAGGTCTTGACCAACCATGATTATGTTGTAGTGGTTACTATTATGTAAAGAAACCTAGTTTAACAACATATTATCCTTGACTACTAAATATAAAAATGTGCAACAAACCTTATTTTGCATTGCACCCATTCCCCACGAGACCTTCCAAAACATTTCATACAGTGTAGACTTACTTTTGCATTTAGCAAATTTAGAAAACATGTTTATTTACCATCACTACAAACCTAAATTATGTACTCCCATTCCCTCCATTTTTACACTATTATATATATGTATATTTCTGAGAAGCTTGTAATTAAAATTGTGTGATTTTTTCCTTCAAAACTCCCTCACAACTTGCCTCTAAGGTGTACTAAGTTATTTTTTCACAAGCCTAAAATAGGTTTTTAGATACTCCTCTACATTTTCATAATTGCCTTTAATTTTGTCCATAGGAAGCTAATTGTAGTTTTCCTTCATAACGTCTTTGTTCCTCCTCTATCACCTTTATACATCCCTAAAACCCATGTCAATATACATAATCTATATCTACTCTTTATAGGAACAATGCACATATCCTACCTATTGATGTAGGTTATGAGACACCAACATTCTTACAATTTTCACACACCACAAGTTGGAATGATACAAGTTCCCTTACTTGAAAGGTGACTAGCCTCATAATTATTGATCGTTTGATTTCATGAGGTTTACCAAAATTTATTAGTTGGAGAATGCTTTGGTTTTTTTGTTTAAGAGGTTGCATTGAATTTTGAGAGTAATTAATGTCAAAAATATTAGTGTAATATGGTCTCTATTAAAGTTGGTGCAAACCTTATATTTCACTTTTAAACATAATTGCTATCTTCATCTTAGTTTGTGTGTAGGGGAAAAAGTGAGACTAAGTATGTAAACCATATTCCCACTCTCATACACACTCACAAAATACAAAAGAGCCTAGGGAGGTAACGCACTTCAGCTACTTCTTATGAGGAAGAGAGAACCGAGGATTACCTCTTAGGGTTTCTATTCCCTTGTTGCAAACGAGAGAGAGGAATGATTCAAAATGCAATCTAACCTAAAGTGCAATTAAGCAAGAAAACCCTAATCTAGAAATGCAAAACATAAAATAACTGATAAATCGATGAAGAGTACATATTAGGAGGCAAAATCAAAGGTGCACTTGTGTCTGAAATCTGAGTTGAAATGTCTGGGACCAGGGTGCCACACCACTATCTTGATTTTGCAAGTCTGAAGCTGCAACTGATAAGATGAGATCTATACACTGCCAAATCCAACTGAAAATAGGCAGGTCCAGGGTGCCATGCCCTGTCCTAGGGGTTTTTGCTGAGATCTGAGCCCTAGGACAACCTTTGTGTGCTTAGTCGGTCTTGAAACTTCTAGCGATGCTTGGATCCGAACCTGTACCTGTAGTTGAAAAAGAGGGTTTTAGGTGGCTACATAGGGTTTTGCCTTAGTCAAACCCCTATTTTGGTGCTTTACAACTCAACGAATAGCTGATAATGTATTGAAAATGTGTGTGCTAGAACCTTGTGTGTGTGCAAGATCCTAAAATGAAAGCAAACAATGTAGAGCAACCCTAAAGAGTAAACCCTAATTTCTTAGAGTTGATAAAGTAAATTCTCTAAATCCATGATGCAAAGTGATCTAAAGCATGAATATGAATCAAAATGAATCTCATACAAAGACATGGAAACAACATCAAACCATACCCAACCCCAAGGGAGATGTACAAGACAATCTTCAGTTGATGATCTCCTATTGTTCTCCTACATCTTCAAAAAGCCCCCAATTGATGAAATGATGCTTGATGAATGTTTGATGGATGAATGTTGAATGTTGTTGAAGACTTTAAAGATCTACTCTTTCGCTGCAAAGAAGACTCTTTATGCTCCAAAAACATGCTCTTAGATTCTTAGAAGAAGACCCTTTCAAATGAAGAAAGAGAGCTCTTAAGTATAAAACCCTAGATCTTAATTTCATGTTTAGGCCGACCTAGGATTTGAATTTCCTGCCAATCTTTTGGGGTTAAGCATTATTATATTATAGGATTATGCTCCCGAAATTTCGAGAAAAAAGTCGAGGACCGTGTGCACTTTCAACATGGTCCGACCAACTTTTCACCAAACTTTTGGGGTCGTTAGATATAATGATATTAGAGAAAATCCTAAAGTTATAGCTCATTTCAAGGTGTTTTGATATGCGAAATCGGGCCTTAAAGGTCAAAATAGGACATAATTAGGGTTTAGGATTAAATGATTTATTGACGGAATAAAATGACAAGGGGCACACTTAAGATAAAGGGCCCGTCTTTATAACCTGTGAAGTGATGAATTATTATCTTAGATTTAATTAAATTGATTAATTAAATACTTAAAAGATATTAGAAATGCAAGATGCAAAACACACTAAGGCAGGTGCTAACCAAGTGTGAAATTGTACAACCCTAGCAAGGGTGTACAATTTATGACACTACAGTTTGTTAGATTTCCCAAAAGTGAATTTCAGTATTAATTTAGGTTGGAAAGTGATTAGAGTATTTATAATAGTTATATGCCCTTTAACATTAAGAATTTGCAAAGTGAGATATGAAAGGTTATTCATGAAAATTCATTCCAATTTTTTTAAAAATTGAATTTTTGATTCTTTACACTGGTGAAAGATACGTTAAGATATGCAAATTTTCATAAAATGAAAGTTAAAATGACACTTTAATTTGAATGGATTTTATGACAATAACAATTATTTCTACATAATCCCAAGAGAATAATATGTAAACAAGTAATAGAATCCACGATGCAAGATAATAGTATGTTTTACGATCAAGATGAAACCAAATGTGGCCTAGGATAAGAAAACCCTCATAAGGGAAAACTCTAAGTCCAAAAGTATCAGCACAACTCAATGTTTAGTCTTAAAGAATAAGATTATAATATAATTATATAGTCTCCATGGAAGGCCTTTGAAGCATCAGGCACCCTAGTTGCGCTCTTCCATGTGAACAAGCATTTAGTCATGCATTTCAATCTATGCTTCCTCTAAACCCATAACAAACTATAAGAGAATGCTCAATCCAACAGTTACACAAGCCATCATCAACAACTACACACGTGCTTGAATTTATGGAAACAAGCTTGCATAAAACCACCAAGTGGTATTACATAGAACTATGCCCCCCTCATTAACTTTCTTACTACCCATTGATATTTTCCTAATGTTACACACAACATAAAGTGTCCCCATGAATTTGTAACTCATTATGTTGTTCACATCTCTAGGATGCACTACAATTACTATTATTTTTATAGTATTAATAATTTTATCATGCAAGGTTTATAACACACCTTTCCCAAAAATTCCCCCACTATATATATCATAAGGGTCCAAAGTAAATGCAAACACCACACATTGTTTGAAATAATGAGATTGTAATATAATATAGTCTTCAAGCAAACTATCTAAAGCGTTAAGCACCCTAGTTGCACTCCTCTATGTGAAAAATCATGCACAACCACACATCCAAATACATTCTTCCTCTACTCATATACGTGACCCATAAGAGAGCTCAATCCAAACTTAGTCAACAAGCCAAATGTTACATAAGACAATATCAACAAATACCCATGTTCTTGTTTTTATAAAAAAAATGTTGCCTATAATCACCAAGTGGTATGAAATAAACCATGAAATTACTAGACTATGCCTCTTTCATCTACTTTTTTAGTACTATTTTTTTTTTATTGGTATTAAGTTTTTCCAATGTAACAAACAACAAAAGTTGTCCCCCATAATGTCTAGAATCGATTTTATTGTCCAAATATCTAAGATGCACCACAATTAATATTATTTTACATCATTAGCATTATTATTGTTTTATGTAAGTCATACACCACACCTTTCCCAAAATTCTCCCACTTGTGTACATTGCATTACGGTCAAAAGTATACTAAAACAAGGGAACAATCTCCACATTCAATATGTACCATAAAAATATCTAAGTGCTCTATATGCTTCATCAAGATACTTGCAACAACAATAAAGGTGATCACCATCTCAAATATGAATCCTCTCATCGCCCATCATGCTAATGCACAAAAGATAAGATCCTATCCAAAAGAGATGTCATACCAATTGCCACATAGAAGCAAGAAATTCGCATCAACTCAATATCCAAACACTAGACCCAGTCTAGTGGTAACAAATAAGCACGAGTTACTATTAAGAACAAATCAAAATAGTTGAAGTAACTTTTAATGTGAAAAGAATCTTTTGACATCTAGTTATCTTTTATCTAGTTCCAACATTTGATAATCCTATTCATACTAGCTAAAATTCACTTAATTCTTTAGTTGTCTAACTTCATAGATACTTGACACATGCCTTTATATGTGTTCCAAATGTTATATATATGTCACACCTCTTGGAGAGTGAATTAGTTATTTTGTTTCATCTTCCTACTTCCTCCTTGGTCTATATATATGCAAGGAGAGCTCATTGTACATTTACACTTTTATGACAGATTATTGACTATTGCATTGTGTTTGATTCATTTGTGGTAGTTCTAAATTTTGTTTTCATTGTTTGTTGCTCCAACATGATTTTCGAACACTTAAATCACGATTTCTATTTCATTTTTTTATGGCGAATCCAACATTTGTCTCTATCAAAGCAGTGTCGTTTTAATAATTTTGGTTTTTAAATTAATTTTTTTAATCTTGTGCACAAGTTGTATGAAAAAGTTCAATTTTTTTAAAAGAAGAGAGCCATTGATCCTTTGCTCACTTGCCTCATTTGCAACGCACCATTGGCCTATTTACTGGCATGTATCATTTGTGTGTTCTTAGGTGTAGGCAATTTGTGGCCTTCATCAATCTATTTTCTGTAATATTATTTTGTAGGTTTTTTCAACTTTATTTGGTGTATCAAAAGAATTTGCAGATTCAATATTGTGTAGAGTCGCCATTCATGCTTACAGAGACCTGCCAAGTAAACAATGAGAGTTAATGACCTGCTTAACTTTTCAGCATTGTGTTTGCTAGTTTTGTGGCCATTCTCAAGCCGCCTCACCACGTGATACAAAGTATTCCTCCCTTTTCCAAGAGCTAGATACCTGTTTATTTGATATATCGCCCTCCACATATTTACTTGTGTTTGTAGGTTTATTTGGAGGTTTCTATTACAATTTTGGCAATAGAATTTTAACATTTGGTCCAAAACAAATAAATTTCTATTGCAGTGCATTGTTCCTCTTCAAACAGAACCCCAATGTGGTGATTTCAAGCTTTCAAAAGTTAAATCGTTTACATTCTACAACAAAAAATAAAAACCCAATGTGACAATTTCATGCTTTCAGAATCTGAATCATTCACATTTTTTCATAGAATACAAAATCCCAATATAGTAAAAACCCCATGTCTTAAACAATTTGAAAAGGACAAATAGTAGTAAATTAACACAGTCTCACCATAGTTGAATGAAATTATGGAGTCAAAAGGAAGGGCTTTGGGTAGTTAATCATACATATTCTCACCTAGAAAACAAAACACCAATGTGCAAAGAATACCTAATTTTAAAAACAATTTATTCAAGGGTTGCATACTTGCAACATGGTATGCCAACGTTGCCCCCTTCCTTGCCAAAACACTTATGTGTAAAGAATATCTAATCCCATGTCTCCATGCGGTTACTTATAAACATTTTCTACAATTGAAAATAAACTTTAAAAAAAAGGGTGGGCTAGAAATAAGCAGCAACTAATTATTGAAAAAAAATGACATGTGACTTCACCATTTTACTATCGATGGGTCCACCTGCTCCACAAATTGCTCCCCCAAAAATTGAGCATTACTACTAGCCAAAATAAGCTAAGCAGATGCATGGGGACATGCCCTATTTTAAAAACATTTTATTCAATAGTTGCATACCCACAACATGATATGCCAACATTGCCCCTTCCCTTGCCAAAATGAGTTGTCTTATTGTGCCAAACATCAAGCTTTCACATAAAATAAAGAGAATAGCCCAAAGGTTGCTTTGTGCTTCATTTTCATGAACAATTGCATACCTAAATAATATTTGCAATATAGAATGTCACGGTCACCCCTTTTGTTGCCAAATGGAGTTGTCTTACTATGTAAAACGTCAACTCTACAAACGAAAAGGCAACAATTTCATTTTTTTTTTTAAACCAATTTACAATCTCACACAAACATGACGTGGCCGCTGTCTATTCTTTTGTCTAAGGCAAGGGTCGCATGGGGGCTTAAGCTTCTATTTTTAAGGGACAAGAAGTCTCATGAGGAATTTCTTTTCTTTTTCCTATGGGATTATTTGGATTCTTCTACTTGAAAATAGGAGCTCCAACTTTTTAGGCTTGCATATTTAAGTAGGTGAAAATGAGATGGGGTTAGAAATCACCCCTCTAGTTAAGAACATTGTCTGCCACTTGTCAATCATCTACTTGTTTGATTTCCCACCAAATAAATCCTCCCCAAAAAAATTTAGAGAGAAAAATTAATTTATTTACTTTTTTCTTTTTCTTTATAAGCTTCATGACACCCAAATTTCTTAAATTTAGAAGCTTAAACTTTTAAGTTGATTGCACTACAAAAAATTTATGGTACCCTCAGCTCTAAAATATTCCTTAAATTTTTCAACAACCTCATCTCTATTTTTAAGAAAGCTCTCCTCCATGGGACCCCAAATTCCACCCTCATCGTCATGCCATCAAATGGGAGATGGAATATCATATGGGAGATGTGTTGGCATTATAACAGACAAGAAGGAGGTTGGCATTCCAATTACAATGAGAGACTGTTGGCATTTCAATAAGGATATTGAGAAGGTTGTTGATGACTATGGATATAACTGATTAAGGATGATTACTGTCTTAATATTATTATTTTGTCATTGATGTCAAGAAATTGATTTTCTAATTCAGTATGATGTTGTCATATCTTAAGAAGTATGATTTGATGAGTATAAAGATGTCGATAAAAGACACAGAAAGAATGTGATGAATAAGGGGAAGAATAAGTTATTCAATGGGCAACTATTACCGAGTTAGACAATGATGAGATCATGATGTTTAGATTGTTTTGATATCCTACATATGCTATTGTTTGAAAGGTTAATACTATACTATGTTACTGAGCAAAGAACCTAGTCAGTAAACTCTAAGGTTATCGCTATCGGTTAATGAAGGCAGAATGTCTACCAAGTGAAGTTTAGTATTTACCAAGTTACAACCGAGCTATAACAGAATGCATTAAATATTTACATGTGATATTTAATGAAGGAAGCTGATGAGCTGGAGATGATTAAATGATTGGTAAGCCGTGTATGAAGATTGTTAAAGAATCTATGGTAAAGAAAGATCGGTAGGAAGATCTATAGCTCAGATTGAACCGCAATACCCTAACACAAGTTCCAAGGTGAAAATGCAAGTTCCAAGGCAGGGTAAAACGTTTTCAGATCGAAGGATACATTGAACCTAGACAAGATTGAAGATTTGATGGCTATGATTGATCATGGGAAATGTGATCAAGGAGATTAAGCGGTTGGAAGATTGTTTATAAAAAGGAAACTGTTGATAAACAATGTATGCGAGCAAGTGTATGCACAGGGATGCTACATAGTGATTACCGAGCAAAGAAGCTTGAAGACCTGTTTTGATAACAGAGTATAGAGCCCAGCAGAGGGACAAGATAAGTCCTATGAATTGATTGTATTGAGCAAATAAGAATCTGCTTCAACATTTTTAGATGTGAAGTTGCAGACATATTTTTATTACTGTTTTTTTGAGAAGTAGCAGAAAATCTCTTAACCGAGTGGACTTAACAGTCTTATTTGTAAAATCCTCTAGCAAGGTGACATTTTTATTGAGTGTTTGAAATCCTTTAACAAGGTCACTTCTAACAAAGTGAAAATCCTGACAGATCTGAGGGAAATCCCTTAACCGGGTCACATCTAGCAATGTGTTTGTAATCTTTAACAGGATTTGCTTTTAACCGAGCATACTCTAGAAGAGTATATTTCTTAGTGGGTCGGAAATCCCACAGTGGTTTTTCCCTATTTGGGTTTCCATGTTAAATCTGGTGTTATATGTTTGTGACCTTATCTATTTATGGGTCTGCATGCATTACTGCTTTTCTGATTAGGTTACTGAGGTTGAATCTGTTGTTTTTATTGAAGATTAAGTTTGAATGATTCACCCCCCTCTCATATTGTTAGCTTGGCATCTGTACTAATCATATTTAGTATCAGAACTATCAAGATGGAATATCAACTATGATTTAACATACCATTTTGGAGGGAGAATAGCTTGGGCCAGATTCAAGCATGGTATATCAGAAATATTTGATATAGTAATGATAGTTTATTTAAGAAACCCCATTAATTTATAAGTACCCCTCGCAAGTTGCCGGTTGAAATTGCTGGTTTAAGTTTGATTATTGCCTTGTTCTGTTTACGTATATGAGACGCTTCCTTGTATTCCAACCGATGGAAAAGAAAAAATGCTCACCCCACCAAAAAGAAGTTACAGTGATTCTTGATGAGATTCTATAAAAATGAATAGAATTTAAGAATTTAAGGGGCAAAAGCGTAGACGCCTTTTACTTTTACCCTGTAAAGAGTTTTTCTCAGGAGTTTCCTATTTCTTCCGGTTGTCCAGGATCATCTATGGCCAGGAAACTAGCTGAAAAAATTATGTTGTTCTTGAATTTTTCCTTACATTCCACTATTCCTCAACTTTCCTTTAACGTGTATGTTTGACTGCATTTCTCTAATTTATACCTTGTTGTTTTCCTGTCAAGACCTGCCATCTACTTTACCTTTGGGGTTCCATTAGTTCTTTTACTTTGTAAAGTGAATAAAGTAAATCAGTATGATGAATATTGTTTTTGTAGCTTCCTGGACTAATATAACAATGCTAATATAACAATGCTAACACAGCAATGTGCTTTAGAGTTTCTTATAATGGGCAGCCCCTATATTTCATGGAAACTTTAGATTTAGCTCTGTTATCTTCAGAGCACTTATTGATAGTAGTATCATATTCCTGCAATCTCTAAACATATCAGATGGAATCAATCAAATCCAACACCTGCATGTAATGCAAATGTAGAACATGAATCAATATAGATGTAAATGTTAATCCACATCTGGCGTGTTTGGTGAAGCATATACAATTTGCTGATTTATTGTAGCCTCTTTGGAGCAGAGGTTTTTAATCTTGCTTGGAATTAGTAGGGTTTGATTGATCAAAGAGGGAAATTTGAATGGATGATCCATCCTTTGAGTGGGGGAAGCTTGCAAGGCTGATAGGCTTATCAGTGGCCTTGATTGTGCTCATCACCCTGAGCTTTCTGGATGCAAGGAAGGCTTATAAGAAAAGGGAGCATTGGGTGCCCGGGAAGGCTCTGGTTCTGAGTGCCCTCACAATTCAGCTCATAACTCTATTCAATGGCCAAAGCACTTCGCTTCGAGATAGTGATTTCTCATCGTATGAAGGCCCCATCACCCCAGAGCTGTTGACCGATTCACTGAAAAATGACCTGCTAATGATACGAATCGGGAGAGTAATGATCTGCGTTTTTGTGGCGTATTTGCTGCCTGGAATGGCCCGTGCGGCATCAAAGAATTACAGGACCCGCCTAGTGGCACTTCTCTTAACAATTTCATTTCAGAGCGTTTCGGAGATCTATGGCATGAATGCGCGCAGGAACAAGGAGTACCTTACGAATGGCAAGGCCGCTGGTTCTTCGTTTACATTGTCTACCATCACCGTATTGGGCTCCATTGCTTTGCTTCTGCTCATCCTCAGCTGCGCCACTTTCGCTAGCAAAAGCATTCATGACCTCATTTCGCAGAAAATTCCTCTTATCCTCAAAAACCCAGTTGTAACAGGTTTGTTCTTTGTTCTCATTCAATGCTGCTCTTCAGAGTTCAGGTTAAATTCAAATTCTTGGACAAATCAAAGGGTTAACGTTCAATTAATTACTGATTGTTGGTTGAACAAAATTGACGAGGGTGATGTATTCTTAATTATGTCACATATTATGGTCCGAATATTCAGATGTAATTAGAGACGAGATCAGGCAGAATGAATATCCTTCAGTTATTGAATCTCAACCAAAAAGAGACCAGACAGAATGAATAGCCCTCAGTTTTCAATCTCAACCAAAGAAACAAGACCATAGACTTGTGCTCTCATCAGATACCACAATAAAATCGTAAATGATACAAAATCTTCCATAATTCAAAAAAGGATTATGTTCTACTCTCACACATAACATTAAATCATCCAACATCACCAAAATTGACAAAAACAATTAAGATGAACATGAGATTTTCAAAGTCATAAGAATATGAATGAAATGTTTTCGGAAAAGAATATTTGTGTTTTCGTTTGCATCAAAATTTCAAGTATTTCATTCAAGAACAGATATTCTGCCATCAAGAACATTTTTTTTTTCCTGAACATGCTACTTGCATTGAATTGCTGTGGCAAATGATGTTGCTTCATTATTTATTTGCGCACCTTGTTAATGCTCTCTTATTTGTCAGAATTCACTGCTTTTGATATCATACTGAAATTTGTAGATGCAATACAGGGGCAATTTGGTATTTACAATCCTAGCTAGCAGGTACAAGGTTGCAGCATTTGCTTTCCTTCCTCTGTCATTCCCAAACAAGTTTTTGACCAAGAACTCCTTTATCTCTTCCATGCCCACAGGAGGTTTTCAGGGTCATTGATCTTGTAATTTCTTTGAAGAGAGGTTTCAAAGGAAACTCAGAAATGTCAGAATTTAAAAAATTTAGACAATAATATCGGCATACATGATATCATGTGACAGTAAATATTTAAATGTTGCGTAGTGTTATTTAGATCTTTAATTCCATGTTCATTCATCCGTCAAATTTTGTGCAGACTACGGTTCATGGCAGAGCGTGGAGGACAAAGTATTGCATTCATGGATTGCAACCCGCATTTGCAATCCAGAATACATCATTGCAAGATCAGAGTTAATAGCCGCGGCGGGAGTCATTGTGACGGTCTGCATTGGAGCTTCAATTGCAGGATGGATCATGGAAGGCACAACAAAGCATTTCAGGCACGGTATATGAGCTATAATTAGCAAATTGCCACAATTTCACAACTTTTTCAAATATTTAATCACAAATCCATGAAACAAACACTCTTATTTTATGTTTGAAGCCACATTTAAGACTTGCAAATTGAAAAGGGATCCATTTTCAGGTCCAGGTTCGACTGGTTAAAATATACCACCATCGGTTTGCAGTGTCTATTTATTCTCATCGGCTGGGCGGTCGTATGCTGGAGATGGGTGACCGCTGTTGTATACTACGGTCGGCGGCCTTCAAGCTGGAAGAGTCGAAAATTCCGGATGGAAGATTTCTGGACCCGCCACATTGTAAATCAGGTGGACACCGACCGAACAGAACTGGTGGAAAAAAAGGTCTCTACCTTCAAATCCACCCGGAAAAAAATCTGGCTCCCCCGTGAGCTACTGCCGGCCTTGATACTGCTACAGGTGGTTGTAGTCCTATTCAGCAAGGCATGCTGGTTTGTCTCGGAGATGATCTTCTGCAACGAGTACTTTATGCACTGGTTCATACTGAAACAATGGAAAGGAATCGGAACAAACGAGGAATACGATAAAATGGAGCAACTTCTAGACAGAATTCGAATGCCTGGAGAGAAACCGGATGGACTATGGGTGGCCAATCGCGCTGCTATTCGCCAGGCGCGGGCCCTAATCGCCCGCGGTGCCGCCAATGGCAAGACCTGCTCGGCCCTAGTGTCTTTCATCAAGACCAAAACCTCGCACAGCCGCGCAGGCGTAAGGTGTCTCTCACCCGGCAATTTGGCCCCAATTTCAGCTATTTTAAATCCGGGTGAAGAATTTCCTGAACTCAAATACTTGTCCAGAATCCCACTTGAAGCTCCCCTGGAGGTGGAGAAGTACTTTGTGTTTGCAGGAAAACGGTGCTGGAAAATGACAGCGGTTTGTCTCCTCCAAATTATAGCTAACCTCGCAGCCCTGTCTTCAGGCACCGGCAGCCCGCGACGCTCGAAGCTCCTGACGGAGGCTGTGAATGCCTATTCACAGGCATGGGAATTGATGGACCTGGTGGACGAATCTGACCCAGAGGTTCATATCCTTTCAAAAGCCGCCGACAAAGTTTATCGCAGCTTGCAAGCGGACATTAAGTTCCGCTATACATGGAACATTTCTCCTTCCCCCAATTTAGACACAAGTTCAACCAACCCTCTGAACGATGTGATCCAGAGCCTGGCTAAACAAGGTAAGGCTAAGGCTGACGCCGCCAAACAGGGCCATGATTCTGTGAACTGGAAGGATGTGGCGGCCGGAAATTGTCTGTACAAGCTGTGCATGAGTGTCGACTGCAGCGGCGGTGATGTGAAGGAGATGTTGGAAGAGGCGCAAAGTAGCTTGGCGGATGTGATGGAGTGCTGTCTGGATATGGTAGCAGATGCCCTAGTAGACAATTGCAGGCGCTGGGCCAGGCGTTTTCATGAGAAAAGAGTGTGGATTTCCCTCTATATTGCAGGAAAAGCAACGGCGGTCATGGCGAATTTGCAGCGGAAACCATTCAAGCACAGGCTCACGCCGCGGTCCCTCAGCATTGGAGCGCAAGATGACACCGACGATGAGGATGCATCCACATCCCTTGTTTGACATCAATTTTGAATTGAAAAACCAAACCTGCAGCTCAATTGGTTTTATGTATTTTTTTTCTCCTTTCATGATTGCAAAGTATGAGACCTAATTCGATTTTGTTCGACTCCGAGTTTTTGCACAACTTCGCATTGATTCAGAGCAGCTATCTGCAGATATCAGTATATTAACATTTTTTCAGGATCAAGAATAATGCATTGTATCATGAGATTTTCTCTGTTTCTTTAGAGGGAAACTCAAGACCTTTCGAAGATCTTATTTGAGAAACCGATAGATCAATTGACATGAACAGTAAGATAATAATATTTTGGTTGGAACTATTTTTTCTTAGATGATAAATTTCTTTGCTTAAGGGAGAGGGAGAGGGTTTTATGGTGGTGAGGGTTATGTTTGGGTATCTTAAAACCTGCTTTAAATATTTTGAATTTTGTATAACTGTGTATTTGTCAAGTCTATTTTAAAAAAAAATTAAGTCTACACGGTCAAATATGATGCCACACTACTTGACTTCCTTGTGAGGTGTCTAAAATGATTTAAAAAAGAATGAATGAAGGAATTTTAATAATGTCCACAGACCCAGCAGTCTAAGGGACCAAGAATCAAAAAACTTAACTTGTTTTCAAATTCTTTTCTATGTTGGTTCTTCTTTATGTATTTTGAGTAAGAAACTCCTCATTTTGTGAAGCCTTGATGTATTTTGAGTAAGAAACTCCTCATTTTGTGAAACTTGTCTCCTCAAGAAGTAAGACCCATAGTTGTGCACTAAGTCGTGTTTATTGGTATGTTGATGTGACATTCATGTTTGATTGTTTTTTCAAATTTATTAGAATCTAGTGATAATTATTAACGTGACACTTTTTATGCTTCATTAATAGTCTAATTTGTCCCACTAATAGACTAATTGTACCCAACTACTACTCCAAGTATAGGACCCTACACCACCATTGGACCCTTTCCTTTAGTGTAATTTGTAGTTAAAAATCAGTATTTTTTGTCTTGCAAGAACCATTTGTGGAATTTCTTATAGAATAAAAAAACACCAAAATGGATGGGAGGAGAAAGGAAATTAAATAAAACATTTTCCTCAAATGGATAATATTAAGCAATGTCAAATAAATGTCTTGTCACTACTTTTTAGTTTGTTGCATAGACAATTCCACAATATTGAGCCTCACTAAAATTAGGGACAACAATTTGTTGTTTTGTTTGACAACTACCTACTTGTGTGGCATATTGTCTATCTAAACAATGTACTTTTGATCATATCTTTTCATCAATAAAAATTAGGGGTGAGGACTCATTATTTGAACATGTTTCAATAGTTCTTAGAGCATTTGTTGATTTAATGTATTTCTAACAATATTGCACCAATAGTTGTGACACTATAATTCTTAACATTTTTTTTTTGAAAGAAGAAAAATAGAGAATTGCAAATTATGGAGAAACATCAATATAACCAACCATAAAAATTGAAACATGAACAGTTGATTAGAAATAGCTACAGTTGTAACAAAGGTGACTGGAGCAAGAAAGTCATAACTAAAAACAATAAGAGCTGATGAGTAATAGCTACAACAATAACAAAGGTGGTTGGAACAAGAAAGCCATAACTGAAAACAACAACTACAAAAACAACAAAAGTGGTTGTATATACTTGAAAACTACAGCTGAAAAATAACAAAATTAGTTACATTAAAATTGAATAAGCAGATACAATAATTATCATGCTTGTCATTCTCTAGTCAAAAATGAATATTAAACAGGCAACAATTCGTTACTCCCAATAATTGTGTGCAACTATTGAAGAAAATTGTGAATTTTGCCATCTCACAAAATGTTATGCCAATTTGTATGTAGATTCTCTATTTGGAGAAACAAATTAGCATATACCATTTGAAATTCTATCTATAAAGAAAGGATTGTATTAGAGAAAACAACATCGCAATGGAGCTTCCAAAGACATCTAATAATTACATGGCTGCAAATGTGGGATAGAGTATCGAAGGATGAAGAAGCACCAAGGAGAGATAATTTCAAAGATCATGCTCAAGGGAATAAGGCAGAAAGGTGGTGAACAAAGAGTTCCATAAATTTTGAGTTTAAGTGCATAACTAAAAATATGTTTTATAGATTCTAATTTGGCACAAAAGAGCAAGTGGGCACATGGTAAACAAATCTTGGGTGATTAGTAATAGGTAGTTTAATGTGAAGAACTTCTCAAACTAAGTGTTGAGATTGTGCATCAGCTTTGGACTTCCAGATTTACAGACTGAGCTTGTTCCATTTTGACCGAAGAAAAGAATAGTGTTATTTCCAATTGAGACGGAATGAGATTGTGATATGAGGAAGAAGCTCGGTGTGTGCAATATCAAAGGGGTCCAAAAAGTGGCGATGTGAAAAAAAATGTATTTTTCCTTTGCCCCAAAACTTGAAAATCTATTTGACTTTTTACTTGGGTTAGGAGAAAGTACATTCTGTCATGGCAAAAAGCAAAGCTAAATGGATAGCAGTTAGTAACGAATATCCATTTTGACGAGCATTTAAAAAAATAAAAAAAATACAATATAATATATAATATACAAATATGAAATTAATAAATTATTAATATTATATTATATATTATAATATTTTATATAACATAGCATATATATCATATTAAAAAAACATCAACCGACATAGAACAGATTTTCGTTACCTATGGCACAATAAAAGAATATCTAAATAGTGAATTCTTTAGAGGAAGAGAGGAAACGACTTGGATATTAGAAAGTAACTAAAATCCAACTACCAATTTTATTTTATTTTGTTGTTGTTAAATTCAACAAATTATGTTTTTGATTAAGGCAAAAACAAGTATTGAAGGAACCTGAAACCCTTTAACAGAAAAGCAGAGAGTAGTCTAGACTTAACAAGGCATTAAGCCTAACAAGACTTCAAGATCCAACTAGCCCCATAGAAAAACAAAAAGCAACATTACGTCAAAGGGGCAATAGCAAAATGAACCAAAATTACAAAACTAGATACCAGCTGATAAAACCGGACATAGAAACACCAGTAGAACCAGAACCAACACATGGACAACAGAAAACCAACGCTTCTCCAACTGCTTCATAGACTATTCCATCTCTTTTTTTTTTTATCTCAATCATGGTGTTGGTGATCTTCTTAAGCTTTTGAAATTCAAGAGGAGGTCCTGTTGCCTTTCTCTTCAAATTACCTCTTGTCCTTTTACTAGGGCCTATGGATATGTCCCCTTCATTATTGTTTTCCACATCCACCACATCTTTCAGCTAGAACTGCTCTTAAAGGTTGCACATCATGTTCTTGAAGCTTTCCACTATGGCACCAATTACACCACAACTGATCTTAACAACAACTTTGATGGACTCCTTAAATTTTGCAATTTTCTCTTCCTGAGTAGCCATCCTAACTTCATAGTCTTTTTTGAAGCTATCAAAGCTTCCATTGTGGTCTTAAGGCAATTGGTGACACAGGCCTTCTCCTTGTCAAACTAGGGGCTATTCTCTATGGAAACCTGCACATTATCCATTTTCTTAACCTTATATTTAACTATCTCCAGGTTGTTGTTGTCGACTCTTTATTTCAACTAGATATCCTTTATCTCATGGAAAATCCACTTAAAGGTCTTGAAGGTATCGACCACCCCATCTCTGGCTAAGGCTAAGACATTAGTCACAGTCTCCTTCTCAGAATTGAGCAAATGCGAGGAGGGATCAAGGGTACTTGGAAAGGGTTGACATCTCTCCATGTTTTGGTCAAGACAAGATTCACTGGAAGTCGAAGGGGAGGGAAGCTTACCCTGGCTCTAAGGGTTATCAACCAAAATGCCAACATTTGTAGCATCCAATTGAAGATTTTGGACAGGGGAAGGGGAGTTGGAACTGTGATGTTTTTTAGATTTAGGGATTTTGGTAGCAATGGCTTTCCCTTTAACTTTAGGGGGAGACGCAATGGGAGAAAATTCATCACCATCAGTATCGGTGTGGTAATCATCCTTCAAGGACTAAGAATCATCTGAGTCAACATTAACCTCAAGGGGGGAGGAAGTCACGGGCGACAAAGATTTAACATATTAAAAAATAAGAAGGATCAAACCTTCATGCAAGACAAGGTTTTTAAGAGATTCCTTCTTATGTTCATTTATACTAGCATTCAATGAGGACACAAGAAAGAAGGCAAAATAAATTCTTGCCTTATGTCGAAAGTGGTTAGGAGCGCAAAATGATAAGCAAAAGCTCTGGTATACCACCCATCAAGAGTAACATACTCCATAAGAACCTTTACGACATCACCCCAAATGGTCTTAATCTTCGAATATTATATCTAGTTGTCCCATCTCTTTTCAGGTCTTTCTTCTCCTTCTCCTCTTTCAGAAAAAGCTTAACCACCTTATCAAAGAACTTTGCCTTTGTAAAACTTTTCCCCGCTGGTTGAGAGACCAATGACAACTGAAATGAGGTCCTCATTCACTACAATTTTCCTTCCAAGAAGGGTAATCGACCCCTTATTGTAATTTCTGACAAACCCTCTCATCACCTTGGCTTTATCCCCATGAAATTTTTCAATGTAAGTGGTGAAACCACCTTTCCCCAAGATTCTCCATATAGTTTTATTGTTTTTTAGTATGGTACAGTCCATAGGCTCCACTCATTTCAAATCCCCATCCATTTGATAACCACCAATGTACCCAAAAATAAGTCTAAAAATGGTAGAAGCACATGAGTTTTTCAAACAAGAAATAGCCCCAAGCTAAGAATGAATGTGATAAGAATACAATCGCACCCAGAAAGCGTACAAGGAGAAGGCTCTAGAATAGTAATAAATGCAGAATGCCCATTATTTGTCCCTCGTTGGGCAACACTCACAACTAATACTCATTGCAAAATGAGTCATGTCCAAATTAGAGAAAATCATGGCACATTAACTTCTCGACTGGTTAGGCTATCCAGCCTTATTAGTCCCCTCACTTCATCATCTAGACGATGCCCTTTTTCGCCAAATAATTTTATCATGGGCTTTAACTCCAAGGTTGGAAAAATGGTCTGCAACTTTATTACCTTCCCTATAAGTATGGGAAATTTGACACTTATCAAAAGAGTCAATAATTTTATGAGATAATCTAATCCAATTAGCATTACTCCAATAATTTTATGAGATAATGCAATTTTATCATGATGATGAAATCATAGCCCATGTACCTTTTTTTGTTTGTTTTTTGGTATTAAATTAAAATTAGGTTTTTTTAACATAAAATATAGTTTATAGTTGAAATTTTCTTATTTTTTTCAATTTTCTACTTCAACTAGGTATATCCATGGATGACAATCAAAAACCTACCCCTCCAAATCCTCCTACAACACCAAACGCTCCCCAACAACACCCTCCTTCAATTATAGACCTAATTAGTGCAAATTTGACTAAATTGAAGGATATTTCCCAACTCTACTGTAGGCACTCTTTTTTGCCTCCAATGATAAACTCCTTAGATGTCATCATTTATAATATGGAAACCCTCACAACCCAGCATAGTGCATTTATATAGTGGTGAGATGCCATGAGGCAACAATATGTTGATGGCTTATCATATGACTAGGTTAAAGATTTGGAAATTTTGAAAGCCCAATTGACTGCACTTTTTAAGGATCCTAGTGTAATGCCCAGCCAGGAACCCCAAAGGAAACCCACATCAAGGGTGAAAGATTTTTTTTTTTTTTAAGTATAACAATAAAAAGTGCATTAAACACAACATGCATGACAAAACACAAGCATAAGACTTACGCCATAATTCCTTAAGGGTTACCAACGAAGAATTAAACCAAAAGATAAATTCCACAATTACGATTAATCCAATAATCCATCATTAACTCAATGATCACAAGAAGCCATATGCAATAACAGATACATCATTGAAATATTGAAAGGATACAACATAGTTTCTCTTTAATAAGCATTTACACATATAAAGAAAACTGATAAATAACATCCCAAACTTAGGATTACATTGCTCTTCCAATACATGGCTTCTCAATATACATATAAAGATACAACTTAACCAATTACAAGGTTACAAAATTTCATTGATACAATGACCACATAGGTCTCCAAATAACAATAATCTCCAAACATGAGATAAGCATGAGTCACGAACCACAGAAACACCCGCGAAGCCAATCCTCGCATGAAGGTACGAACAGGAACATCTGATGGGAAGTGGCACTACCACTCAACCATGTAATTCCCAAAATAGAATCACCCCACCATGCAAGAATATAGCAGAGGACCCTCAAGCAAGCAAAAGCATGACATGGTCGACAGAACAATACGACTCCACAAAATCCAGGTGACTCAACATCACAAATACATAAACAAGTGAATCAACATCACAAAACACAAGTGAACCTAAAGAGAGAGTGTCATCACATAGCTTATGATGGTTACCATGGTCGGCCTCCATAGGTCCCGACCCCCATCCTGGGTTACCCTGGTAACCTTTCTCGAACCTCCAGCTCCAACTAAGTCTCATGCGGACCCTACCAGCCTTTTGTGAAGACAAGATGGTCGATTTGCCATTCCAGGCCTTCTCACTACATTATGAGCCCTGTGCAAGCACTCACCTATGCGTGAGGTACAATATCTTATTTAATGTTATGAACTACCCACCTAATCAATTAATTAGATTTTCACTTATTATCTGACTTTCGATGGGTTATCCTGCTAGCCACTTTGGACACAGCCCCCACTCGAAAGCCACTCTCTCAAAGGACACTAAACAAACATGGTCACTCCACGAGGACCCTATGGAGAAGCAGACAACCATAACACCACTATTCAAAAACAAGTGGTCAAAACAAGGACATATTGACTCTTGGTTAACCATAAGGAAAGGACACTACATGGTTAAAGCAATGAAGTCATCATATATCACTTGGTCAAAGGTACCAAATATGCCACCACAAGACAACTAAACCACAGACCAGAAATAACACCATATAACTCTTTGCAAAGAAAGCTAATTTCACTAAGTCCGTACTCAGACAATCTTTGAGAAAATCAACATCATAAGCACTTGCAATTTCATTGATTGAAAATTAAATAAAACACTCTTTACGACATTCACATCTATTCAATTTCCAAATCAATATTCCATCAAGAATGAGATCCACATCAAATATTCAACCGAATAAAACATAAATTCCTAACAGTCATTTAATTCATTTCCAGAATATATCCAAATTAACCAATTTGAATTACTAATTCATGCCTTGATTTCCATAGATAAATTTATTAAACCACATAATAAAAATCATTTGGAAATTACTATCTTTATTTAACATTTAAAAAGATAGCTTTAAAAATATTTCATTTTATACAAATTGAATATTCACACCACATCAAAAAGGGTGTACCGCGAAGGTACAGGTGTCACGTGGGGTCCAAGGACAACCCGCGGTAGTGCTGCTCTTGAGGCAGCAGACACTACCTGTCGGTAGTACTGCTACCATCGGTAGCAGGCCTACCGACCAGTAGTGCTGCTACCGCCGGTAGTAGGCGCTGCCGACCGGTATTGCTGCTACCTGCGGGTAGCAGACACTACCAACCCATGGGGTGAGGTTAGCCCACCATGGGGTAAGGTAAAGTCCACATTTCAAATTAAATACATGCCTCCATAACATATAAAACTGATTAACAAGAAAACGATTCATTCCCAGATCATTTCACGGGCACACACACACACAATGCCAAAATCCAAATAACAAAAGGATATTTACCAATAAGGTAAATGGTGAAATAAAATCACCCAAGCACCCAATAAATATCAATTTAGGCAACAATAGAAAAATTTAACAGGTAGGAGAAGGGTTAAAATAAATTTCCTTACTTCCATACACAAGAAAAATTCCTTGCATCTAGCAAAAGGCAATAACCAATTTTTGCCAACATAAACCCCAAATCTTGGGCAATTAGATACTAGAAAGAACACATCAAACTAAATCCAATTCATTCTATACCAAATAGAAGAGGTAATTCCAGAAGTTGATTTCAAGAACAAAAACATACAACAAATAGAAAAATGAACTATTTCTTTCCTATAAGCATACATATGATATAAGCTTCACAAAAACAACAATAACAAACACTCTTTCTTCCATTCCAATTATTCCACAAGAATCTACAAAGAGATTTGCATTTCTTTGAACACACAGGAAGCAACTAAAATATTCAAATTTAAATTCCAACAAGAAGAGATTACCCAACCTTGAAGCAAACTAGCAAGCAAAATGATGGAAGAATCCCAGTCCTTGCAAACCAAATCAAATTCCAGCTCCTTCTTCATAATGGTTTTCCAAATTTCTCTCCCAAATTTTCTTCTCGCTCTTCCCATGAATTTCCAGGAATATATGGGGAAAATAATTTCAACCTAAACTTTCTAGGTTAAAAGTTTTCTCCACCAATCAAATTAAATTATTTTTAAAGTAAAAACAATCAAATTTACCTTTATCCAAAAACATTTCTTTTCCAATAAATAGAATATAAAAGTCAAATGGAAATGTAAAAAGAAAAGCTTTTATTTATATTTTCTATTTTCCATAATACTTTCTTTCAAATAAGCATTTAAAATTTAAATGGCTAGGCAATTACTTATTTCCTTTTCACAATATAATGATACAACTATTCACAATGAAATAAGCCAATTTAACCATTTAGTGCTTAGCAACTCATTAGTTTAATTAAATCAATAATCTCAAGAACATAATAATTAACTAATTATGCCAACATAAATAACATCATCTATTCAATTAAATAACCATTTAAATAAACGGAAACACGCACACGAAGGATGATCAAATGGCGACTCACAAATGACCAAACCAAAGCACTATGACTCGCATACCGACCAGACGAAAAGGACAACCGACTGACAACACTCACATGAGTGTAATTGCAAGTCAAGTTAGGTTCCAACCACTATCTCCTCCACTCCTATCGGACATATAAGGCACACTCAGACTTGTGAAACCAGGTGGAGTCAATACCCTGTACCTACCCGGTACTAGTACCTGCAATGTCTTGCACCAAAGAACCACATGTGCATAGAGACAAATATATATATATAGACACAACATGCACACCGATGAAGGAGAATCGTGATGTTCCCTGTCTCACCAAAGTGAGTGAAGGAAAATCATCTCCTCGCATCTCATACACATGCAACCACACAACACATAAATAACACATCACACATATAAGGTAAGAGTGTCAGTCCATGAGAATGATCCATAAAATAACATTAATCATAAGCACTGAGATATTGCATAAAATTATACACCATAAATCCAGATAAAGCATGAAATAACATCACATAAAATCTGAATCAATATACAATAATTCTCCACTGAAGTCAATCAAAAACATACAAAAAGAGTCTAATCAGGGAGGGGTACTACACCTGTAACTAGACAACCATGTGATGTTTGAAAGCCCAAATATTCAATTAAATGGTGCACACATCGAGGTATCAAAGATAATTTTTGGGATCATTGGTGGATGGTTTTTTATAAACAACCTAACAACAATCTTGATGTCCCCCAAAATTTTCTTTGGAAACTATATGCTAAATTTATCATGGGTAAGAAATTTAATTACTTTGAAATGAGAAGTTTTCAAGGTGTGGGTGGAGGAATGCCTCAAGATAGACCTAGGACAATTCAAGTGGTACAAGGCCCATATGTTCCCCCTCCTTCTATTCCTTCCCAACCTCCTATATAGCATCCAAACATTGTTGTCAATGCATCTTCACAGAGCATCATGGCCATACACTCTTTGACTTGCCATTTGATCACCCAGAACTCTTAGTTTGCTCAATTGATTGACATTGATATGCCAAGTGGATTGGTTGATGGTGGTGTACCCTCATCATATCCACATATTTGTGTGTCACGTAGTTGCAAGTTATGTTTACAAGTGCACATGTTTAGGCCCACTTCAAAATCTTATTAAGCCTCCCACCAACATAGTTGAGTACAAGGTCCATCATATGTCACATGTAGGAGATAAGACAACAGGGGCATGAGCATATGTTGGAGAGTCATCAGGTGCGATAGATGATACATTAGTAAGACTTAACTTGCAATTTCATTGTTCATTAAACTATATTAAATTAATATTTATAAGAGATATTGGTACTAACATGATATTTATGTGGGATTGAATAATTGATGTTAGAGGTTGATTTGACATAGGTCCATTAGGGCACCATGTCAACCATTTAGTTTGGCCTAGAGAGTTACATGGTATACTTTTTTTCACATACATGTTTACAAATTTTATATTGTATATGCATATAAATTGTCATTAAATAAACTATATATCAATTTATATGTCGATCTCATTTTACTCTTCTAGGAAACTCCTAGTGTGGGTGAGTTGCCATGTTTCCCAGTCTTTGACTCCACAACTACTAACTGGGGAAAGGTAATTGAACAAAATTTTTATTGAATTATTAGTTTAAGGAGCTTACATTAATTTACATAATTTATTGTAACATTCAATTTAGATGTCAACTTTTCAATTGTATTAAATGACTATAGATGTGCATAGATTGATTGTCTCACACCTTGTCATTTTTATATAACAACCAATTGGCTTTACATCAATGTTGATTGCTCCTAACGCAATTGACTTCACATTGCAAGAGGCATGTGTTTATTTTTATATTCTTTATATGTTTAGATAGAAGTATCTAGATATATGTTTAATTTAAGTTTCATTGTCAATTAAGTTATATACTAATTTGTATCAATATAATTTGGTTCATGTTATTGTCTTTTAGCCGAATTGATAGTGTCATGGAGCATCTGCCAATAGTATATTGTAGGACCCTTGATGATCCTAGGGGAGCACCATATGTGGATCGTATTTCAAAGAAAAGACCAAGAGATGACGTAATCAAAATTCAATTTTAGAGAAGTTATAATTCAACATACATATTGAAATTGATGTATATTTGACAATTATAAACTATCTAGTAAATATTAATCTAATTTGTGGTTTGTATTTTATTGTGTAGTCATCTCCAGTGGCATGAAGTACTTCAAAGAGGGTCCATTTTGATGATCCACCAACAGTTTAGGATTTCTTAGAGATGTATAGCATCACTTTTGGATCTATATGGCATATGCCATATTTTGTATTTAGATCTATATAGAATATACTACATTTTGTATTTGGATCTATATGGCATATGTCACATCTTGTATTTAGATCTTTATATAGCATATGCCACATTTTGTATCTTTTATTGAGCTAGCATATATGTCATTTTTCTATACATACATACACAATTATTCCTCTATTTTGATATACAAAAGTTGATATTCGATCTAATTTGTTCCTTGTGTGCAAGGCATCCTACTTTGAAACTTATATTTGAATGTATAATCAATTTGCAATGGTTAAGTTATGAACAAAAGCATGTTATAGAATCTTGATGATATTGCACTTCAATAGAACTTATGAATTACAATTGGTGATCAATCTATATATTCTAAGTGTTAAATTTGGTTGCCTTGGACAACTTCACCAAAATTTATGACCATATTTTTAATGTTATCAATCACAATAAAGATTCTTAATAATGACAAATAACAAGTAATCAAAATTGGATTCAATTGCATGTTCTACTTCCTTCACTCTTTCTAAATTTTCATTATGTTAGTGAAAAAATTACTTAGAATGCCTATGATTAAAAAGATGACTACTATGTCTATCATCACCTAACTAATAAACATGCATGTCATCTTGTCTTCTTCTAAATGAGCCATGTATTCCCTTCCCTCCTAAAATATTTATCCTTTGCTAGATCAAAATAATTCCCTCGTAGTGCTTGGAGAACGTATGGGCATGATAAGACATATAAAATTTATGATTTTACCTTTACACTAGGTGCCACCATGGAGACAAGTGAGTGCTTAGACAATAGGATTGTAATACTTGAAAATTCTGAACCCATAGCATTATGACATTATGCCATGCATAAAAAAAAATTAAACCAAAAGAACATATTCAGAATATGCATAGAGAGTGCACAAAAAGTTGCAAAATAGTGATCCATAGAAAGTGCACAAAAAGTTACCAAAATTTGCAAAAAGTGATAAAAAAATGCAAAAAGTTGCAAAAATTATTACAAAAAGTTGCAAAAATTATCATGCGCATGAACCATCAATGCGAACATGTCTAGGTACGCGGGTCTGTGCTAGGCATACTCCTATTTTTCTTCCCAATTCACCTAAATGTTCAAGGCGATATTGTAGTAGCACTATCTCTTAAGTGCCCTGAGTTCAAAAATTGTCAAACTTTGATGGGTTGTGTCTCGAAATCTGAGGCACATACAAACAACTATATGAACCTATAGGGTCACCTGAGGCCCCTCTATAATAACCTATCTCAAATTTTCAATAATCGTCAATTTCAACTAACCATTTTGGGGTTCTTGAACGTGTTCAATTTTCAATTTCTCTTTCTTCCACATAAATATCTTCTCTCCTTGTGTAATTCAACGATACATAATGTTGAACATTTTCATTTTCAATCTCAACATTTCCAATATCATTTTCAACATTTTCATTTTCTATATCAACATTTTCATTAACAATTTCAATATTTTCCTTTTCAATATCAACATTTCCAAAATCAATTTCAACATTTTTATTTTCAATTTGAATATCATACTCCACATTTTCAAATTCAATTTCATCTTCACATGAAATAACATTTATGAATAAGAAAGAAGATTGAGCACCTTGATGAGTATTTGATATACCTTGTCTTTTCTTCCTATGTATTTCTCTATCTTCTTCTCTATAAGCTTCAATTTCTTCCTTTGTAGGTTTTATCTTCTATTTTCATTTCCAAAGATTGTTGCCCCACATTATACCTTCCAAAAAAATTCTAAAAATGATTGAAATCTTAAGTTTTGTGTAAACAAGTGGTCCAAAAGGTGAAGTTTGTCTGATATAGAGAGAGATCACAAGTTTTTTCCAACAACAAAAAGATTGTATGGATCATTGGAATGCTCAAAACAATCAATTTGTCCCTTTGTGTAAGTCAACCAAATGGATATTCATTTTTAAATCAATTTGGTGCCAAAGGTTTTCTACTCTAAAAAGGAAATAATGGATATTCGTTACTTGAAATTATAAATATTTTATATTAATATATAATAGTATTTTTATGTATAAATAATACATATAGACCTAAGAGAGACATGAGAGAGAGAGCGTTGTCTAGGTGTGAGGGGATAGAAAGAGCTTGGGTGAGAGATAGAGAGAGAGAGAGAGAGAGAGAGACAGGAGGATGAGGAGGCATCTGTGTGTGTGTGTGTGTGAGAGAGAGAGAGAGAGAAAGAGAGAGAGAGAGAGAGAGAGAGGAGAGAGAGAGAGAGAGAGAGAGAGAGAGAGAGAGAGAGAGAGAGAGAGAGAGAGAGAGAGAGAGAGAGAGAGAGAGAGAGAGAGAGACCAAAGGAAGGGAGTTCCCGAGGGAGAGAGGTTTAGAGATAAAGATATTTATAATATTGAATCTGATATCAAGCATATACATAAAATTTAATATATATTATTTATTATATATGATATTACACAATAATATATATTATAGACTAACAAAATAATTATTAAAACATTTAGTTGACATAAACAATTATTTATTAAAAATAAATTTAATAAGATGTCAATTGAATGGATATCCATTGTAATTAGATATCCATCTTTTTGACAAAAACTACAGGCTTGGGATTTTCCTTGGGTTTTCTTTGGATTTGGCTTGGGGGTGTCAAACCTAGAAACTCAACACCAAAAATGTGTTTACAAGTTTGCCTTGGTTTTCCATATTTCGCCAATGTGGCTAACAACTTTTTTTATTCAAGTTTGATGAAACAAAAAGGGTTTATGAAGAACACCGTCAACTTTCTACCAATATAAGTTTTGCCTTATTTTGAATTTTATAAATAATTATTATTGATAGGATGATTGAAAAACATCTATAACTTTCAAATGGTTACACATTTTTTGAATCTGAAAAATGCTACACATTCTATGCTTCGCCTAATATAGGATAAAAAAAATGAATTTCATGACTTTTTGACCAAGTTATGGTCCGTAGACATACACCCTTTTTTTTAACTTCTAATAAAAAAATCATAATTAATTATTTAATTGCCAAAAATTACCAAAAAAATGTGGCACATTCGATCATGTGTCCTCTACTAATATTGAAAGTTTCAAAAAAAAAATATTATCTTTTGTTTGTACTTAGGTTCCAAAGACATACACCTGCTTTTTTATTTTTTACCTAAAATTTGAGTATTACTAATTGAAATTGAAATTTTTCACCAAATAGATTTAGATTTTCCCAAAAGAATACTAGTAGATTAGAAACTAGATTCAATTTGCTACAAATTATGTTGTTGCATATTTTTTAAATTATGTTAATAACCTATTCATTTTTTTATGGAGAGTTGCCTAACTCTGATTTTCTAAATTTTCATTGACACTTAAGGGCATCCCATGATCTTGTGGACACCGAGTTGTTTGTAAATGTTTCAAAGTGAGAAGAAGAAGATTCCTCAAGCATCGGGCCATATCCAATCATTCAAATATATTTCATGAAAATCTAAGGATAACAATTTATGAAGTTCAGGAGTGACTAACCATTGAATTTTAATAATTGGTTGCTTATCAGAGGTTGAGAGGAGGAATTGAGATTTAAGGAGAGGCCAAGTTTTCCATTGAAAGGTGGAAGGGTCCCATAGATCCTAAAAAAAATTGACAACTTTTTTAAATAGGTGTTTTCCTTTGAAGTGTTAATAGCACTTAATGGCTTGTCATTTTGTTGAACCAAACATTTCCACCAAATAGAGGAGTAAGGGAAACTAAATCCATGTCTGAGAGACCAATTGAACCATATTAATTTAGTTGAAGTGATCTAATAAGCTTTCCAAATAGAGTTAAATGGTGTAGAGTCATGAGTTTTGAAAACATGAGGTAAAAGGATCTCATCTTTCTAGCTAGCAGTCCCCCAAGAACATTACATTCAGTAGAGGCAATTTGGGTACAAAATTTAATCAATTCCTTCCAAGGGGCATCTCCATCCAAAGGTCTAATTATCTATTTATTTGTTAGGAAAATTACTTGTGTGTATGGATCAGTGGTTGGACAATTCCTCCCTTATCTTTAGGTCAAATGCAGTGCTCCTAGGAAGTAACAAATAGTGCCTTCTTGTTTCCCCATTTGGCCCATAAAATATTTCCTAGTAAGTTGGGTTAATTGTTTGTAGCAGATTTTAGAAGGCAACCAACATGAGGATATATAAACATGACTGTCAAGAAATATTTTGTTTGCCACTTAGATGTGACCAGCCATGGATAGGAATCTATTAGTCCAATTCAAAATTTTAGCCATGATTTTGTTCATAAACCAATTCCACATATCTTTGTGAGAAAATCCAACTCCAAATGGGATGCCCAAATATCTAGTGATTGTGCCATGTTTTATTTCTTTCCATTTGTTATGAATCCATAGTGGGCAAAGATGAGGGTGAGACATAATAAATTTAGTCTTCTACATAGCCAATTTGGATCCAGATATGATACAAAATAGGTCCAAGGTATTCATAGTATTAGCTACCTCTTCAACAATATTTTGTCTAAAAAGAAAACTTTCATCAACAAATTCTAAGTTGAGAGGAGTGGCATTATTGTAAGGAAATTCCATGAATAAGTTGATTAGTCTTTGCATGATGGAGAAGATAGCCAAGAGCATTGACACCAAGGACATATAGGAAAGGAGAGAGAGGACATCCTTGGCGGATAGATATTTGAAGAGGGAATTGAAGGGAGAAGGGGTTATTAAAATCTAGTCTTTCATTAGCATCTATGGAAATAATTTTGATGTGATTGCAAGTTTTAAGACCATATCCCATCCATTGCAATATATTAAGGATGATGGGCCATCGAATGCGATCATATGCTTTGTCAAAGTCTAGCTTGACAATAAGAGCATCTTGGGAAGTTTGTTGGGTCCATTCACTTGTTTCCCAAGCCAACACAATATTGTCAAGGATAAATCTATTGTCATTAGATTGTCATTGATGTCAATAGTTGAGAAAATGCAGTAGACAAAGATGCAAAAATCATGAATGTCCCAAAGTGCAGATCAACTTGACATAGAATGTGCAAATTGATAGAGTTGAGTGAGGCTACCCAATGAGTATTGGGTAGATGCAAAAGAGTCGGTGCATATTATTTTGTTTAAAGAGAACATAAGTGTCATAGAGAACAAGTGTATCTTGACAGAGAATGTGCAAATTGATAGAGCTAAGTGAAGCTACCCAATGAGTATTGGGTAGATACAAAAGAGCTAGTGCAATTTACATCTTGGAAAAGAAGTGCACAAGGAGTGAGATGGTGTGCTCAAGGAAGAAGAATCCTGGGATGAAAGTTTAGACTAGACAATTCTAAGTGTTGCAACAATGCCATATGATGATCTAGAAGGAAAAGATCAAGACGTCCACAAGCAGATAATTCACAAAGGGAAGTTGAGCAAAGAATAGTGAGAATAATACAAGCAGGCTGACCATTTAGGGAGTGCATTAAATTAAAGGCCATAGAGAATACAATTGAATTTTGTTATTGGACTTATAATTAGACAGAGAAGACAAAGGTCATAGAGTTGTGAAGACATTGGAGAAATAGGTTTGACTCAAAAAAGTGTTGTCATGGTACACCATAAGTCATTGTGTTAGTCGTGTGTTGTTACAAAGATAACATAACATGTTATGGAAGTTAGGCTACTGCAAACGCCAACTCAACACTCCGCTTGAGGGTCCAATGTGGATAACAGAGGTATAATGATGGGTCCCACCATCAAATATGTTGTTGAGTGAGATATGAAGTCTACATGGACAAAGTCTTTGTTGACTAGTCTATGAGGTTGTAAGGAGCTTGTGTGTTAAAGGGGTTCTATTTAGTTTGACTAGCAAATAAAAGAAGTAAAGTCTGAACAGAGGGCAATTATAAAGATTATTTGTAGAATGGGGGTTTTGTACAAGATCAAACCAAATCGCAGAGGTTGTTGGAAGAAGAAGGAAGCATTTAATATGGATGGTTGCCAGACTAAAAAGAGGAGACAAGAAAGATTATTTTAGTGGCTCTAGAAGTCTTTTTTTTAATTCTTTTTTGGAGGGAAAACCTTTGGAGTACGTAGATGACCACCAAGTGAAGTGAGTGGATGTTGGTAGTTGGTGATGGATTGAATGTGAGTTGTATGAGAGTAGGGGAAGTGAAGAAGATAAGAAAAATAGAAGCATACAAAACATAAAAGAGAAAACACGACACACAGAAGTGAATCCAAAATGTTTGCATTACACAGTGGTGAGCGGGTGCATAACTCATAAATCCTCCAACACATAAAAGATGACCAACGGTTAGAATTAATACTGAGAAGTTGTGTCCTATTGAACATGAGAAGTTTTTAAGCATAAAGGTTGTGAATGCACAAAGGAAAAGGTTGTTGTGCAGAGAATTGTAAAGGAGGTGAAGTGGAGTGAACAAAAAATCTTCAGTAGATCACGGGTACTATACCTAAGGTGCATAAAGAAGTGAAAAAGGCAAACATAGTGAGAATATAAAGAACAAAGATAAAAAGTGAAGGTGCAAAGAAGAAAACTCAAAATGCCAGCATAACACAGTAAAAGAGTAGGCATATCACCAAAGGAGATTACATGAATAATGATCAGGGGTAAAGAGGAGACAAGAAGTAACTAAGAATTCAAATCAGAGAGCATAACAATAGAGGATTAAAAAGGACTAAAAGAATCTCTCCTATTTCAAGATCAAGTGAAAGGTTTTGCAGATAGTAAGCATAGTAGAGGAGAGATTAAGAAGAAATTTTTTGGTGTGAGTGGTAGAACAAAGAGGTGAAAAAAAGAGGTCATACAGAATGATTCACTGAGCAACAAATTGAAGATAGTGGTGTAGAAGAATAAACATAGAATCTATTCATAATACTAGTAGAGCAATGAGATGAAGAAGATGGAATGAAGAAGGTACCCAAAACAAGATGTTATAGTGCAGTAGGGTGCATGAGAGGTAGCGGAGCAAAGAAGTGAAGAAAAGATTCAAAAAATATATTAAAAGGGCTAAGAGTTGAAGAAGTGTTGTAGAGGATTGAGTTCAGAGCATTAGCATAACACTGTGAGAAAGCAACATAAGTCCCAAACAAAAGTGTTGAACAATAGTGAGTTACAAACCCTCATTTGTAACTAGGTGTCTTAATTGTAACTAAATATATACTTATTGTATGTCATTTGAGTGGGTGCTCCTTTGAGTTTGTGCTCATAAAATTAGGGGTGGGTGCTCCTTTGGATTGGTGCTCACAAAGTCAGGGGTTGGTGCTCATAAAGTTAGGGGTTGGTGGTCATAAATCTATAATCAAACCTTTATTTGTGAGGCTGTATTCTAGAGCAATAGTCTCTAGTAGCTTTTCTCACTGATTTTTTTCCCCACCGTGGGTTTTCCTTGTATACATCGTGTTATGCATATATGATGTGCATGTGTGTTCAACATTGATATTATTGCTTTCTTATTTTAGTGGTCTCATAGTTTAAAACAAGTTTAATTTTCATTGATTCACCCCCCTCTCAGTGGTCCAATTGTGTTCCTTCAAAATCTTCCTCCTAATAATCTCATTTGCTTTGGTTGCACTATCATTTGGGTAATGGGTTTAGTTCTTCAAGCCAAATATTTGGCTATAACTGTTTATGGTGAAAATGGATAACAATAACAACAATATTGAAAGGCTAAATGAATCCAACCACTAAACCCTAGCCTAACAATCAACAAAGATCCACCATAACATATGAAGATTACCTAAGAAAATGCAAATAACTCAAAATCACAAATATTATACCATTACATGTCCAATAGGGTTTTGATCTCCATTCTTCCTATCTCCATTGATCTTGCTTGATATATTTGCTCTCAGATTTTTATATGCACAAGAGCTCAACAAAGAACGGAATGTGGTTGCAAGTAGGATCGTAGTGTAGCCAAGTCTTCAAGATTAGTCATTAGCATGAGTGATTAGGGTTAGACAATGAAGGAAGCATCTCCTTAAATAGAAGACACAATAAGAAATGGAGGGTTAAGATTGAGAGGTGTAAAAAGAGAGGTCGGCTAGGATTAGAGGGTAGGTAGAAGAAATAGTAAAATAATGAAAGAGGTAGGTAGTGTAGGAATTAAGAGATGAATGACATGTGTCATGTGTAGAAAAAGCTAATGAATTAATTAAATAAATAAAGATTTATTTAATTAATAGAAGAAGTAGGATAATTAAATAAATAAAAATATTTATTTAATTTAGGAAAAGGATAATTTAAATAAATAAATGTATTTATTTAAATGAGAAATAAGGCTAGAAGAGGATAAATGAATTAATTAAATAAATAAAAATTTATTTAATTAATAGAAGAATTAGGCTTAGATAATTAAATAAATAAAATATTTATTTAATTAGACATGACAATTTTGGGTGTCTACAATAACTATTTAAGAGGTATTAAGAAATGTAATGGGACACCAACCATCCATGAAATCTTCATCCTTGCCTTTAGGAATGAGTTTAATAAGGTCTTGATTAATGATTTGTCCTAAAATACCAATTTTAACTCTTAGATACACATAGTAGAAGTTTTCGTGAATGTAAGGCCACAAAGCATGATAAAACTCAACGGGAAGTTCATCCATTCCAAGGCTCTTTTTAATGGCCATATCATAAAGTGTTTCATCAATTTCTTTCATTGAAAGAATCATGTCAATAAAGTTACTATAAGCTTCAACAATTTTGCAAGGAATACACCCTACCACACTTTCCTCCACAATGGAAATTAGGAGATCATTTGTTGCTTCATCAGTGGAAAGTTGTTTATAATAATCCAAAAAAAAATGCATGATGTCTGAATGGCTATTTTGCAGGAATCCATCAACAAATTTGATGACATAAATATGCACCTTTTATGTGTTTATGTTTCAAGTATTGGAAGAAGAATTTGGAGTTGTGGTCTCCATGCTTGATCTATTGGAGACAAGCACAAATCTAAGCACCTTTAACCTTTATAAATAACCAATATTCTAAGAAGGTGTTCAGTATGGACAATCAATTGTTGAAGAAAAAGGTCATGGGTAATAACCTCAAGAAGAGTATGCATGTGTACAAGTTGTGAATTTAGAGATTTTTCAAGACTTCTTCATTGAGCAACAATTCTTCGACTATAATTACATAGGAAAGAGGTGCAACTTGAAATAGTTCTTTCTCACCAACTAATACACCTATCTTGTTAGGGTCTTAGTTTAGTATTCCAAGTAGCACAAAGCCCATCGATGCAATCCTATTGTTGGAGATCTGAGGAGAGATCATTGGGAAGTGGTGGTGAATTGGAGAATGAAACGGTGGTGAAAATGAGAAAGTGGTCAAAAAGGGTGGCAGGAAGGTCGAGATGGATTAAGAGTCTTCATGAAGAAGGCACAATGGGATAGTTAGGAAAAATATAGAATCTACCAAGGTGACTCATCTTCCTCAAAAAACCTTCCTGAGAATTAAACAAAGTGTACCAATGAGTCATGTGAAGATATTTTTACTTGTAAAATGATTGAATGCACACCCAAAGCATTATGAATGAGATTACAAGCATCAAAGTCCAATTGAGACAAGTGAATAGGATTTTCCTAACTATGGTCAACAAAGTGTCCACCATGATGAAGTTTCCCCTTAACACACAATCCATATTATGGAGGTGAAGACACATCCATTCCCACATTAGATTCCTTTATGAGGGTGCACTGAGAGCATAGACATAACAAAATCTATATAGGGTGCCATGAAGGATGATAGCAGCCCAAATGCAACAATTATTAGGATCACTTATATATGCAACCACATATTTTACAATCCAAGGGGCAAGGGTGAGAATAAATCCACCACATCCCTTGGGATGATTGGTGTGTAAGAAGAGAGCATATTTCCAAATGGAAGAAAGGGTGGCTTTCAGATGAACACCACTATAACTTCTTGAAACATGATGATATCATAGTGATTGATCTAAATTGATTGTTTAATGTGGTATTTCTAAGAGGGGATTGTTAACCCCTGAACATTCCATGATTCAATGTTATGATTCATTGGGAGGAGTCAAGGAGAGTTTCTTCATCCTCTAGGAGTGCACTGAACTAATTTTCAAATTGGCATTCTTGAAGGGCGAATGAGTGTCATCAATTAGACCTTCTATGAGAACAAGACTAAGATTTGGATCATGCACGCAAGGGGGGGGGTGTTCAACAAGGGAGAAGAGGTGATATCCTTTCATATCTTAAAATCCCTAGAGTTGTCACTAAGACCAATATATTTGAAGGAAGGGGATCCATGGGTTAATAGTGATTGAGGAGGAGAGGAAGGGAGGTAGAAGAGGGAGGCTGAGTGGATGTGGTAAGCACTGGAGAAGAAGAGTTAGTGGTGATGGGGGGTTTTGAGGGGGAAACTAAGGGAGAAGGGTTAGTGGGATGAGGATCATTAGAAAGTTAAGTAACATAATAGATTTACAGATAAGGCAATCTCAAAAAAGGTGACCTTCTCTATAGAAATAGAAGCAAGCATTTGGTTTGTTCAAATAGGAGTTTCGTTGGTCAAATTCAAAAATTGGTCCAACAAATTTAATGGTTCCTAGAAGCGGTTGAGTGAGGTTCATTTCTATGCAAGCATGGGGCTGAAATGTAGAAAGGACAATTTATTATAGTTGTTCTTGCATCAGAGTACTGTAACCAATTGAGAAGCTATTTCATTCATGAAAGGATGGAATGCAAGATTTAGAAATGGGAATTCAATCCAAATTGTATATTTGGATTTTGAAATTCCCTTAGGATGAGAATCAATTTCCCAAGCTTAGAAATAACAAGTTTGTCCATAAATTATCTATGATCCATATTGAAGGACTATGCGGCCATGTTTTGCATCAACAAATATGTGGGCCACATAACCCCTATTTAGCCCCCTAAAAGATTCTAAAATCCATCCTTTGATTCCCAAGTGTTATGGGTCCATTTAAAAAACTCAAGTTCAATTGGAACTCCTCTAAGAAAGAAAAGAATGATTGTTTTAGATTTGTTTTCATAATTCACATCAATAATATCATCTTAGAATTTAAAGTTAATGATTTTACCTGATGTGCTATCGTCAAAAAGAGTAGATTGGGTCATATTTTTGGTGTTTTCACTAGCTAGTTGTTGGGATGTGGTGACGCCCTAGAAATATCTTACTTAGAAGGCTTTGGTGTATAATGCCTACATATAAATCATCGGCATTATTAGCTCCTTTGTATTTTTCATTTTCAAGGGTTCCACGTTTCCTCTCTTTTTTCATCAACAGTGTTTTCGAATTGAGAAGCCAGTGGGTTTTAGTCAGAGTGTTTTTTAGTGGCGACTCTTCACCTTTTGGCGAATTCTACGATTCCATTTTCTCAGAATTGGCAAATAGTATTGGACAACACGATGGCCAAATCGCTCAGAATTTCGGTATTAACGGTCCAATTTATTTCAAATTCACCATTTACCGTATATTGTTTCACGTGGATGCCTGTTATATTTGCCTAGAATCGCTCAGATGTGGGTATTAGATCACCTCCCTTATTCACCATAAATAGTAACATGACATTGTACCCAGGACTCATTTCGCCAATAGTTAATTAAATCTTCATTGCACGCGTCGACCCATTTCACCAATTGTTAAATTTTACGTTAAGCATAATGAGACCCAATTCACCAATAATAATTAAAACATTATAAACATTTGAGGACCCATTTTGCCAAATTCCAATGCATATAGAGTATGACACCTACATACAAATCGGAGGGCCAATAAGATGCATTTTGAAAAGCCTACAGAATTCGCTAAAAATGGAATCATGGATTGATATAAATACAATTAAAAGTTTGAAACAATCTTCCTTAATATTTGTTCGTGTCTGATTAGTAAATTTGGGAGCTCTTGATTCACATTGTGCATGAGTTGGAACCTTGAAGTTGATTGTAGGGCAAAAAGCTAGAGTTTTAATCCTGCAACACAGGCTCAGGAATTCTCGATTCCTGATTCAGAGAATTGAGAAAACACAAAGGTGAGTAAGCTACTCATTTCTTCATACTTCATAGTATTAGTTTTAGTTCGTAGTGAGAGGTCAAGATGTCAAACAATGGTGAGACTCCTTGGGGTGGTGAAGGGATTGAGATGTCAGACAAGGGTGAAACTCCTCAGGGTGGTGAAGGGATTGGGAGGCCAGACAAGGGTAAGACTCCTCATGGTAGTGAAGGGATTGGGAGGCCAAAAAAGGGTAAGACTCCTCAGGGCGGTGAAGGGATTGGGAGGCTATCAAAACACCCAAAACTTAAAGATGCTACCATAAAGTATTACTTTGGAATTGGCAAAATTCCTAGTACATCAACTTTTGCATTTGCAGAAGCCATTCATAGTAGCTCACCACCACCACAAGGTGGGATTGTCATTGAGTTAAATGCATCAAATGAGGATGATAATACCAGCACAGGAGAAGATGTTGTAAGGGATACCCACAATGAGATAATTCACTTGGATGAAAATGCTAGCACTGAAGATGATGTTGGTAGGAAGAAAAGAAAAAGAAAACTAAAAATGGGGCAGGAGTGGAAAATGGCAAGGAGCTTTAAGCTTGATTGGGTAGCAAAGTATCCATTCATTGAACAAGCCCCAAACAATGATGAACAACCAACAAAATGCAGGTGTAAGATTTGTAGCTGGAAAAGTAAAAGAGAGAAGAAGTTACAGCTAAAGCTTGACACCATAGAAAAGCATATTGGTAAGGTTTATAAAAAATAGATCATAGATGGAAAGGAAACACCAGTAGTAAGATGGAAATCAAAGGAAGAATGTCTTCATGTTAAGTATGTCGTGGACTATGAAGAGCATAACCACAAAATGACACTAATTGGTAATAGTGGAAATACAATCAAGGTTGGGCTTGAACATGCATCAAAAGATGCAAACTTGGCAAAGACTATTCAGATGAGTGTTATTTTTCATATTCTATCGAGAGGGCATCTTATGAAAGATTTCCTAGAATATAGTAATTTATTATCTATCTTGAATGTTCCTCACTATCTTATGTCACATTGGTCAATAAACGCTGGATGGGAAATGGCAAACTGTCTCACTGAGGTGGAAAAGAAAAATTTACAGGAGAGTGTAAAAGAGTCAAAATTCATTTCATTATCCATAGATGAAGTTACTGCAGTAGATAACACTGCTTGGGTCTTATGCATGTGTATAGCGTAAAATAACATGTCCACTAAGCTCATCTACTCTGTGTTCGTAAAATGAAGGGAAATTTAACAACAAAAAATTTATATTTGGAAGTTAAGAAAGCTTTGAATGAAATTGCCAGTATGGATGACTTGACAATTGCCAAGAAGTTGTTTGTCGGAGCTAATGGAGCTGCAGTAATACAAGGTCAAAGGACCAGTCTTTGCGCAAGATTACAAACTAGTATTGCACCATACATGCTTGGCATTCACTGCATGGACCATCGAATGAATTTAGCATATACAATTGTTAGAAATTTCTCTACAGTGTCAAAAGTTGAAGATCTGATCCATGAGCTCCACTCATACTTTTGTCGACGTCCTAAACATTTTGCAGAATTTTAGATTTTTGCTAAGGGAGTAACAAGAGGAAACAAGATTCTTAGGGATGTTGAGACTAAATGGATCTCCTTGCATGGAACAAACAAAATGAGTTCTAACAAAATATCAATCCTTGATCGGACTAATGTATGAGCAACTCCTCACAATAGACAAAGATCTTGATCTCTTACATAAGTTATGTGATATAGAGACTCTATTAACTTTAGCTAGTCTTCTCCCCATGCTGGATTCAATGAAAAAAATTGTTAAGAAAGCCCAAGATAGAACTATGTATATTAATGAGTATATCACTCTAAATAAAATGACATGCTTGGCCCTAGATGGTTTATATTAAGATCTAACAAGGTGAAGCCCAATTTTTTTTAGGTGGCAGATAATTACATATTTGAATCATGCTGAAAATTTTTACATTTCAGTGCAAAAAATGAGTTATGTGTCTTTGTAAAAGGATTTTAGATACCATTTCACCAATCTAAGATGGGCAAGCGAGGCAAAGCACTACCAGTTAAAAATGAATATTTTGACAAGATTGTTAAATTTGTTAGTGATAATTTGAAGTCTATTGCATACAAACTTTCAATTGAGATTCATGAAATATTCCCTTGAGAAGAAATACTTGAAGCCATGGGTTGTGTGTATCCTCAATTTTGGCATTCATTTGGAGATAATCCAAATTATGCAAAGGTGTTTCATAAAAAAAACTAAAGGAATTGATATTGACATTTTCAAAAGGTGCATATTGCAATGGACAACCAATAGAAGGAATTTTAAATTTAGATCATCTTAAAAAACAATGTAAACGCTTTGCATTGTGTATAAAACAACAGTTGGAAAACTTTGAGAATCCATTTGAACCTGGATCAATAACAAGGCTTTGGAAAATGATAGATCAGAGTGAAGTATTACATACTTCAATACCAGAATATTTCAAACTTGTTGATTTATGTCAAACAATGATATTGGGGTCGGTGGAACATGAGAGATTTTTTAGTGCATTGGGGCTTTTGAAATCAAAGATCAGAAACAAACTAGACAAAAAATTGGAAACTTGCTTGAGGTTGTTTGTAACTCAGTTTAATGTCAAAGATTTTCCTTATGATAGGGCACTGACAATCTAGAATTTCATGCATAAAAGACGAGGGTTGTGCAACACTTAAAAAGTTGGTACTGCTACTGCTAGTGCTGAGACAAATGATGGATCTCAGGGTCAGCTTGAAATTGAAGACGAAGAAATTTTTGAATACCCAACTCAGAATGAAGATGGACCTGTTAGTACTAGTCAGGTTTAGGATCTTGAGTCCATTTGGGATGTAGAAGCCTCATGATCCCTCATTCCAAACTGAGTCATTGAAGTGAATTAGCAGTCAGTTTTTAGGTATTTATACTACACTTCTTGAGTCATATTAGTTATTACAATTTACAAGTAAGAAAACTATAGTTGTTGTTGATGATTTTTTATATTGTATTCCTTGAAATTATCAATCAAAACATATACTTATTTCACATTTTTAATTGTTAATTTGAATTATTAGTAAACAATTAGAATTTAGTTTATGATAGTTGTTTGTAAATGCATGTTGACTGTTACTATATATTTTAGTTCTAGTTTAAGAAATTTAGAGTCTTCACTCTTAGAGTTAAGATAATATATTTAGTTCTGTATGAATTTTTATTCTTGAATATATATTATTTTTGGTAAATTGGTTCCACATTATGCATAACATGAAATGCAACAATTTGTGTCACAAGATCTATAAAATTATTTATATTGCATAACTATTAGAACCTTTCTACATTAAATGCTTAACATGATGTTAGAACAACATTTTTTCCTTTTATTCCAAAATGCCAACAGCAAGGCTCAAAATGTCATTTGTGATCATAATCTTCATCTTAAAATATGATATATTCTCTTCTTCAAATTATCCAAATTCAAAAATCCCCAATACCGTTCATATCGGGAAGACCAGACAAAGTCTGTCTGACTTCAAGGGTCACACATGTTAGGACTGCAATTTTTTTGGCTAAGTTATGTCGAGCTTTGATTCATCTCATGGGTTTATCCTCTGGTTTTATGGAAGTGTCTTTTCCTGAGTTCTGGTCATGTTCATGGCGATTAGGTTTTAGTATTTGTTTTTTGCGTTCGTTGGCTAGTTGTTGTACATTGAAAATCTCAGTTGTCCTCTCTTTATTTTTCCATGTCAACATCAAGGGTCATCAAACGGTCGGTCAGACATGTTTTATGTTTCATCTCTAACTCGTGGATCAATTTCATGTTTAACATTTTAAGTGTTGAGTTAGCAAGTGTTGGTTTGGGTTCGAATCGTGAGGTCTCTAGCTTTTTGGGTGTTAGCGTTTTATGTTAGCGAGTTGGATATTGTGAATGAAATTGCATTGGTTGCGAGGTATTGAGTTGGTCTGATGTCATGCATTATAGCCACGAGAGTTAGCGAGTAAGTCATTTCATACAGTTGTCACTATCTCTCATGTTTGTTTAATGTTAGCATTTTTAGGTCACGAGCTAGCGACTAGACCATTTATGGTTAAGTTCTATGGTTATTGCCAGCTCGCGAGGTTAAATGTCTGAAGAGGTGATCAAGTCACGAGCTAGCGACAAGTTGGTTTGGGTTTACAATGCAAGGTCTCTAGCTTTTTGGGTGTTAGCATTTTATGTTAGCGAGTTGGAGATTGTTAATGAAATTGCTTTGGTCGTGAGGTCTCGAGTTGGTCTGATGTCATGCATTATAATCATGAGAGTTAGAGAGTAACTCATTTCATATAGTTGTCACTAGCTCTCATGTTTGTTTAATGTTAGCATTTTTAGGTCGTGAGCTAGCGACTAGACAATTTGTGGTTAATTTTTATGGTTATCGCCAACTCGCAAGGTTAAATGTCTGAAGATGTGATCAAGCCACGAGCTTGCGAGTGAAGTGCTAGTGGTTAAGAGATAAATAGTTTTATATTGGTGAGTACGTGACAAGGGTTAAAGTTACCACTATCTCCAGGTCATTGCGGTGACAAGGACTTAACATTTTGAGATCGAGAATTGGTGAGTGGTGGTTCATTTGCCATCAATCATTAGCTCTCAAGGTTATGAAGGCTTAGCATTTTCAACTTGTAAGCTGAAGATAGAGTCGTAAGGGCTTGTCACTAGGTCGTGAGATTTTCTAATGGGAAGTATTTTAGGCAGAGGGCTGACGACTATGTGCCACATGTTTTAATGATTTGATGGGGACTGTTGAGGTGTATACAAAAAAAAAGGGTCGAGACAAATGATGAATTGACATGTAGATTATTTTGGCACCTTTTTTTGAGTAAATACTAAAGTGAAATTTCTTTCTAAGATAGTTTCTAAATTTTACATACAACTCATTATGAATTTATGACATTATTGTTTTTATGGCTAGTAGCCTAGTTTGCAGTTTTAAATTTTTAATGGCCGAATGCATGAGAATTAATGGTTGAGATGGCGGCCAGTTCTTTCAAGGCCAAAAAATTATAAAGGGAGGATTGTGCTAAGGATTTTTCACACTCGTAACATTTTATGAGCCTTGGTCCGAGTGTTGACGGTGTGAGAGGTAGCTTTCTCTCTGCAACTGCAAGTTGTATGCCCTAGGGTTGTGAAGGCGTCAAGTTCTCTAGTATATCTGTAATTGTGCAAAATTTGAAGTTGTATTCTTTAAGAAGATGAGTAAAGTGATGAGTAGGAGTAGTTCTCAAGCATCGGGGAGGAAATCAACCAAAGAGATGAAGTATTCGGAAGAATTTATTGAATTCCTGCCAGGGACATCTAATGGGTTTTCCATGAATGAGTATGTCTGGAAAGACACATGTAGCCAGTGTAGAAACCCAAAGACTTGAACGTGTGCCCATGTCTAATCCTTGGGACTTGAACATGGCTAAACTAGTTGTGCCTTATGTATACATGGATGTGGACCTGGTTAGAGAGCTAGTGAAGGAAGATTACCCTATAAATAGGGTAATTCAAAAGAAGGATAAATCTGCCTAGTTTTGTTGAATCTTTCCAGATATCTGGTGCAACTTGCATGGATATAGACCTAGATAGAGAAAAGAAGGATTACAAGAATCATAAGAATGTTCTGAAGAAGCACGCAATTCCCCGATACATGCCCAGGTCTGACAGTCGGTCTCTGATTCTAGTTACTAACAATGTGGAGGAGCCGTTTGATTTGAGTACTTTCCATTTCTATATGAAGTGCACAATTTATGGATTATGTAAGATGTTGGGGATGGACAGGAGCAGTACGGTGCCAACTCAATTTTTGATGGCAATGAACATCTAGTACCCAGAAGTCAATACAGATTATGATTTTGTGGGATATTTGGTGCAGCATATCCATGACGCCTTGGTGGACATCCAGAAGAATGCTTATGTCATTAATTTCAAACATTATTCCATATTGATGCACCTGATTTTGTACTACAATGCGGATAAGATGGAAAAAGAATTGGTACTAGAAAGAGTGGAGTTCGGCATGCCTATGCCAGTACAAAAGTGGACATAGGTGTTGAATAGTAGCAATTACGATTCCTCTTTTCTTTATTTTCAAAATTGGATTGTTTTACCTATCACAGATATGTTAGGAACAAAGAAAGAAAGACTTATCCTAGGTGTGAGGAGGCTTTTGAGGCCACAATAGTTTGTCCATAATTGACCCATTACTCATAACTAGGGGGATTTTCATTTCTTTGATAATTTTACTGTCATGAGGGTATATGGGTGTCCTCAACCCCCGCACATTTTACCAAAATTTGTTCCAATGAGATTAGCCATAATTGAATTCATTTGGCAGCTCACTTTAGTTGATAAAGAATATTTATTAACTTACAGAAAGGGCACTTTTCTACCTAGGTTGTGGGTAGTTCTTGACTTTTCTATTGGCAAAAGAGCCTTAGATGAAATTAATAATTGGTTAAAATAATACATAATAGTAATTGCTTATTCTAGGTTTTGTGACCCTAAGCAATTTATGAAAATTGCACTAAAGAGAATGACACCTTGGGCACAAATGAACCATCATGAGCCTCTTGATGAAGAGGATGTAGTCAATTTGATAGAAAGGACTGTTGTTTAAGAGAGAAGAAGGAAATGGGGTAATTTGATGAGGTTAGAACAATAACTCAAAGAGAGTGACCCCACTTTTGTTGGTTTTTATCATCAAGAGGTTTATTTGGAAAGAATGGAGAAGATGAGGAATTAATGGCTCAAATGCCAGGAAAAAATGAGCCACAAGAACTGGAGGATGAATTGTCCTCTCAAGGAAATACACCTATTGATCAACTAGTAATGGATGTTGACATTGTTGAGAATGGTGATGAGGTGGAATTTATGAGGGAACCACCGATGAAAAGATAGGAGGCTGAGCAATGGGGAGCATTAATGGTAAGGAAGGACCCTACTAAGGCAGTGGTTTTTGAGAAAGGTAAATACTTTCAAGCTATTAGACGGAGGCTTAGGGAGAAGCTAGTTGAAGAAGAAGTGGGAGAAGTGGATTTACCTCTAGCTACTCACATGGATGAAAGGATTATTCTATCAAAGTATTTTATGGAAGATGGTTCTTTCATAAAAACAAATGAGTTCAAAAGTTTCTTATTCAAACTTAAGCAGAACAGATTGAGAAAATAATTGGATTTGGGAGAGGGAGGTAAAGAGAAAAATGAACAAATTGTTCAAGCCCTCCAAGTGTATGATCCTGACAGTGAGGATTTAATGGTGGAACAAGCAAAATTCCTTGTAGAAAATAGTGGAATGTTGTTGTTTCCTGGGTGGGAAATTCACTCCACCTTCATTATTGATCAAATCATAAGGTAATCAGATCCTCTTTTCAGATCAGAGGTTGATGTAGGAGATTTTGTAAGAGGAACGGGATTTGATCCCAAATCCAAGAGACTTTCAATCTAGTCACTTGCCCCTGCCACATAGAAGCCCCATCTCATGAATATTCAAGGGGAGAGAAGGGGAGACAATAATTTGGAATCTGCAAGACACTAGGGATAATGAAATTGCATATTTAATGACACATGTATCCTATATGAATAAAGCTAAAACAGTGGACTTGCAGAAAAGAAATGTTGAAACATATAAGGAGCTAGTTGTAATTGCAAATAAGTATGCAGAAGAAATAATGAAGAGTGCAGCGATGGAGGATCAAATCAAGGAGCTGGCTGAAAAATTGGCCAATATGCAGAGTACATCCCATGGGTTGCCACCAATGTACCTGAGGAGTTTGTTCTTGTTTTTACAAAGGTTGCATTTCCTGACTAGATCAAGATTCAGCTTGAGGAGTATGCTGGGAGGATATAGATGTTGGAAGAAACCAAAAATGAGAAAGGAGTGCTTTCTCTGTTGGAGGTTCTCCAACATATAATTGATATGTTAAAAGGTCAAATTAAAGATGTTCATAACTTTCACATTTCTCTGAAGAAAGTTGGTGATGTGTGTTTTTCTACCATCTCATTTTTGGAGACATTATTCAATGTGAGGTCAAGAAGGAACAAATTAATGGATAAATTGGAAGTTGCTATAGTTTACAGGGATTACCTACTAGAGAAAATAAATGACGCCAAGGAGATTGTAGGCACTGTGAACTCTTTGTTTTCAATTTTCAACAGCAAAGACCAACTAATAAAGGGGAAACTGCAGAAATTCATTGATGGCTATAGTATTTTTCATTCCTGCCATATATGACAAAAGAGGGAAATCTGAAGCAATTGGATGTTTGGAAATATGAATTGGAGATGATAGTAGAAAATACAGAGACTTAATCCACCTAGGCAATGCCATAGATATTCCTGGTTTTAATGAAGTGTTGGACATACTATACAAGGTTGAGGTGGATTTTTTAAAGTTTGTTGTTGTTGCACGAGTTGTAATTGATGCTTGGTGGAATAAGGTCATTGGACAGTTGGAGGAGGTTAAGAAGTTTTCCTAGCCCACAGATAAGGAAGTAGCCAAATGGGAAATAATTATGAACAAGGGCAAAAGGGCCCAAACTGAAATTTGAATGATTATTTTGTTTTTGTCTGTTTTGTGTAGTAGAATGACCTGGCACCTGAGTGACGCTAACATGGAGGATAAGTGTTTGAAAAGGCATCTGGATTTCAATGTGACGGTCGCAGATGACCTTCATTGAGTTAAAGATGTTATCCTAAATACCCATAGACAAAGGTGCCAAGTCAGAGTTTCAGTTGTTGCTCTAGTTTCCATTTTCCTAAGTGATCGGTAGCTTATTTGCATTCCTTGGTTATAAAAGGAATACCATGATCACTTACGAAGGGGCTGAGAAATGTTGTAAAGTCTGGGTTTATTGAGTCATAGGTCTCAGTCATTGATAGGAAAGATACATGGTAACATGAGTATTTTGTAACTATTTATAATTTTATAAAGAAATATAGAAGTATGAATAGTGGTCTTTGAGTCTTTGAGTTACAAATTTTGAATCTCTGAACATTGTATGATGGAAATGATTATATAATATCAACACAAATATGATTTGTAGCTTATTTATCTCCTTTGTGTAAAATCGGTGAGTTGTGAATAAGTACAACCTCCATAAGTAATAAAAAATAGGGAGATGTCACAATAGAAGTGATCCTTCAATTGATATAATAGTTGATTCATTGTGGATGAGAATGTTTGCTTGTTTATATGATCATTGTCTCAATAAGAGATCACATATATAGTCTATTATACCATGATACTTTCATCAATATGGAGATGTCACAAAAGAAGTGACCTTCCAATTATAATAGTTGATTCATTGCGGGTGAATATGTTTTCTTGTTTGCCTTTGATTATGAAAGTGATTTTTTTGAGATTTGATTTTATGATTGCATTCTTTTTATATTAGATTTTATTAGAGTTTGGATCTACCCTCATTTGTGTTTCATTATTACATCTTGTTTAGGGTTTGGGCTTTCATTGTGTTGTATATATTTGATCTCACCTACCCAACCTTAGACTGTGTTCTTACTTCTTTGTCTATAATATATATCATGGAATTGGATCCTCAAAAGATATTCCCTTTAATTGAGTTGCATGCATGTTTTACTAATTATGTTGTATTCCTATCTATTGTGGTGTTTGATCCTTTCATTCTTAATACTCTTATGATTTTATATGCTATGGACGTTTATGTAATATATATGGAAGTGTTATATCATGTACATGTTTTCCCTCCTCCATAAAGTTGGCATGTCCTCATACCTATAATCAACATGTATCTCAACCGTTGTATCCTTGCCATTATATGTGTGTGTATATATATATATATATATATATATATATATATATATATATATATATATATATATATATATATATATATATATATATATATATATATATATATATATATATATATATATATTCTTATGTGAACAGTCAAGATTTCTTGTATCTTATCCATCGGTATGTTCAACAAGTTTTCTGGGGCCTCAAAACCCTCTTCCCTTAAGTAATCCACCCACCAATTACAATGAGGTGCATCCTTAATATGATTCCAGACTAACAAAAATTCCACATTCTTGGGCATAATAGGAAGCATGAAATGAAAAATTACATACACCATAACAATGCAACAAATTAAAAAACTTTGGATTCTATTCATTTGAAAGATGATAGAATTATACACCAGAGAGAAATAAATAAGAATTTATTTCTATTGAATAAAATTACTAGTTTTGTCACAAAATAAATTTGCATATAACTCCTTCAAGAACCTGCACAAAGCTTGACACTAAATGCTTTTCATTTGCTCTGTAAATGACTATACAACTTGCTCTCTTCACCTAGACTCACTACTGGAACCAGAAAAGGAACCTTAAAGGCACCAAAATTTTGAAACCCTCAAGAGACCCCACCAAAAAGGAACCCTTCTAATGGCCTTGATTTCCCTTTTTATAGAATAAAAGGGAGAAACAAGCTCCAGGCCAAGAGACACATGTCAACAGAACATTTACTCTCAGCAATTAGGCCTAAAAGGCCATATGTGATTATGTTACAAAATTATTCTTTATCCATGCGTTGGCAAATCAAAATTTTCAACTAAAAATTGGTAGAAGCAAAACTGCTTGAGTCATGTCATTATCACCCTGATGCCTTTGGATGGAGTGTGAGATGTTACGTTCTGTCCAACAGATGAATTCCCTTCTCAGGAGGGATACTAGGTCTTGGAAAGAAGTAAATTCACCCCTAAAATAGAGGATGAGCTTCAACCTTCATGCCTAGGATCAAAGAAAGTGGAAAGAGGAGCTCGAACCTTCATGCCCAAGATCAGAGAAAGTGGAAAGAGAATATTTAGGGTAAACATAATATGTTGGGGAGGCATTGCAGCTTTCATGCCATCACAAAGATGGTTGGTTGCCACTCCCCACCCAAACAAATCCTTCATTCATTCCTTTGCGGAATCCTCTGAACCCCCTATCATCTAATGGCAAAGTAGAAGCAAAGGATGTGTCATGTGTGGCCTTTCTTGATAAGAAAAGGATTTCATGCCCCCTCTGGAAATCCTTCTCACTTTCACAACCCCTCTAACAATAAAAAAACTTACACAGGAGAGAAAAAAAACAAAAAAAATACCCATCTGGTATCACAGGGCACACAACAACTCCATGCACAATAATGTTCAAACATCATCTTCTTTTCTGAGGAAAAAACACTCTCAGAAAATGAAAAAGGTTTCTTTTCTCTTCTACCAATTAAGTCACCACCCCGTTGTATTTATAATTTTTTAACACTTCATTTGGTGATGCTCATTCACATGAAAAATCATCATTTTGGTTCTTTTCAACTCACCCTACCAGCTATGGACTCTAGAAGCCATGCCTATCAAATCCACTGCATCCTTCTAAGGCTCATCTAATGTGAATGATTTTGTTTTGATTTTATTCCTCCTTGATTGTACAAATTCTGCTTCAGAATCCCTAACAACAAGCAACCTCTGATTTCTCAGAGGAATTTGTGATCTCCCATCTCTAACTCAGAAGCTATCCAATCCTTTTATGCCTCTGAAACTTTCGTCCTTGCTTGTCTAATCAACTTTGACTCAGGAGAAACCTTCAAACTAGTCCCTCAAGAATGAGTCAGCATCCAAGCCTTAAAAATTCCTCGTACATATTAGCTTGCCACCACAGTTGTCACTAGCTCTCATGTTTGTTTAATGTTAGCATTTTTATGTTGTGAGCTAGTGACTAGACAATTTGTGGTTAAGTTTTATGGTTATCGCTAGCTTGCGAGGTTAAATGTCTAAAGACATGATCAAACCGCGAGCTGGCGACAAGTTGGTTTGGGTTCAAATCACGAGGTCTCTAGCTTTTTGGGTGCTAGCATTTTATGTTGGCGAGTTGGATATTGTTAATGAAATTTATTTGGTCGCGAGGTCTAGAGTTGGTCTAATGTCATACATTATAGCCGCGAGAGTTAGCGAGTAAGTCATTTCATGGAGTTGTCGCTAGCTCTGATCTTTGTTTAATGTTAGCATTTTTAGGTCGCGGGCTAGCACCTAGATAGTTTGTGGTTAAGTTTTATGGTTATTTCCAGCTCGTGAGGTTAAATGTCTGAAGAGGTGATCAAGTCGCGAGCTAGTGACAAGTTGGTTTGGGTTTACATCACGAGGTCTCTATCTTTTTGGGTGTTAGCATTTTATGTCAGCTAGTTAGAGATTGTTAATGAAATTGCTTTTCTCAGGAGGTCTCGAGTTGGTCTGATGTCATACATTATAGCCATGAGAGTTAGCGAGTAACTTATTTCATACAGTTGTTGCTAGCTCTCATGTTTGTTTAATGCTAGCATTTTTAGGTCATGAGCTAGCGACTAGATAGTTTGTGGTTAAGTTTTATGGTTATCGCCAGCTCGCAAGGTTAAATGTATGAAGACGTGATCAAGTCGTGAGCTTGGGAGTGAAGTACTCACGGTTTAGAGATAAAAAAATTTATGTTGGTGAGTACGCGACAAGGTTTAAAGTTACCACTATCTGCAGGTCGTTGTGGTGACGAGGACTTAACATTTTAAGGTCGAGAATTGGCGAGTGGTGGTTTAGTTTCCCTTAGTCGCTAGCTCTCGAGGTTATCCAGGCTTAGCATTTTTATCTTGTGAGTTGGAGATAGAGTCATAAGGGCTTGTCACTAGGTCGTGAGATTTTCTAATGGGCAGTCTTTCAAGCAGAGGGTTGACAATTGTGTGCCATGTGTTTTAATTACTTGACAAGGACTGTTGAGGTGCCAATATATATTTTTTACGTTTTGGAAAAGGGTTAAAATCACCAATTTTTTTTTTTTATGGTTTGAAAATAGGTTGAAATTGCCAATATTTTTTTTTTATGGTTTGAAAATAGGTTGAAATCGCCAATATTTTTTTTTTATGGTTTGAAAATAGGTTGAATTCGCCAATATATTTTTTTTTTTGTTTGAAAATAGGTTGAAATTGCCAATGCAAATATTTTTTCTGGTTTTAAAATCATTACGATTCGCCCATGCAAATATATTTTTTGGTTTTAAAAACATTACAATTTGCCAATATTTTTCACAAACTTTGAGCGGTCACAAATGATTTGCCAATGGAGATTATTATTTTTTCTCTGTAAACCACAAAATTTCACCAGTAAAATTAATATTTTCCTCGACAATTGTACACCTTTCGTCGGGTTTTTACAGCTTGTCCAAGGGGGGGTTTTTTAAATTTTTCCCTGGTTTTAGTTCCCATAAGTTGAATGACCAATGGGACTTTGGGATGGGTTGTGGTGGTGGACGCAAGGGAGCACACTGATGTTGTTTTCACCCTTTGTTACCAAAAGTGGTCTCCATTAGGGTTTGATTCACATGCTTCAAAGGATTTTTTCTTCTCCATTACTTGAATTAAGAGTAATGGCACATTCCCTCTAACAAAAGTTCTTAGTGCTATGATAAATACTCATAATTAAATGAAGTGTATTCTTTAGATCTAAAATGGATTAAATCATGTGATTCCACATCAATGCACAAATAAAACATGACTTAGTGCACAACAAATAGCCTCACTTTTTTGGGGCCTTTATGGACACCTTGGCAAAAATCATGTTGATGTGGCATCATATTTGATGATGTGGACCTAAAACCTTAATTATAAGCAAGGGAATCTCCAAGTAAATCGTAAAAAATTCAAAGTAATTTAAATTTTCCATGTAGGATTTTGAGAAGAACAAAATTAGGGTGCTCAACCATTGGATCCTCTCCCTAGAATACATGTTTTGGTTTTCAATTAATTTGTAAATATTGATCAAATGATCAATTAACTATTGTTACAATTCAAATTCATCATAATGTTATTAATAATTTAATTGATTAAAAAAATAATGTCATAAATCTAATATATAAATTTATTAAGGAAACTTTATGTTTCTTGGATAAAAAGCAAAGCCTATACTTATATTTATATTTATATTGCTAAAAAATTGTTACAACATAGGAAAAGATATACAGCCTATGTAAGATCATATGTAGATAATTATAGAGATATAAACAAAAATAGAGGTTTAAACCTAGTGCCAAAATACTTATAGAAGTTCTTGTTGGATATTAAAGTTGTTGGAATGTGTTGTTTTCATTGATGTCAACATATTCTTGTGTTCTTATGCTTTGGTGTTGCAAAGAGTTGCTTTTGTTGGTATATTGTAGATATGTTGATGCAAATTTAAAGATTCAAATATTTGTATCTTCAGTTGATTCAGTATGAGTTTCAGTGTTCCAGAAGGTGATTTGATCAAGTTATGTGGTCTGGTGTGATGACTAGTTTTTCTATTGGTTTTGTATTGCAGAGTTGTGATTTCTGGTTTCTATTGATTTGGAATCGATTCATTATATTGAGCATATTTTGGAGTGTTTGGGACATTCATGTGTGCCCTCAGTTTGATTGGTTCATGATTTGAAACTTCACAAGCGTATCTTTCAGTTAGTTATGTTGGTGTTCTTGAGCTCCGGAAGAGAGATGATGATGATTGTAGTAATCTGAGTTGTTACGGTTGTTGTGGAGGCATTCACATTGCTTGTTTGTGTTTCTAGATCATGTTCTATCTGTATTACTAGTCTTCATTGATCATTATGTGCGTTATTGAATATTTTATTGGTCTCGTGGTATTCTTTGTGTTATACAACTTTTTGGCCGACCCGATGGTTCTTGCATGTTGCAGATGATCTTGGTGAGATATTCGATGGTGTTGTGTGTTAGAGGATTTGATTTTGGTCCATGATATGTCTTTGCTGACATTGTATTGGTCTGCATATTGATTTATGTATCGTGTGATGCAGTTTTATAATTAGGTCTTATGAGTTGAGCCGACCTTGAAATTAAGGTTGATGATTTGTATAAATAAGAGTAATAATCATGTAAGATATGTGCTTGTGTTATTTGAGAATGATGTATGTGCAAACAAGCGAATTGATCTTTCAGAAGAGTGTTGAAGTGAAGCGCAAAGAAGTGTTGCAAAGCAGACAGTGTGCTTAACCGAAACTATGATTAGGCATTTGGAGATATTATTCTTTCAATTCATGTAATTTGAATTGGTGTCTGATATTTGTAAGGTAGTGATTGATTCACCCCCCTCCCCCCCCCCCCCCCCCCACTCTCATTTTTCCTGCATTGTTGTTGCCAATAGTTCGTAACTGATGTAGTGGTCCCAAAAATAAAAAAGAGAAGTAGAAACTACAATTAGTTCTGAACACCTAAGGTGTCATCCTCAATTTTCATTCTTGCTACATATTTATGGGGACATGGTAAATGAGATTTGTGGTTGAGAAGAAGAATGATGTCTTGATAAACATGAAGACATTTGTTGGAAAATGTATTGTTGTTACAACCCTCTTTTACACAAAGATTCTGATATATTTATTTTTCTTTAAAATATGATGTCATCATGAACTTTATATGAATTATGGATTCATGGTCTCTTCTAAATGCTATTAGTTGAGAATATATGTGAACTAATGTTATGACATTGATAAGATTAATGTGTATACATTTTGACTAACTGCATTCTTATCATTAAGTGGATGCAAGTAACTCAATGTCCTCCAAGAAGGGAGGGGGAGTATCATTAGGTAGAGTGAGTAAAAAATTGGAAGGTCAAGTTTCCATTTGAGTCGCATAAATTTTGTAAGTATAAGACACCTCTAGGGTTGTTCGTGCCCAAGGTTGTAGTTTCAAGATATAAGTTTCTAGTTTGTCAATGCTTACTCATCAATTAAGTTGTTAGGGTTTCCTCCTTTATCATTAACTTAACATGCCAATCTAAGTTATTATTTTAGTTAAAGTTCTTGAAGCAAAATTGGACCAAATGAATTTATGATGGTCAATTGTTTGAAGTAAAATTTAAAAATAAATACATACATAAATATGTATATAAATGAACAATAAGTTTACATGTGTGTACACATGTGAATGTGTAAACATACACAATACGTGATATAAGTGCATGTATACATATATACATACATAGGTATATATATTTTAAATTTCATACATAGACATAATTATATATGTATATAATCATTCGTTTCTTCATCTTTAAGGAAATTGAAAACATCATTAATAAAAATTCATTATTAAGTAATTTTATTGGCTAGTATAGCCAAGCTATAAAGATGTGAAATTGCTTATGAATTTGGATAGGCTCACATTGTATTGAAGCCACCACTATCCTATTTTCATGGAAATCTAATTGCAAACCCAAGCATCCAGGGTATAATGAAATGAAGTTAAGTGAGATTTGGGATCTTCATTTGGCACAACCGAAACTCAAATAAGTTGCTTCGAAAAAATATTTGAGTTTTGATCATATAAACATTGAACAAGCTTTTCTTAAAAACAATGAAGAGTTATCATCTTTCCTTGTGGAGAAGAAATTATTATTCTCTTTTGTCAGTTAATATCAAGTTCACAGTCGAATTAGAAGGATAGTACAATGAGATTAGCATGGCATTAGGAATTTTTAGTTGGACAAGCACTAAGAAAAGAGGACGACATGAAGAGTCGCAATTAGCTTCAACTAGCAACATGGTTTCTAGGCTACAAGAATATCTTTTAACTAAAAAAAAGTTAATTTATCTTAACCATCAAATGAAACTAAATGGAATGTTCTTCTTCTCAAACAATAAATAACTATTTGTTCATGACCTAGAAATGAGGTCGAAATTATATTTGTTCTCATTATAGCAACATGTATTATGGGTTTTAATTTATGTATTACAATGGTCATTTGCAAATTTTAGAAGGCACTCACACTTACTGTAAGTCGTAGCATGATAAACCATATATCCACATCCAAGAATAGGGATGTTGAAATCTTATTTCAACACCAAGAATTAAATAAATTGAAAATGTCTATACTATTGTTATTTAATTTTTCTATGTGATAATAATTATGTCTCGTTTCAAGATTAGGTCTCAACAGACTGTAAGCAAAGGATAGTTTATAGATATTCAAGTAATGATTATAACTGCATTTATTTTTAAGCCAAGATCTAAACTTCAAACCCAAGCCAAGGGGTGAAGATTGACATGAGCAATAGTCCTATGTTTAATCAATAATATTTGTAACAACCAACAAGAATATTATTATCAAATTGAAACAAATTCAAACAAGTTGTGAACTAATATATGCAATCCTTGTAAAAGATAATCTAAACAGTACATTGCCTCGCATGTGTCTGTTAGTTCACATGATCCAGATACACTACCTATTCAGACATCATACTAGTTAGGAGGTACCTATACTATGTGACTGACTATAATTGTGTAGGTTCAAAATGCCAAGCTCAAATGAACATAAGATCTAACACTTGTTTGCACCCTTGTGAAGGGTAGGGCCACTTCTAGTAGGAAATTTTATTGGAGACAGTTGGCTCTATGGTTGGAGGTTAAGCACCTCAGTGATGCTCTCCCTCTGTCTAGCTTGCAATGGCTCTTAAAGTTTTTAGGTTGAAATCCAAATATAGTATACCCTAAACTCTTCTATGCAATTTATTTTAAATGTGAAACAATGTTAGAGTTAGATGAATAGATTTCATTTATGTACATATATAATCATTGTTAGATAAAGGATTTGTTATTACATACTACATAAAAGTTAAAATTACTTTTCTTTGTTTTAAATCAAAGAGGTCTATGATTTGTTCATACTCTTGATTATGAAATGTATAGTTTGTATTCTTAAACTTGTTATAAGTCTTAGCTTATTACATATGATATTAGAGATACAAGGATTAACATTGAACCTAGGGCTCATCACCAAGAAAACATAAGATTAAAAAAACTGAAACAAAGCCTTTTGGTGATTCCAGGATGTGGATTTGAGCTATCAAATGGAAATGATTTGCAACTTAGTACATGTTCTTGTTTGGATAAACAAACTTAAATATGATTATTCATGTTGTTCCCTCCCTTCCGACATGAAAACTCTAGTAAAATAATTAAAAAATCTTTAGAGGGACAGATGTAGGTGGACAACTTTAAGAAAGGAAGTAGATAAAGCATCCATCCTCACTAAAATGAAATGGAAACTCGAACCAAAATCATATCTATCTTTTTGAAGGTAGTGTTTATCTAGAAAGGTCGGTAGAACACAAAACACTAACTCTAGGATACAGACTTCTCCCATATTCTAACTTAGATGGATGGCTAAGAGGATCCCATTTCTAGTGATCAAAACAACTCTTAGAAGTAGCTTTACTTGTATATAACAACATTGTGATAATGTATATTCAATAACATTTTGGAAGTGATCAATGGAAAGATACAATTTTTGTTGTGATTGTATTTAAGATTTTTGTAATAAATAAGATGTTTAATAAATTTGACAAAAATGTTTAATATTTGTCATGAAAGTAAAAACCTAAAGGATGGATAACATCAAAGGATCTGGACCAACACAGACTATCATGGTTAAACTTGATCAACTCCTACATATAGTACAAGAAACCCAAACCAAGCTCCATAATCTGGAGTAGCAGGTAGGTGGTTGGAATTAGAATAGCGGAGATGAGAAAGATTCTCATTTTAGAGAAAGTAGTAGTAGGCATGAGTATACTAGCTATAAAAATCCCAGGGGGGCATTCATATACTCATACCCAAATTGAGAAAAGGGTTCATGTGGCTAGTGTCATAACCAATGAAATGAAGAAGGTTAGGTCACCCAAGTTTGATGGCTCGATGTTAGGGGATATTGTCGAAGCTTGGTTGATAAAGATGGAAAAATATTTTTCAAATCTATGACTACACCAAAACCATGAAGGTAGTATGGGGGGATTACCAACTAACTAGAGAAGTGGATAATTGGTGGGAAAACAAAAAGGTTGAGTTGGACTGAGGTCAATTGACATAACATGGGATCAGTTTAAAGGAGTCTTTAGAAAAAGATGGTTGCCCAACTATTATTTGATTATAAATTGAAATATTTTCAAGATCTTAGGCAAGGAGAAATCTCAATCAATGAATATTAGGAGAAGTTCACCTTGTTGTTAAAGTATGTACCCCAATTTCAAGTAGATGAGATATACCGAATAAGAAAATTTATTATGGGCCTTAACAACCGAATAAGTGGATTGAAAGATGTTTGTGCACATACTACTATGTATGAGGCCTATTAGAAGGTAGTGAGGAAAGAAAAAAAGCTCAAGAAAGATGATGTAATCAAGGACATAAATCAAAAAAAGGCTAGATGGTCACAATCCTCCCAACCCTTCAAGAAGAAGGGTGAGAGACATGATTCAAGTAGAAAGAATGATAAGGGGTACAAAGGTAATAGGCAAGATACCAGAGGGGGAAAAAAGGTTATAACAACTCTAGGAAGGATGGTGAAGCATCAAACAAGGGAACATAGAAAAGAGGACCTTTGGGAGGATGTTACACATGTTGTGGTGAGAATTATGTGAACCAATGCCCAACTAAGAATAAAGGAGGGAAACAAAAAAGAAATCCTCTATCAACTCAATAATCAACGTTTCAATAGAGAATCCAGGTGCAGTAGACAATAGAAAAGCAGAGTTTCAAATCAGGTCGATTGAGACAATAGGTTCACTTTATGGGATACTTTTAACAGTACTTATAGTCATTGGAACTACAAAAAAAATATTTCACCTAAGATATTAAGTATTGTATACACATATGTAAAGTGGAAAATTGAACGCTAGTGAGTCCCCACCTAGGAGAGACAAAGGAAGTCACTAGGATAGTTTTTCACTTGGGAGAACTTTACATTCAAAAGAGGGGTTGAATCTACTAGATCCAAATCCAAGAGAGACATGGATATGAATTCCAAGTGGATTGCAAGGTTTGAAGTGTGATTTTCCCTCTTTTGTAAATGAGAAAGTTGATTTTTTTACTATGCAAAAAGAGAGGAAATGAGTGAAATGAGGGTCTGCCAGTTTGGGATCGTGCTATAACTTCAGATATGAACTAATTAGACTGATATGGATCTGCCCTACAAATTTGGAGAAAAGTCGTCAGAACCATGGTAGGAATGTACATGGTCCTCCACAAAATCTATAAAATGAAAAGGGATCTTTCGTGTGCAAATGAAACCCAAACCTGCAATTACAGTTGTGCACCTATAACCTACACATAGAAAAGAGAGGAAAGTGGGGTTGTGGATAGGGATTTTCCTAAGTCAAACCTCGGTTGAGGAATAAACCTTGAAAGAAAGTAATTACAAATGCTTGAATGTAAATAATGAAAATGTATACCTTGTAGATATGAAACTTGTTGATGATGATTGCTTTGCCTCTTGAATGTAACCAGAAGTGTTTCATGGAATGGTATGTAACATGATAAAACTCTAACACACATACATGCTTGAAAATGAATGTGAAATATTGCTCCAATGGATGACTGAAGAAGACTTGAATGATTGAATGCTTGATGATGTATATCTTTGCCTATGCTTTCTTATCATTCTTTCACTTGAATTTTTCCTCCCAATCCTCCTTATGCAAATGAGAAAACCAACTCCCTTTTATACATGCCTCTTGAAGATTAATTCATCTCATAAAAAGTTGACATCGGGGAGATTTAGGATCCCTAAGTGCAGATGGCATCGGGGGGACCTATCTTGGGGCCACCCTAAGAGGGTGGTATAGGGGCATCACTCCCCTATCCAGGGGAGAAAGGGGTGTCATGCCCCTATCCTACCCTATCTTAGGGCATGATGATGTAGAGTGGATTGTCTCTCATCAGTTTCTGCTACCTTGTCTAGGTATCTCCTCCAAGGTACACAAGTACCATCCAATGATTCTACACCTCACACCCTCCAAGGGTCTGTAAGACTTACCCTCTCTGAATTTCCCAAGGTCCTTAGGCTAGAATAATATCTTGTTGTGTTGTGAGTTCCATTTTCTTGGCTAGGAGACCTTGTTTTTCTACTCCCTTTCACACTCAACTGAAGAGTTCAACCCCTCTACCACATGATCTTCATTCCCCAAACTACACACATTAGGATGGATGATTTTGGATGGATTCCCAACCCTATTACTTATTCAAGAGATTTGACACTTACTGGTTTTGTGTTGTACAAACAAACTGCACTTTTAGGCCTAACCAGATACCTAATTAAAATAGCCCTGTCAGGGGGGTATTCTGCATTTAACGGTTAAAATTAATTAACAACCCTATGAAATATTTTACATTCTAGACACCCTTTTTGGTTTTACATACAATATTTCAAAAAGGAGGTGGGTTCTATGACTAACATATCTAACCCTTACCGATTGAATTAGGCCTAATTGCCCCTTTGCAAGCCTTAAAAATAGTGATTGAACAAAACTTCTTCATCGGTCTGATTGCCTTTGTGAACTATTGTTGGTTTTATGTCTATACTTGCATATGGAATTCCAAACCAATTATACTTCATCTTCACCCACCGGATTCACCCAATTAGGGCAAGTCATCCATGATTCGTAACGCTTGCCAACTCAACGTGCCAAGCTTGGGGTATGGTGGAAAATATTTGATTTGGATTCCCATGTCTCAAAAACAAAAATAAAACATAAAATACATTTCAACCTAACATTCCATAAGGTTCCAGAGAGGAAATCCACCATGGAACATTAGGTTGGAGTCATTTTGCTCTCAAAACCCTGGTTTTTAGTGCTCTTGAACCCACCTGCAACAAAATGAAATTTATTCACAACCTACAACACTTAAAGACTTAAAATGAAATAAAAAATGAAGGTAAGACACCAGTCTAATAATCCATGTCCCTATTTTGGGATTCTCAATCCGTACAGGTTGTACAAACTTGCAAAGAACAACAAAAACTCGAAAGAACACACACAAATGAGAAACCAAAATTGTTTATTTTCTTCATATCTTCAACAACAATGAAAATTGTTTGTCATCGGTCTTTCCAAGCCTTATAATGGCCTTGGGGTAGTTACAAATGCTCGCAATTGAATGTGTCAACCAACTAGCCATTGGTGTGTGAAAATAATGCAAAGTTGTTGTGAGAAACTTTTGCAACTTTTGCAATTTGTTGGATAGGTGAGCGAATTTGCTCAAAAATAAACTTGGTCACTTTCAAATGACTCATATGACCTTAAAAACTACAAAATAACACCAACCAACCTACATTAACCCAAAAACAACTTATCCTATTAAGTGCTCTACTTGGCACCCTTAAGAGCTAATATGCCAACATTGGCCAAACAAAGACTCTTAGGGCCCTTAAAATCATTTGATCACACACTTAATGGCCTCTTGGCCTTATTAAAAAACTAAAAACATGATTCCAACATCCTGGAAATAAACTCAACAAAAATTACTAAGTGCCCCTGCACCATACTCTCGGGGTAGGAAGAACTCAAGTCCCTTTAGTGGATAGGGCTTGAACAATGGTTCCATATTGTAGTATATCTCCTTCAGACATCCATGTAGCTAAAAAGTCAGGGAGACCTTCCCATTTAACCAAGTAGTCTTTATAGACTCCTTTCCTAGTCCTTTTGACAATCTTGGAATCCAAAATGCAATCCAATGTCACCGGTTGGCTTGGGGGTAGGTCTTGTATCCAATCTACCTCTTCAATAGCAGTAAACTCTTCTTGTTTTGTAGCTAACTGAGTTCCCTTATACTGGAACAATTCATATACAATAAATATTGGTGATATTCCCAAGTTTGGTGGTAGTTCCACCTCATAGTCATTGTTGCCATACTTATGCACAACCTTAAGAGGTCAAATCTTCTTCATGCATAGTTTGCTAGGTTCTCCCTTAGGGAGTCTCTCCTTTCTCAGGTAGGCCATAACTAGATCACCTACCTTGTAGTGTACTTCTCTTCTTGTTTTGTTTGCTTGTGTCTTGTATTTCTCATTGTTTTGTTGCAATGTTTTCTTGACTTGTTCATGGATCTCTTTCATATTCTCTGCAAAGTTTTCACCTTGAGCACTCCTATTCTCCATGGAACTAATGTCTCTGAGTTCTAAAATACCCCTTGGATGACATCCATATACAATCTCAAATGGACTCCGACCTGCGCTTCTATTGATAGAGTCATTGTAGGCATACTTTGCTTGTTCCAATACTAGATCCCAAGCTTGACCATGTTGTTTGGTGAGACATCTCAGCAAATTACCCAAGGACCTATTTACTACTTCAATTTGACCATTAGATTGTGGATGGTATGTAGATGAAAAAGAAAGGTTAGTACCAAGTTCCTTCCACAAGGTTCGCCAAAAGTGGCTCACAAATTTTGTATCCCTATCACTCACAATGCTAAGAGGTAAACCATGGATCCTCACAATCTCTTTGAAGAACAACCCTACTATGTAGGAGGCATCATTAGTGCTTTTGCAAGTCACAAAGTGTGTCATCTTTCTGAATCTATCCACTATGATATAGACACTACCATATCCTCTTGGAGTTCTAGGTAAACCAAGAACAAAGTCCATACTCACAGACTCACATAGCCTTTTTGGTATGGCTAGAAGTTGATACAAACCTGCATTGCTGGAGCTACCCTTAGCCTTTTGACAAATAGCACATTGCTCCACAAATCTTATAACATCTGACTGTATTTAAGGCCAATGGTAGAACCTTCCAACCTGCTCTAAGGTCTTGTCAAGACCAAAATGTCCACTTAGACTTACTTGATGCTTCTCCTTGATGATATTGTCTCTCATAGATTATTTTGGTATGCAAAGTAGGTGTCCTTTAAACAATAAGCCTTCCTGCAACATAAAATTAGAATAGGCAACATGACAAGCATTAGCAAAGTTTGAGCAAACATCATATGCTTCACCAAAATCTTTGTCACCTTGGTAGAGGTCTTTGAGGTCATATTCAACCCCACACTTTGTAGTTGTACTTCTTGAATGGTTAGAACCCTTCTACTTAAGGAATATGCTACCTTATTGGTGACTCCATTCTTGTGTTTGATGGAAAAGGTGTAGGCCTACAAATACTCAACCCAGTTGATGTGTCTATGATTCAATTTCTCCTGCCCATTCAAAAAACTAAGTGCATGATTATTAGTGTAGACTATGAACTCTTTAGGTAACAAATTAAATTGCCACTTCTTGAGTGCTTGCACCATGGCATATAACTCTAGATCATAGGTAGAATACTTATGTTTTGCTTCATTGAGCTTCTCAGAGAAAAATGCAACCGGGTGACCTTCTTGTCTCAAAATGGCCCCTATAGCCAACTTGTTGGCATCACACTCCACAGTGAAGAGATGAGTAAAATCAAGTAGTCTAAGGTAAGGAAGTTTTGCTACCTCTTTTTTGAACAACTCAAACCCTTGTCTCATGCACTAGTCCACTTAAACTGACATTTTATCCCATCTTTGATGGTGTTCAAGATAGGTGCATACACATGGCTAAAACCTCTAATGAATTTCCTATAAAAAGAATCTAAACCATCAAAACTTCTTACATCTCCTATTGACTTAGCAGTAGGCCAATTCACCATTGCTTCCACTTTTGATGGATCCATTTTTAAACAACCTTGAGAAACTGCAAAACCAAGATACACCAATTCATTTTTAATAAACTCACACTTATCCAAGTTGATCATCAACTTTTCTTGATGTAGCTTCCTCAAAACTTGATTTAGATGTTTGACATGCTCCTCCTTTGACCATTCATAGAGCCCTTCATTTATTTTAAAGGTCGTCTTCCATTCATTACCAGGTCCGATCCTAATTTGATGATAACCCGATTTCAAATCCACTTTAGAAAAGTAGCAAGCTCCACCGAGGTAGTCCATTAGATCCTCAATCCTTGGCATTGGAAACTAGTAACTAATTGTGATTTTGTTCATGGCCCTTGAATCAATACACATCCTCCACTTTCCATCTTTATTAGGTGCCAAAAAAGTAGGCAGTGCACATGGACTTAAACTCTTCTTTATCTAGCAATTCCTGCACTTACTTTGCTATTTCCTTGTAGCGTCGTAAATTGTACGCACTCGCTAGGGTGGTACAATTTCACACCTAGTTTAGCACCCGCCTTAGTGCATTTTGCATTCTGCATTGCATTTCTCCTTAAGCACTTAATTAATCAAATTAATTAGGTCTAAGGTCCTATTTCATCATTCTCTACATCACAAAGTTGGGCCCTTTCACTAAAGCGCACCCTTCGCATTTTATTCTTCCTATACATCATTTAATCAAAAACCCTAATTAAGTCCTATTTCAAACTTGGGGGCTTGGTTTCGGGGTCAAAACATCTCGAAATCACCTGTAACTTCGGGATTCTCTCTAAAATCATCATATCCAACGACCCTGAAAATTTGGTGAAAAGTTGTCGGGACCGTGGCGCCCGGTGCACATGGTCCCGGACATTTTTCCCAAAATTTTGGGAGCATGATCCAATCATAAAATAAAGCTTAACCCCAAGAAATTGGCGGGATATTCAATCTTTAGGTCGGCCAAAATACGAATTTACGATCTAGGGTTTCATACATAAGAGCTCTCTTTCCTCATTTGAAGGGATCCGATTTTGGTTTCTAGGAACTTCATATGCAGCGAAAGAGTAGATCTTTGAGGACTTCAACAACATTCAACATCATTCTATCAAGCATCTATCAAATTCATTCATCCACTTAGGGCTTGGAAGACATTGAAGAACAATAGGAGATTACCGACTGAAGATTGGCTTGTACTCCTCCCTTGAGGGTTGGGTATGATTTCGTATTGTTTTCATGTCTTTGCATAAGCTTTGATACATCATTTATTCATGCTTTAGATCACATTGCATCTTGATTTAGAGCATTCGCATTATCATTTACAAGCAATTAGGGTTTACTTTCTAGGTTGCTCTAGTTTGCTTTCTTGCATTTTTGGACCTTACACACACACTAGGTCTGCACACACAATACATTTTACAAAACAACTTGGCTATTCATGGAGGTGGAAATCACCAAAGTGGGGGTTTGACTAAGGCAAAACCCTATATAGCCGCCCTTCCCCCTCTTTCAGATATTATTGCAGGTTTCGAGAATCGGACGACGCTGTGGGATACAGATCCGGAGAGAGAAGGTTGAAACAGAACTCTGTGTGAAATTGCAGAGCAGAAGACTGGGACAGGGGCGCTGGGTGCCCTGGTCCTGCCAGGACAGGGGCGCTAGGCGCCCTGGTCCTTGGGATAGAGGCGCTGGGCGCCCTGGTCCTCCGGACAGACAGCTTTCCGACAACTTCCCGATAGGGTTTCAAGGTGCAGAACAGTGGTTTTCGGTGCAGTTTTCAGGACAGTGGCGCTCGTGCTCCCATCCCAAACATTTTCAGTTTGATTTTGACTCCGGGTACATATCTGCATTCTTATTTTATCCTTACATTTATAGCTATTCATTGTTTAATCTCAATTCTGCAATCTTATTATTAGTTCATACTTGCACTTTGGGATTAGGGTTTGAACTTACATTACTTAGTCTTACAAATTCAACAAGGGAATAGAAATCCTAATAGATATCCCGTGGCTCTCTCTTTCATCAAAAGAAGTAGCCAATTGTGCGATATCTCTAGGCTCTTTCGTATTCCGTAATGTGTGTCAAAAGGTAGGATTAGGGTATGTTAACCTAGTCTCGCTTTTTCCCCTACACATTTTGGTGAACCCGACGTGAATCTATCATTGCTTCCTCTTGCATTGCATTTTTTAGATCTAGATCTATATTAGTGTGTTTTCATTTCATTTTTCATTAAAAAAGAAAAAGAGAAAAAAAAATTGTGTTTCTTTGCATTGTGTGTTTAAACTTTATGCAATCTTTTCAAAATGTCAGATTTTTATTTGCAAAATGTTCATGCTTTTGATGATTATTATGAGTATAGCCAAGACGAATTAGATGAAGCTTTAGATGAGTTTTTAAACCCTAAAGATGCCAAACCTTCATTTTACCAAAAACTCATAAACCTTGTTACTATGCCATTTAGGTGTGATGAGAAAGATAAGTCGAATGATTCCTCTCAAGGATACATTCCTATCCACTTTTCCCCTAAATCTAGTAACATGGTTGTTTTCAATAATCCCCTCTATGAGGAGATGTCTCCTTTTGAATCAAAAGACAAACCCTTTAACCGATATGATCATGCTTTGTTGGATGATGCCCTTGATGACTTTGTGGCTTTGTCGAAACCTATAAACAAAAACAAGACCTTTAAATTGGTTAACATGATAAATTTGAATGAATATAACAAGCCTCTCTTTGAAGTCCAAGGTGCTTATCCTTCTCCCACCTTTCAAATTCCTAAATCACCTCTCCTTATTGTTCAAGGAAGGTATGATCATGATTCCTTTCGTACCCCGAATAAACCAATCATCACCGTACAAGGAAGAAAACCTATAAGTCCTTACAATTATGCTAAGAAAATAACTAGAGAGAGTTATCATGCGGTTGCCCATACTTATCATACCAGAAATAATAGGCAACCTAATCCTCCTCCTGTTATTCCAGTTTCTCTTCCTAATCCTCAACCAATTCTTCCTCAAGTTCCCCGTATTTCGCAAGTTATGGGTAAGGAATATGATCTCATAGAACAACTTAAAGCTACCCCTGCTAAGATATCCCTTTGGGATTTGATTCAAACTTCTTCCGCTCATCATGGAATGTTACAAGATGCCTTGAAAGAATTGAATGTTCCTCCACCGAATACATCTAGTAATATAGCATCTTTTGTTAACTCTGTGATGAATCCTAAAGCTCAAATTGTGTTTACCCAAGATGAGTTGCCTACTAGTGAAATTCAACAACAATATGATCCCTTGATGATTGTGGTTGTCATGAAAGACACTGCTATAAGACGAACACTAGTAGATAATGGCTCTGGCCTTAATGTGTGTAGCATTAATCTATTGCATAAGATGAATGTGGATACATCTCTTATTGATCCTGACTCTCATCCCATTCGTGGCTTTGACAATGTGGCTAAGACTTCATTGGGTATCATCGCCTTACCTCTCACAGTGGGACCGGTTACTTTGCCTACTCCTATCCATGTTATGCCGAGAAATTTAACGTACAACTTGTTATTAGGGAGGCCTTGGATTCACAGCATGCAAGTTGTCCCCTCTACATTGCATAGACAAGTTAAATTCGTTTATAACAATAAGACATATACTTTGATAGGTGATACTAATTTTCAAGCTTGTCTACAAACATCTAATTCCAAAGGAGATTCTTCTAAGCCATCCTCGTCTAGTGATGACTCTTTAAACAAGAAACCTATCGCTGAGTCTTCGCTCTCTGATGATCAAAATCCTTTGGATGAATCTGGAACTCCTAAAGAAGATCCTTCTCGACTTGAAACTACACATAAAAAGGATTTTGATCCTGAGAAGGTTCTCATAGAAGATGATTGGGAATCTCTTGATTTTAACCCTACCTTTGTAGGTGAATATAAGGTTCCTTCTAGAGAACTTAAAGTTGAAAAGAAGGAAGAAGCTGAGAATCACAAATTTGAAAATAAAGAAGAAGCTAAAAATCAATCAACCTTACCTGAATCTATGAGTAATAATTTTGTGGCCGCTTCTCAAACTTCTTCTCGTCACATCTATAATTATGAAGAGTTTGATTCTTTGTCTTATGAAAAACCACCTTCCCTTCCTGAAATGGCTGATCGTTATGGTCGTGGTTTTCGCATTTTTGCTAAGCATGGGTATCATGGAAAAGGTTGTGGTGCTAATGAACAAGGGATAAGAGTTCCTCTAGAGACTAATTTTCAACATTATGCCTTTGGACTTGGCTATAATCCCTGTAGACGTACTAAAGCTTCTAAAAGACCATGCATTAGTGTTAATGCTATCTCTACATCTTTATCAATACAACACCCTGAGTATATTGATGAGGATTCTTCGGGTGATTGTGCTCTAGATATCTTCCCTACCGATGATGCTTTAGCTGAGTTCTTGGGAGCCTATGACACTCTTCCTCGTTATCATCACAATAGGGGACTCCCTTATTGTTTGAACACTGAAGCCTATTTTGGAAAAGAGATTGATAACGATAAGATTGTGAAAGAATTCCCTCAGTTAAAGGATGCTCCTCAACAAAGTAATCTTCTCATAAGTGACACCACTGATGTTACGATGGATCCTTGCAACAAAGAGAAAGTTATTAAAATTGGAAAATGTTTGGATGAAGAGGAACAAAAACAATATGAAGAACTATTGCATGAATTCCCTGAGATCTTTGCTTGGACATATTCTGACATGCCTGGTATAGATCCTAAGATTGTTACTCATAATATTGTCTTAGTTCCTGATGCTAAGCCCGTGAAACAAAAGATTCAAAAAATGAATCCTAAGGTGGCTCTGCTTGTTAAGGCTGAGATTGAAAAATTATTGGAGGCTGGATTTATCCACCCTATTGACTATTCCCCATGGATTTCAAATATTGTCGCTGTGGCTAAACCAGATAACAAAATAAGAATGTGTACCGACTTTCGGGATCTAAATCAGGCTTCTTTAAAAGATGATTTCCCTCTTCCAAACATTGACATGATAGTTGATTCTACTGCAGGACATGCCTTGTTATCCTTCATGGATGGTTTTTCAGGCTACAATCAAATTTTCATAAACCCTCAAGATCAATACAAAACCGCTTTCACCACTCCTTGGGGTACGTTTTGTTGGATAATGATGCCTTTTGGATTTAAAAACGCCGGTGCAACTTATCAACGAGCGATGACCCTTATCTTTCATGATTATATGCATAAGATTTTAGAGGATTATGTTGATTATATCTTAGCTAAATCCTTTCTTCGCATGGATCATGTTACAATCCTTTGTCAAATCTTTGAAAGAATTCGTAAATATCACATGCGCTTGAATCCCCGAAAATGTGTTTTTGGTGTGGATAGTGGAAAACTATTAGGGTTCATAGTTTCGCATCGTGGGATTGAGGTGGACACTAAGAAAATAGATGCTATTGTTAACATGCCACCTCCTCGAAATGTCTCTCAACTTAAAAGCTTACAAGGAAAGATTCAAGCTATTTGTAGGTTCATGTCTCAACTTGCGGATCGTACCTTTCCTTTTACTCAACTTCTTAAAAAGGATATCACTTTTGAATGGAATGAGGATTGTCAGCAAGCATTTGAAGATTTAAAAGTGTATTTGGCTAGTCCTCCTATTCTTCAACCTGCCGAGCCTTCTAAACCCTTTCTCCTGTATACAGCCGCTTCTTCTCATGCTCTCGCAGCATTGTTAGCACAACATGATAAAGATGGTAAGGAATGTCCGGTTTATTACATAAGTCATACCTTACTCGATTATGCGACCCGATATTCTGCGATAGAAAGACAATGCTTGGCCGTGGTGTTTGCGACTCAGAAATTGAGACATTATCTTTTAAATTCAGAAGTCCACGTCATGGTAAAGTTTGATCCTTTGAAGCATCTTTTCTCTAAAACTGATTTATCAGGACGTCTAGCTAAGTGGGTTATGATGTTAACTGAATTTGACCTTAAATTTGTTTCACAAAGAGCAATTAAAGGACAAGCGTTGACCGATCACTTAGTTGAGGCCCCTTCACCTTTCTCCTTCCCTAACCCTGAGTCCTTTCCTAATGACTTCATTCTTTCTATAGAGAAAGATGAAACTTGGGAGTTATACTTTGATGGCTCTAAGTGTCGTACGGGATCGGGGGCAGGTGTTGTTCTGGTTTCTCCTACAAAGAAACCTATTCCCTTATCATATCGTCTAAATTTCCTGTGTACCAATAACATTGCTGAGTATGAGGCTCTTATAGCGGGAATAAAAGAAGCCCTAGCTCTGAATATAAAACACATACATATCTATGGAGATTCGCAATTAATTATAAGACAAGTAACAGGAATGTATCAAGCAAAACAAGACAAATTATCACAATATAAAGACCTTGCTATCTCTTTATTACAAAATTTCGATTCTTATACCATGGAACCTGTTCCTCGAAAAGATAATCGACATGCGGATGCAATGATATGTGTGGCTTCTCTAGTATCTTTAGAGGACCCTATGATCGATCTTAATTTCGTTATTCACAATCTTATTTCTCCAGCTATTGAAGATGATTCTAGCTTGGTAACATGTTGTGACTTTGTAGATTCAGATGAATGGTTCTCGCATATCGTAAGATATTTGACCGATGGCACCTTTCCTGATTCTGCTAATAGGAACATTAGGGCTAGAATCCGCAAGCTGTCTGCTAGGTATATCATTCTTTCTAATGTCCTCTACCGAAGGGGTTATGATGGTCTTCTCCTTCGTTGTCTTAATAAGTCGGAAATCCCTGTTGCTCTTAAAGAGGCACATTTAGGTGCCTGTGGGGGGCATTTTGGGGGCAAATCCCTGGTTCATAGATTGCTTCGTATGGGATACTATTGGCAAACTATGCACAAGGATTCCTTTTCATTTGTTAAGAAATGTCATCAATGTCAACAACACAATAATCTGATTCATGCTCCTGCCCAAGAACTTTGTTCTCAAGTAGCTTCTTGGCCTTTCTCCGCATGGGGTTTGGATCTTATTGGAAAAATCTCTCCTCCTTCATCTCAAGGACACACCTTCATTATAACCGCAACAGATTACTTTACGAAGTGGCTAGAAGCTATTCCTCTTCGCTCTACTACTACTGAAGTGATTTGTCAATTTCTTCTAGAAAACATTATTTCTCGATTTGGGATACCTTCCACTATTATCTCAGATAATGGGACATCGTTTAAGAACAAGGACGTGAAGAAATTCCTCGAGAAGTATCATATCAAACATCAATTTTCTACACCATATTATCCTCAGTCAAATGGTCAAGTTGAATCATCCAATAAGATAATCGAACAAATTCTTCGTAAAACCGTGAATAAGCATGGTAAGGATTGGAGTAACCAGCTAATCTATGCTCTTTGGGCCTACCGAACGAGTGTACGAATTGCTACAGGAACTACTCCTTATAATCTTGTTTATGGTGTTGACGCTATTATGCCCTTAGAATTAGAGATTCCATCACTTAGGGTTTCTCTTAAAGGTATAGTAGATGATGACTCTTATAGAGAACAACGACTTCAACAGCTTGAGATGCTTGATGAACAGCGTATAAACGCTCTTGAGCATATTCAAGCGTATCACAAAACTCTACAACGGAGCTATAATGATAAGGTTATTCAACGTTCCTTCTCAGTAGGTGACTTAGTCCTTTATGAGAATCAGCGCAATGTGAATGCCTTGCCTGCCGAAAAGGGAAAATTCAGTCCTAATTGGCTTGGACCATATATCGTTATTGAGGATTATGGATCAGGTGCTTACAAAATAGCGGATGTAGACGGTACGCCTCTTAAAGAACCTATCAATTCTATGCACTTGCGTAGATATTATGCTTAATTCTTCATTTCTTATCTATCTTCTTTTCAATTCTTCAACATTGGATAATATGTTAGTGTTTCTTAATTAAAGCAAAATAGAATTAAATGTTATGATGTTTAATCTATATTGCTTCATTCCGGACAAGCGTGCCTTCTTACTTTATAGTTTGTCTTGAATTCATTTATGTAAATTGTAAAAGATTTACATTTCCATTATGCTAGCATATTATACAGTGTCGTTATGTGTTAAGTAGAATCATATCATGTTGTGTTTAAGTTCAAAATTAAATCACATTAGTTATATGATTCTTAGACTTAATGCATATTTCTTCCTTATCATCAATGTTGTACTTGGTTAAATATTTTAATTAAGTCACACATGTATCAATTTAATCATGGAGCATTGAGAAATCAATCACATGGAAATTAAATTCTGAACATACATGTGCATTTACCAAATGTATTAGATTTAATCAAAACAAAACATACATTGTTTTAAGCATTAAAGATAACACATTTGAGACCAAAGAGAAGCATGTATATACATATATATATGTGTGGATCGTATACAAATCTAGGTCACTATACATCCAAAATGTGACCTCTCTTTTACATCATAAAATCATCTCCTATCCCTAGGGCTAGTGGCTGGAGAGTGTCGACTGGATGCTCCCTCCTGGTCTGGCCGTGGAGGTGGACCCATAGGTGTGTAGCACGATACAGATCGTGAGTGACTCCGAGAGGAACTCCTACGATCCCTATCCATAAGGATTGCACGATAGGTGGTAGCCTCGGTCTGAGCCGCTGCTAGATCTCGCTGTGCCTACTGGAGGTCCTCTGATAGGACCCTCTCTCTCTGTCGCACCTACTGGAGGTCCTCTGATAGGACTCTCTCTCTCTCCCTCCATATATCCACCTGTACTCGGAATGGGAAAAACAAATCCTCATGCCGACCCGCATTCCCCTGAGGCCTATAGGCAATCTGTGAGGAACTGGGGATCTGTGCTATCATGGAGATGTCTGTCATTGCCTGCTGAATCAAGGAACGCCATTCCTGCACATTAGCTGTGGCAGTAGAACAGATTTTTGTTAGTACCATTCTATATCATCAAAACATTAATCAATCAATATAAACCTACTATACCTGGATCTCCCTCGCGCCAGTAGGGATCATGATATGGTAGCATCTGTGACTGGGAACCACTAGGCTCCCCTCGCTCACATACTCTATCCACGATGGGTGTAGGCTGGACGGTACTAGGGACAGGTCTCCGTATCACCTCATGTTCCCCCTGTTGGGGAATAAGAGGTGGATCCAAGACTATGGTATCGTCTCCTGAATGGTGGGGAGCTACATCTGACTCCTCCTCATCATCTCTATCCTCCTCCTCATCGTCCTCCTCATCCTCGTCCTCATCTGCATCATCACCTACATCCTCCTCATCCTCCTCTCTATCTACATCCTCCTCCTCCTCCTCCTCATCACTAGGCTGATCGCCTGTAGGTGGATCAGGATCTCCCACCTCCTCGTGACCCTCTCCCTCCTCTGGCTCCTCTGACCTGGATCCCTCATCCTCGTCTCAGTCTCCATGTCTCCATGGGCTTGCATAGCCTGTCAGATGATCTGGTGGAAAGATAGGACCTGGATATGATCTCATGAACCATGAAACATATCTACGCTGTGCTCCAGGCTCTGCAGAATAGTCAGTGACTACATCCTGATCAAATCCCTCTAAGTCTATCGTCTCAATGTCATCTACCGTCGGTCTCGCTACTACTCCCAGTCCGGGAAGGACCCGTGAGTGTCGAGTATAGATGGGCACATCGGCTGGAACACACTGCTCTAGTCCGAACTGCCATCGTACTCGGTCAAGGTAGAAAGGGACTATGATGTGTGCATATCATCCCTGCAGTAGGCGGTTCCTCTATAGACATGCTAACTATCTCTCCATACTATCCCATCTGTGCATCAGTAGGTAAGGTCTCCACACTATCACCTCGGCTGTCAGTCTGTCAAAAACTCACTCTCCAATATAATAAATCTCCAAATCTCCACTCGCTGGTAAGTGGATAAGCGAACACCCTAGGTCGCTCGCTCGCTGTACTCAGCGGAAAGCCGACGGGCCTGGTGCATGTGAAATGCTCTAAAATCCACACCTGCAGAAGTGTGCATGTCATCAAACTGCAGCCCTGTCCGAATACATACTCCTCAAGGTCGTGATAGAGATGTGCAAGCATGCTCCGACCCCACGCATACATTCTCCTATGTCTCTCCATCGCTCTGATACACCATGTGAGGCCCCCATGCATGTGTGTCCCTCGCCCATTAGGGCAGACAGCTAGTGCTATGATGGCTATCATAAGGCATCTCAGAAGTGGTATCTCCCCTATAGGATGTAAGAGCCAGCTGACCATGATACGACCTCTCGTCTCACTCGGCATGACTCTCCCTATGCAATACACCTGCTCTCTCTGATGATCCTCCGCTGACCGATCGATCGCGTATGTAACTGTCGCTCCTCTAATAGGAAGACGAAGTATACGGTATACATCCTCGAGTGTGACCGTCAGCTCTCCTACCGGAAGGTGAAAGGTGCATGTGTCAGGATCCCATCACTCCATCAGTGCCATCAACATCGCAGGATGAAATCGAATGGGCGGCATCAGAATCACGTACCACAGTCCTACAATCGATAGTGTGTCTCTCTCTGACTGAGTCAGCCACGGAATCTGATCTCGCAAAGTGCGAAGAATATGTCCCGCTGTATGCTCTCTCATGTACGGGAGACCCTGCAACATGAAAACATGACGATAATCAGTACTCGATCATCGAAATCGCAAATGCAAACTATTGTACATTGTATGCTAGCCTTGTAACCTCTCGCTAGGCCCTGATTGGGGACCATGGCGCCCTGATGGGGACCATGGCACCCTGTCAGGGACCATGGCGCCCTGAGGGGACCATGGCACCCTGTCAAGGACCATGGCGCCCTGCAGGGACCATGGCGCCCCTGTCAAGGACCATGGCACCTTGGGGGGACCAGGGCGCCCCTCAGGGACCATGGCGCCCTGGGTGGGCCCCGGTCGGCCTCAAGACCCGCATACGATCACGGAAAAGTCAAACATGCAAAAAATCAAAAGTCAAACGTTCAGTCAACTCACCTCGTCCAGTGGCTCATTGTCGATCACGGCCTGGCGCAGGATCTCGATCCTCGTGGGACGCTCCGATCATCGTGAAGGCATGATGATGGCTAGGTGGGCTTCGCTGCACTGAATAGTATTCTGAAATTGACAAAGTGATGAATACAAGTGTCACTTTCGAAGTATATACTCTCGTTTGTTTATTCTTACCTTTTGAAACCCTAATTTTTCCTCTATCACTCATTTTATCATAACTTGGGTTTGGGAGATGTGATTTTCGAGCCGTTTGTTGCGTTGGAATCGTATTTTCCTTCTCCCACTCTCGGGATGTTCCAAAAAGTGCTCTGATGAAGCCTATTTAGCGAACACCCCTCATCAATACTCTATTACACAATTTGTCGCAAGTAAACATGCTACCCTGTTTCACCTCCCTAATAAGCAAGTCGAAACAGGGGGGGCATATAGCTACTCACAGATTTCATCACTTTCCCTAGTAAGAATTAGGTGATTTTGTGATCTAACGTTGTTTTGTAGGGTGCGGTTCCTAACTGTGTACTGCAGATACCGTTGGGGGCTTCGTCCGACAACTTATGGATATATCCTTTTTCAAATAATGTTTACTTTTATGTACTTTAGCTTGCATATGCACGTAGTACTCATATGATCGCTAAAGTGGGGGCTAAATGTAGCGTCGTAAATTGTACGCACTCACTAGGGTGGTACAATTTCACACCTAGTTTAGCACCCGCCTTAGTGCATTTTGCATTCTGCAATGCATTTCTCCTTAAGCACTTAATTAATCAAATTAATTAGGTCTAAGGTCCTATTTCATCATTCTCTACATCACAAAGTTGGGCCCTTTCACTAAAGTGCGCCCTTCGCATTTTATTCTTCCTATACATCATTTAATCAAAAACCCTAATTAAGTCCTATTTCGAACTTGGGGGCTTGGTTTCGGGGTCAAAACATCTCGAAATCACCTGTAACTTTGGGATTCTCTCTAAAATCATCATATCCGACGGCCTTGAAAATTTGGTGAAAAGTTGTCAGGACCGTGGCGCCTGGTGCACATGGTCCCGGACATTTTTCCCGAAATTTTGGGAGTGCGATCCAATCATAAAATAAAGCTTAACCCCAAGAAATTGGTGGGATATTCAATATTTAGGTCGGCCAAACTACGAATTTACGATCTAGGGTTTCATACATAAGAGCTCTCTTTCCTCATTTGAAGGGATCCGATTTTGGTTTCCAGGAACTTCATATGTAGCGAAAGAGCAGATCTTTGAGGACTTCAACAACATTCAACATCATTCTATCAAGCATCTATCAAATTCATTCATCCACTTAGGGCTTGGAAGACATTGAAGAACAATAGGAGATTACCGACTGAAGATTGGCTTGTACTCCTCCCTTGAGGGTTGGGTATGATTTCGTATTATTTTCATGTCTTTGCATAAGCTTTGATACATCATTTATTCATGCTTTAGATCACATTGCATCTTGATTTAGAGCATTCACATTATCATTTACAAGCAATTAGGGTTTACTTTCTAGGTTGCTCTAGTTTGCTTTCTTGCATTTTTGGACCTTACACACACACTAGGTCTGCACACACAATACATTTTACAAAACAACTTGGCTATTCGTGGAGGTGGAAATCACCGAAGTGGGGGTTTGACTAAGGCAAAACCCTATATAGCCGCCCTTCCCCCTCTTTCAGATATTATTGCAGGTTTCGGGAATCGGACGACGTCGCGGGATACAGATCCGGAGAGAGAAGGTTGAAACAGAACTCTGTGTGAAATTGCAGAGCAGAAGACTGGGACAGGGGCGCTGGGTGCCCTAGTCCTGCCAGGACAGGGGCGCTAGGCACCCTGATCCCTGGGACAGAGGCGCTGGGCGCCCTGGTCCTCCGGACAGACAGCTTTCTGACAACTTCCCGACAGGGTTTCAGGGTGCAGAACAGTGGTTTCCGGTGCAGTTTTCAGGACAGTGGCGCTCGCGCTCCCGTCCTGAACATTTTCAATCCGATTTTGACTCTGGGTACATATCTGCATTCTTATTTTATCCTTACATTTATAGTTGTTCATTGTTTAATCTCAATTCTGCAATCTTATTATTAGTTCATACTTGCACTTTGGGATTAGGGTTTGAACTTACATTACTTAGTCTTACAAATTCAACAAGGGAATAGAAATCCTAATAGATATCCCATGGCTCTCTCTTTCATCAAAAGAAGTAGCCAATTGTGCGATATCTCTAGGCTCTTTCGTATTCCGTAATGTGTGTCAAAAGGTAGGATTAGGGTATGTTAACCTAGTCTTGCTTTTTCCCCTACACATTCCTCAATTTGAGTAGGTGTCATTTTGTAACAAGCTTTGTTTGGAGAAGTTGAACTAGGTATGAGGTCTGTCTGATGGTTAACATATCTCATAGGGGGTAAGGCATCCAAAATCTCATTGACAACTATGTCTTTGTACCAGTCTAACAAGTTTTGTACCTCTTGACATATCACCAGTTTGGTTTCAGTCTTTGTCTCTTCTTTGGGTTTCACTATGAGAGCACAAACTTGGTTCCCTTCATGTTTCAACAATTTAAAAAACTCTTTCCCACCAACCAACATAACACTTGATCCATCATGTCTTTCTTCATCGTGATCAAACAAAGGATCCATTTGAAACTTTCTACTCTCCTTGGTGATAACATAGGAATTCTTCTCCCCATCATTTATGGCTTTGACATCATACTTCCAAGGTCATCCTAACAAAAAGTGACATGCATCCATGGGTAATATATCACATAGCACACTATCCTTGTAATCTCCTATTTCAAAATCTACCCAAGCTTGCTCATCTACAAGCACATGTTGACCTTTACTCAACCAAGATACCTTATAGGGGGTGGTATGTGGAAACCTTTTCAATTTTAGTTTTTCTACCATCTCAACTGCTACTATGTTCTCAGTAGACCTTGAATCTACTATAACTTTACAAATATTACCATGAGATCTACAGGTGGTTTTTAAAAATGTTTTCCTTTGAGTAGGTTCTTTTGACTATGGTACCTTCAACAAGGTCCTTCTTAGCACAGGTTCTCTCCATCTAAGACAGGTCCTTCCTTGTTGATTGATGAGGTAACACTTTGATAGTCTTCTTCTTGCACCAACTGAGTTCTCCTATCTCCCATGTGAGATCTTGAAGTCTTTTTAGGACACTGGTTCATGGTATGCCCAACTCGATGACAATGGTAGCATTTGCCAGTGAAGACTGTGGTTCCTCTTCCTGAATTGGCAAATCTGCCTCTATAGTTATTTCTCCCTCTATAGTTGCCTCTAAATTGTCCTCCTTTGTTAGGATTATCACCACCATTCTCTGATTGATTGCCATCATCATTCTTGTTGGGATTATAGACCCTTCCAAAGGTGCCTCTTCCTCTGTAACCTTTGCCACCTCTTCCCCTTTGATTATGTTCACCCTTCCTTTTGATCATATCTTTTTCTCTCAAGGCTATTTGGAAGCATTTATGGAATGTGTCAGGTGTTATCATGTTGATCTCATCTTAAACGTTTTGTCTAAGGCCATTTAAGTACCTTGCAACCTTCTCCACTTCTTCCTCTTTCTTCCTAGCTCTTAGGGTAAGTTTGTTGAACTCCTTTGTGTAGGTACTCACATCCATTTCTCTTTGTTTAAAATTATGAAACTTCTTGTGCATCTACACCTCATAATCTACATGTAACAATTGAGTTTTAATCTTGATCTTCATTCTTTCCCAAGAGGTGATCTTCTTCCTCTTGGTTTTCTCTCTTTCTTCTTGCATCATATTCCACCACACCAGGGTTGATCCCTTCAATCTAGACTTGGGAAAATTGACCCTCTTTTCTTATGCAACTTCCTTTTATTCAAAATGATTGTTCAAGGCTTCTATCCAATCCAATAACTCTTCTCCATTTGGGTTTCCACTGTAGATAGGTAAACCTTCTATGTTGTCTTTATTGAGTGACTTGAGGGCATCTAAGAAGATCTAACAATCTTTGTCCAACTCCTTCTTTTCTGTTATGACTCCTATCACATATGCATCTTCATCATAAGTTTCATCACCCCATTCAATGACTTTGCCCTTTCCATTCTTGGTTTCTTTCTCCCGGGCTTCACTAAGCATGTCTTGGACCAACTTCCTAATGGCCTCTTGGCTCATTGCCTTTGGTGGCATGTTGATGGCTTCTGACTCTACCTCTAGGTTTGACATGCACCACTTTCTTCAATCAATTGGCTCTGATTCCAATCTAATGTAGAGTGGATTTTCTCTCACCGGTTTGTGCTACCTTGTCTAGGTGTCTCCTCCAAGATACACAATAACCATCCAATGATTCTACACCTCACACCCTCCAGGGGTCTACAATACTTACCCTCTTTAACCTTCCCAAGGTCCTTAGGCTAGGATAATCTCTTTTTGTTTTGTGAGTTCCATTTTCTTGGCTAGGAGACCCTATTTTCCCACTCCCTCTCACACTCAACCGAGAGTTCAACCCCTCTACCACAAGATCTTCATTCCCCACACTACACACATTAGGATGGGTGATTTTGGATGGATTCCCAACCTTATTCCTTATTCAAGAGCTTTGACACTTACCATTTTGGTGTTGTACAAACAAACTGCACTTTAGGCCTAACCGGAGACCTCATTCAAGTAGCCCTATCAGTAAGATATTTTGCATTTACCGGTTAAAATTCCTTAACAACCTTATGAACTCTTTTATATTCTAGACACCCTTTTTGGTCTTACATACATTATTCCAAAACTGGAGGTGGGTTTTGTCACTAACATATCTAACCCTTACCGGTTGAATTAGGCCTAATTGCCCCTTTCTAGGCCTTCAAAATAGGGTTTGAACCAAACTTCTTCACCGGTCTGATTACCTTCATGAACTGATGTTGGTTTTATGTCTATACTTCCATATGGAATTAAAAACCAATTATACTTCACCTTCACCCACCGGATTAACCCAATTAGGGCATGTCATCCATGATTTGTAACGCTTGCCAATTCAACGTGCCAAGCTTAGGGTATTGTGGAAAATATTTGGTTTGGATTCTCTTCTCTCAAAACCAAAAATAAAACATAAAATACATTCCAACCTAACATTCCACAAGGTTTCAGAGAGGAAATCCACTATGGAACGTTAGGTTGGAGCCATTTTGCTCTCAAAACCCTGGTTTTTAGGGCTCTTGAACCTGCTTGCAACAAAATGAGCTTTATTCACAACCTACAGCACTTCAAGACTCCAAATAAAATAAAATAAAATAAATGAAGGTAAGACACCATTCTAATAATCCATGTACCTATTTTGGGATGCCCAATCCGTACAGGTCATACAAACTTGCAAAGAACAACAAAAACTTGGAAGAACACACACAAATACGAAACTGAAATTGTTTATTTGCTTCAAATCTTCAACAACAATGACAATTGTTTGTCATCGGTCTTTCCAAGCCTTATACTGGCCTTGGATTAGTTACAAATTATTACAACTGATTGTGTCAACCAACTAACTGTTGGTGTATGAAAATGTTGCAAAGTTGTTGTTAGCAACTTTTGCAATTTGTTGCATAGGTGAGCGACTTTGCTCAAACCCAAACTTGCTCACTTTAAAATGACTAATATGACCTTAAAAAATTCAAAATAAAAACAACCAACCTACATTAACCCAAAAACAACTTATCATATTAAGTGCTCTACCTAGCCACCTTAAGAGCTCATATGCCAACATTGGCCAAACAAAGACTCCTAGGGACCTTACAATCATTTCAGCACACACTTAATGGCCTCCTGGCCTTATTACAAAACTAAAAACATGATTCCAACATCTTGGAAACAAAATCAACAAAAATTACTAAGTGCCCCTGCACCAACCGGACAGGGTCCTGAGGCTATCTCAAGGCTCAAAACATGAAGGGGGCAAGGAGTGAAAATGCAGAAAGGGGTCTCGGCTAGGAAGGAGGATGTTGTCACCAATGTGAGGACCCAAAATGTGGTTAAAATTGCAAGAGGCTCAATTTTATGACACTACATTTAGCCCCTACTTTAGCGGGAGAATGGCTTATACCACTACTGTCGGTAAAGTAGAAGAAAGAGAGAGATGAAGATGAGAGATGTTGACAAATACCACAAGGGGTATAAGACGTCACTAATCTTGAGGAACAAATCCCCCAATCTTAGGATCTTAACTCACTCAAACATATGCAAGAGTACACAAAACAAAAAGGAACAAGACACACAACACAAAAACAAAGCACAAAAGACACACAACAAGCACGAGACACAAGATGAGAAACAAACTAGCCAAAGAGACCTTGATACTGAGATGTCTCAACAACTAATCAAGACATAAATACCAATGCCACCACATAAACACAAGTGATCACATAAAAGAGAAAATCTAACATCATCCATGAACCATCAATAGCAAAACTATGGGTTCATGAGATGAAGAAGAGAGAGAACATGAAAACACACTTTGGTGATCCATGAGAAGAAAGGTGAAGAAGAAAGAAACCATGGACGTCTCACCCATAAAACTAGGTGATCCATGGAGAGAAGGACATGGAAAATCTCGCCCCTAGATCCTATCTAGGTGATCCATGTAAGGGAGGAGAGTGAGAACACCATTAGTTTCACTCAACCTCATGTGTGTGTGTGCAAGTGAGGTTTGAAGCACCTCATAGGAGTCTATGCCTGAGTATGCTACAACTTGTATAAAATGTATAGTACGTCTGTCAATAAAGGTGTGATATCTTGCTCTAAGATTCTTTGCTATGGTTTCGTGAATAATCGCCGTGCAAAAAGTTGTGTCATCTCGCTCTAAGAGTCTATGCTCTGGTTCCAAGAGTGACCCACTGTATAATAGAAAAGTGATGACATCTTTCTCTAAGAGGCTTCCCTCTAGTTCCAAGAATGTCTCATTGTACAAGAAAAGTGATGACACCTTTCTCTTAGAGGCCACCCTCTAGTTCCAAGAATGTCCCACTGTACAATGCATGAGAGAAATATAGTACAAAGGAGTAGTGTGGGTGCCCCCCCCCCCCCCCCTTAATATGTCAACATAGGTTGATATTGATATCTTAAGGAAAGTAGAACAAGGATACCTACTTTCATCACAAAGAAGATATCCGTTATGCAACAGTGTTATAAATCCAAGCAAGAGAGGGAATACTCTTCAAGCAAGGATAAGATAGTTTAAAAGAGATATCTTGATGTAAGTGTAAAGGTGATCCTTGGAGGAGAAGAGATATTTTTTCAAAAGACATCTACCCCCAAGAGGAGTTGTCTTAGAAAAATATAACATCTTCTAGAATGAAGTGCGGAAGAGAACAAGAATGCAATCCTTCCTCCTATTGCTAGGTGAAAGGGATTCTTGATGAAGGATGCCTCACATTTATCCCTATCAGAGATGGGTGGATTTATTATAGATGTACATTACCAAGTGTGAAAGAGGTTTTAATCAAAGACTTACACCTCTTGTATAAGAGAGAATCTTTAAGCAAACAACCAACAATTTTGCACAAGGAATGAAATCAACTAATAAAGCTTACACCATCCACACAATAGGGAAAAGTGGATCCTTAGAGAAAGAGAGAGAGAAAGAGATCATTCCCCACCAATTGTAGGACAATGAGAAGAATTACACAAATTATAGAGAGATATTACACATAAAAGACTTACCATTTCAAGCAAGGAATACATCCTAACCAAGGAACAGACATGTGCTTGCATGAAGGATAACTCCATTCAAGAAAGGACATCAAGTTCTAAATAACACAATAGAAGAGGTAATTTTCAAAGAGAGAAAGAAGAAGAAGGAGGTTCACAAAATTCATCTAAATTGAGATTATTCATGATAGACGTGTTGTTTCAAGAAAGGAAAAGATCTCACTCATGGAACAGACATGCACTCACATGAAGGAATACTCTATGCAAGAAAGGACATCAAGTTTATGAATAATGCAATAGAAGAGGTAATTTGCAAAGAGAGAGAAATAAGAATAATGAGGTTCACAAAAGTCCTCTAAATAGAGATTATTCATAATAGACGTACCATTTCAAGCAAGTAAAATATCCCACTCACAGAACACACATACGCTCGCATGAATTAAAACTTTGCACAAGAAAGGACATCAAGTTTATGAATAATGTACTCCATGAAGAAAATGGTGAAACCTTAGAAAGAGGAAAAGAAATGTTCTTGCCCCCCAAACATAGAGGCAAAAATAGACTATTATGTTTCTCACTAAGTATGATTGCACCTGAAATTGTACCACCATGAATGACAAGGAACCCCCAATAGGCAGGCTAACTATGTCACATAGTGAGAAGCAACATAATAGGAACTTGAATGTTATTTTAAATGATCATGATGAATATGCCATTCATTATCAGATGTTATTGTTAACATGCCTGAAATAATGAAATGTTGTATTTGTGTTTTCAAAGTGTGACACTCTTTAGTAGAATGGCCATGGGTTTGATGATATTTACAAAAAGAAGAATTTTGAGAATGTTGTTTATGTTTTCTTCTTCATTTAGGAGAAAGAGAAAATATTAATTGAGAATTTAGAATATTGGTCAACACATTTTCTTGTTGTAACTCAAAAGTAGAATGAGAAGATGTGGACAAAGGAAAGTGTGATTTCTCATGACTTTGTCGCTCACATTCAAGCATTTGTCCATTGTATCCATGTGTATGTTCAAAAGAAGGTTCACTCTTAGGGGGAATTGGATTAAAGTTTAAAGAGGCCCAATCAATTTCAAGATTTGTGTGAGGAGAAAAATGTGGAATATGAAATTTAGGCATCTTAGACTTTCTAGAAAAGGTAGGAGTGAAATCTAAGGACCCCCAATAATCCTCTAAGAGTTCTTCTTTAAGCACTTCTTTGGTAGGAGATGGTGTATTTGAGTGAATTGAATAGAGGATTGTAGGAACTAAGGAAGCATATGATGCTTCACTTATGGTCTCATCAACTATCTCATTAGTATATGTGTAAGGCACAACATGATAATCAGGAAGAATTTTTGGTTTCATAGGAACATGAATGGAATTGATTTGATTTTTGTTAGGATCTTGATTTTTGGGAGAGAGAGAGAATTATGATGAGAAATAATATCATCCTCTTGTTCTAAGGTATCTTTATGTTCAAGTCACTTATTAGAAAAAGGACTATCATATGTAATTAATGCTTCATCTTTAGAGGGAAGACCATGAAAAGAAGGTATGGTATCACTAGGATAAGTAGCCATAATGTCATCCTCTTGTACCAAATAATCCTTATGAGGGAGGGAATTTTTAGGAGAAGAAGGAACACAAATCTCCAAAGACATCTTTAGGAGGGAGATATTTGAAAGAAGTGTCCACATTCCCTTTTTGCACCAATGTGCCCTTATTAATGAGATCAATTTTGGGAGAGGGTAAATCATAGCTGTGAATGAAAGGGAGAACTAAATTATCATCATATGCATGAAAGGGAACATCATGAACATCTTTAATGTAACTCTAACTTAAATTAGCAAAATAAGATAAAAACTCCATCTTCATTGATGATTAAATAAGAATAATGTTCACCCCATACATGCATAGAAAATTTAATAAACGAGGGAAAAAGGAATTTGAATTGCAGATTTGAAATTTGAATTTAAAACTATGAAATTTGAATTTGTGTTCGAACTTAGAGGTTGTTAGAATTGATAAAGTACGCCAATTTTTTGGATTTGTGCAGAAAAATATAGTTAATTCCGTCTACCAAAATTTTGTGAAAAAAGTTGAGGACCGTGACGAAAGTGCACATGGTCTAACCAACTTTTTTCAAAACTTTCAGGGATGATAGAAATTATTATTTTAATGCGGAATCCAAAAACATAGTCGATTTGGAGATTTCTAGATCGATCAAATTTGCAGTCAAAGGTCGAAAATAAAGAGATCTTAAAAATTAGGGTTTTATGATTTAACCACTGAATTTTCAAAATAAAGAGATGGATTTGAATTACAATTTTGAAATAGAAATCAGATCCGAAACAAGCAATCAAAATGTTACAATTCACAAGCTTAATTTCCTCAAAATGAAAAAATAGGGTTTTTATGCAATTAACCTCTAAAATTTGCAAATATATCAAACTTGGAAATGAAAATTTGAAATTCAAATTGCAATTATTCAGATCTAAAAAATAAGAAATCAAAATTAAGATGTAGGACATCGGGTTCACCAAAATGTAAAGTGGAAAATTGAACCCTAGTGACTCCCCACCTAGGAGAGAGAAAGGGGGTCACTAGGGTGGTTTTTCACTTGGGAGAACTTTACATTCAAAAGAGGGGCTGAATCCACTAGATCCAAATCCAAGAGAGATAGGGATGTGAATTCCAAGTGGATTGCAAGGGTTGAAGTGTGATTTTCCCTCTTTTGTCAATGAGAAAGTTGACTTGTTGACTATACGGAAAAGAGAGAGGAAATGAGTGAAATGAGCATCTACCAGTTTGGGATCGCGTTGTAACTTTGGATCCAAGCTAATTAGACTAATACGAGTCTGCCCTGCAAATTTGGAGAAAATTCATTGGGACCGTGGTGGGAATGTACATGGAATTCCAAGTGGATTGCAAGGGTTGAAGTGTGATTTTCCCTCTTTTGTCAATGAGAAAGTTGACTTGTTGACTATACGGAAAAGAGAGAGGAAATGAGTGAAATGAGCGTCTACCAATTCAGGATCGCGTTGTAACTTCGGATCCAAGCTAATTAGACTAATACGAATCTGCCCTGCAAATTTGGAGAAAATTCATTGGGACCATGGTGGGAATGTACATGGTCCTCCACAAAATCCATGAAACGAAAAGGATTCTTTTGCCTCTACAAATGAAGCCCAAACTTGCAATTATAGTTGTGCACCTGCAACCTACACACAGAAAATAGAGGAAAAGGGGGTTGTGGATAGGGGTTTGCCTCAGTCAAACCTCGGTTGAGGAATCAACCTTGAAAGAAAGTAATTGCAAATGCTTGAATGTAAACAATGGAAATTTATACCTTGTAGATCTGCAACTTGTTGATGATGATTGCTTTGCCTCTTCAATGTAATCACAAGTGTTGCATGAAATAGCATGTAACATGACAAAACCCTAACATGCATACATGCTTGCAAATGAATTTTGAAATATTGCTCCAATGGATGAATGAAGAAGACTTGAATGATTGACTGCTTCATGATGTATATCTTCGCCTATGCTTTCTTATCATTCCTTCGCTTGAATTCCGCCTCCCATTCCTCCTTATGCAAATGAGAAAACCGACTCCCTTTTATACATGCCTCTTGAAGATTAATTCATCTCATAAAAGGCTGACATTGGGGAGAGTTAGAATCTCGAGGTGCAGATGGGGCCGAGGGGACCTATCTTGGGGCCACACTAAGAGGGTGGGACAACGGCGCCATGCCCCTGTCCTGCCCTACCTTGGGGCCCGGACAGGGTCCTGAGGCTATCTTAGGGATCAAAACATGAAGGGGGCAAGGGGTTAAAATGCATAAAGAGGGTCTCTGTTAGGAAGGAGGATGTTGTCGCCGAGGTGAGGACCTAAAATGTGGTTAAAATTGCAAGAGGCACAATTTTATGACACTACAACATAAAAATGGCTATGAGCAATTAAATAAATATTTTATATTTATTTAATAATTATTCTTCTATTAAATAGTTAATTTGAAAAGATTAATTTATTTAATTCATTTCATGTCCTTCTATTAATCAATTTAATTGAAACATTTTATTAATTAATTCGTTATATCCTTTTCTTCTAATCAATTAATTAAGTATCTAATATTTAATTATTCCTCTATCTACTATCCTATAGTCTTATTAATTAAATTATTTCTTAATTATTTAATCCCTTTTCCAACTCACCTTCCATCTCCACTTCATCTTTCCTTTACCAACTCATCCATCATGTGGCTAAATTAATTCAACAAAATTAAATTAAATAAATCATTTATCAACCACTTACCTCCAACTTCCAAAATAAATGAAATGTTTTGTACATACACATATTTCATAACTTTCTTCTATATTCTCTCCAACATCCCTATATTTTAGGACTTGAGTCCACTTGTCCTCTCATTCCTATATCTTCTCCAAATATCCTATATCCTCTCAAGTATTCAACTCGGCCAAGGTGAGATGAGTGACACTTGTCTTCTCCTTCCCCCTTTCACTCAACCTTCAATTTCTTGCTCATAGCCATCCAATTTGCAAGATTCGATCATGATCGTTGATCTCTGCCACCTAAGCTCATGCACTCAAAAATATATAAAAAGAGGTCTCCTAAGCCATTTTAAAACTAATAGACTAATAGCTAATCATATAGTCATTCTAAGAGTTTTCATCTTGCATCCATGAGTTTAAGTTTGAAGCAATTAGCAATTTTAGAATTTCTTTCATAGCTTAATATCTTGTTACCTTGTAGCCTAAAATTTTTTTGGTAGCTTAACAACTATCATCTTTGATTCAAATGTGCAATGGACAATAAATTAAACTGGGGTAGTTGATTTCCACATTAACGTCGCAAGTTTTGTTTAAAACGAAACCATTTTGACCCAAAGATTCAGAGGGAGTGTATAGCCACCAAAGCAATAATATCTATTTGTTTCATATATCGGGGTAGGTGGATCTTCTAAACCATTTGGTATGTCTTTCTTTTCTTCTTCATTCAGAAATTGTAGTGCACTAAATTTAGTCAAAATGCAGTGCACTGCAGCTCAAAACTATTTGGGCAAAGTGGGCTTACGTGGCATTGGAAACATCACCACTGGCCATCGATCACATCCAATGTTGTTACATTCCAAGGTGACCTTAAACCCAAATCTAGAATTGGTTAAACCCCTCATTTGCATTTTTCTCAAACAGCCAAGCGAGGCTAGATTAAGTTCATGTTCTATTTTGGGTTCAGCTCTTACCAAGTATAGGAACGGAGCCTTCAAAGATGGTTGTGTTAGAGCAGGGGCAGCTCAACAAGATGGGTCCATACCATCTGTTGTTGATGATGATGCAAAGGGTAAGCTTATGAAGACCTTGCAGATGGGATCTCTATTTGGCCTTTGGTATCTCTTCAATATCTATTTCAACATTTATAACAAACAGGTTCTGAAGGCATATCCCTTACCAATTACAATCACAAATTTCCAATTTGTAGTGGGAACTATAATGATATTATTCATGTGGTCTACTAGATTCCATAAGAGACCTAAAATAATTGGTTCATAGCTAATGGCAATTTTAACTTTGGCATGTGTCCACACCATGGGAAATATTTTTGCCAACATGAGCCTTGGCAAAGTTGTTATTTCTTTCACACATACAATTAAAGCCATGGAGCCCTTTTTTTATGTTCTCTTGTCGGCATTATTTCTTGGCGAGGTACCAAATCCATTGGTTGTGGCATGTCTTGCACCTATTGTTTGTGGAGTAGCACTGGCATCTATGACAGAGGCTTCATTTAACTGGGCGGGATTTTGGAGTGCAATGGCTTCAAATGTGACATTTTAATCTCGTAATGTTTTTAGCAAGAAATTGATGGTGAAGAAAGAGGAATCTCTCAACAATATAAATTTGTTCTCAATAATAACAATCATGTCATTGTTCTTGCTTGCTCCAGTAACTCTTTTATTTGAAGGTGTAAAGTTTACACCTACTTACATATAGTATGTGTGGCTATTTGATTGAATTTGTCAACACGGTAGGGTTTAGATGTAAAGGTGATAGCTTTAAGAGCTTTGCTTGTAGGGGTGTGCTTTCATTCATATCAGTAGGTATCATACATGATACTTCAGAAAGTATCTCCAGTTACACATTTTGTGGGTAACTGTGTTAAGCGAGTGGTTGTCATAGTGCCCTCATTTATTTTCTTTGGGACACCTGATTCTCCAATAAATGCACTTGGAACTAGTATTGCTCTGGTTGGTGTTTTTGCATATTCAAGGATAAAGCAACTGAAACCAAAGCCTAAACTGAAGGCAGAGTAAGGTTTATTGAAACTGGTAGTGAGCTTGGTTTTTAATGTAATAGATTGAGCATAGTGACAGTTGCCATGAGTTTTGTACACTATCTTTGGAATTCAAATTGATATTTCTTTTGAAATCAATGAATAATTTCTGGCGTTCACATTTTAGCAAATAAAAATAAATAAATAAAAATATCATGTCAACTTAAATCATTTGTATATGCATATCATAGTATTAGTTAACTATCAGTTCATTCTTCATATGTCATCTTGGAAGCTACCAGTGCTTGTCTGAGAGCAAATTATTTGTAACCAGGAACATTGGAGTTAGGACACAATGAGACTTAAATCATGAAAGTAATAATGTTTTTTTATTTTATAACATTCCATGTAGTTTCATTGGTTGAGTTTGGATTTCCTATAGTATTTTCTTTGTATTTTGTGAAGCTAATATGTTGCAGGTAGTATTCTGAAGATGAAATTCAAGTCGACACAATTATATTTCCCCAAAGAGATAATTTTATGGCTAACTCATGGATAGTAGAGTATGCAAACTAGTTGAGGACTCAGGTAGAGGAATGTCTTCTTAAGGCTAGGGTTCAGCTTCTTGGATTCATAATGGAAGTCAACTTATATGTATCACCTTTAGGGTCATATGATATAATATTAGGTATGAATTGGTTGTGGAAACATAGAGCTAGGGTTGACTATTTTGCTAAAACAATAGAATGTTTAGATGACCTAGGTAAGGTGTTCTTGCAAGGTGCCCAACATGAGGGCAAGTTACATCATTTGTCTAATAACCAATTAAAATGGAGTGGAAGGAAAGGGTACTAGTTGTTTATAGTTGAGATATAAGAGCTAAGTGAATCCGAAGAAATTAGGTTCCACGATGATATGATGATCTATGAAACAAACTCACATAATGGGATAGAGTCAAGGGAGAACAATAAGCAGGAAGTGTCCTTTGTAGATAAATAACCCTATCTTCGAGATAAAGAGGATGTATTCCCTGAAGAATTACTTGGAATACCACCAAAAAGGGTATTCAATTTCTCTATTGAATTGGTTCTAGGAGTGGAGCCAATATATAAATCTCACTATCGAATTACAATCATTGAACTCACAGACTTGAAAGCATAGTTGCAGGAATTATTGAACAAGGGGTCGATTCCACCCAGTGTATCATCTGTTAGAGTATTTGAGTATTTACTTGATTAATTAAACATTATTTGTTTAATTATTTAAGTTCCCTTTATCTCTTTTACACTTAAGCTAACTTTAGGTGCATGTAATTAATTATTTTCATTAATTATTATGTGCAAACCTAGGTTTTCCCTTTTAGGGTTTCTTGATGAATTAAAGGTTGAGTTCTTTCTTTTCATTGTATGAAGAAGGATTATTATTGACAATACATTTTGGAGATTATTGAGCTCTCATCTTTTGGAGCATATTTTTCCTGTGTTTATGTTCCTTCTATGATTTGCTTCCTTGCTTCTCCTTGTAACAAGTTTTTCAGCTTGCAGAGATCATTTGGGCTCCTGTGGTGTTGTATTTTCTCAACTCCTATATGGTATCAAAGCTTCAGATCTGCAGCTATCTGTTCTTGTTTTGAGAATCTTTGCATTGGAAGCAGATATGGGGTTTCAAGATTTTTTTTATGTACCTAGAGTTTGACCTTTTTTCTGAGCACTTTGGGCCTAAATGGACCTCACCATCGTGCTCAGAAGGCTCGAAAACCCCTATGGTCATGTAAAATTTGACCTATTTTGGTTCCTAAGCCTCTGGGAGTATTTTTTTCTCAGATCCAGGCCATACGGCCCTAGCATGCAGATCGAGAAAAAAAATGTTTTGCCTTTTTACGGCATGCAGGCCGGATTTTGATTTTTTATCAAAAAAAAAATCAAAAGAAGAAAAAAAGGGGAAAATAGGGTTTGAAAAGAAAAAAAAATTTCCAAAATTTAGGGGGGGCGGGGGGGGGGGGTTCCCACGGTTCGTAGGGTACCGTGGGGCCCCTACCCTGTTGCAGGCCCATACAGCAACCACCAGTAGTCTTCCCTAGCCACCGCAGCTCCCTCCCCAGCCCCTGGCCACCGCTCAACCGCTCGCCGGCCCCCGGCCTTCCCGCCGCCTGCTGGCTCCCCAGTGGTCCTACTGCCCCTAGCCCGCCACCGGCCTTCCTGCCTGCGGCCCAGCAGCTCCCACGCTGCCCTCCACAGTGCTCAACCCCCAGTAGGCTTTGCACCCTGGCCCCCGTCGCCGGCTCTCCACCTCCGCTCGGCCTCCCGGCCACCAGGAAACTGCCCAGCCACCGAAGCTCCACTCGGTCGCCACCGGAGCACCGCTCCCTTGCCTCCTCCACCCGCCTAGCCACCAAACTCTCCTTTTTGCCTCTTTCAGGGGGGTTTGGTTTTTTTGCCTTATCTTGGGAAAACAGAGTCATTTTTTCAAAAACAAATAGGCATCAGAAAGCTGGTTCCGAGCCCGACCTCATGGAGTTGGTAATTTTTTTCCAATTTTGCTGTTTGACTATGTTTTTTTTCCAATCAAAGTGAGGTCTAGTTTTTGCACTCTGAGAGCCATAGAATGAGCATCCGACCTTCATTTTTTGAAAAGTTTATATTTTTGGAAAGCATGTGTTGTGTACTTTCTAGCCATATGATTTTTATTTCTAGATTCTACTCCATGCATATTTTATTCAGTTCTTTTCTTTTCATCACTCTGATGGATATCATGGTTGTTTCAGGTCCTGGGATCTCTTCTCTGAGTATGGTGTCTCTATTTTGGTTCTCATTTCTATTTCTAGTCTTCTTATCATTGTAGCTTGTATTTATGCAAACGCACTGAGATAAAGTACCACCATGCATTGTTTACTTGGGATCATGCACATCTTGTGTATTGTTGTACATGTACTCCTTATAAAGTGCCATGAGGGGGTTGATGTTTGCCTTGTTTGCCATCTTCCTTTGTCCAATGAGTGTTCCTTCCATCACATTCACCTCATGATGTGTGTCAAGTGAGTGTTCCTTCCATGACACCATGTACTTTTCTCAACACCTTTGATGTTCCTAGTTCTTTGTCATGCAGTTCTTGTTGGTCGTTATTTTCAGTGTACCTGTCCCTCTCCCTCTTCCGCATTATGGGGAGGTTTGTCCTATTGGTTCTAATGCTTTTATGGTTTGATTGATCGGCTCTTTAGGCTTTGGTGTTTTCATGCCATCTGTATCTTTGATTTCATTTGTTTGCCTTGTTTTCCTTCTGATTCGAGTAGTGTCATTTGAGGGCACTCATACAGATTGTAGTCTTCTCTACTTGGTCATGTTCTATTTCAGTGGAGGTTCTTCAGATCAACAGTTATTCTTCGAAAGAGTTTGCAGGTTCTTCATGCTTCAGTGGTGTTCTTTTCCATCTCTTTTTGGAGAAGAGTTTTGTTCCCACGTGGTTTTCTCTATTTCTCTAGTTCATAGAGATTTCATTGTATTTGGGTACCTGATTAGGCCTTGTTGTCGGGACCCATCTTTATTGCTTTCAGTAGTTGTTCTAGGTTTTAGCTACTCCCTAAGTCTAGCTTAAGGGGGGGTGTTAGAGTATTCAGGTATTTACTTGATTAATTAAATATTATTTGTTTAATTATTTAAGTTCCCTTTATCTCTTTTACACTTAAGCTAACTTTAGGTGCATATAATTAATTATTATGTGCAAACCTAGGTTTTCCCTTTTAGGGTTTCTTGACCTATTAAAGGTTGAGTTATTTCTTTTCATTTTATGAAGAAGGATTATTATTGACAATACATTTTCGAGATTATTGAGTTCTCATCTTTTGGAGCATATTTTTCCTGTGTTTTTATTCCTTCTGTGATTTGCTTCCTTGCTTCTCCTTGTAACAGGTTTTTCAGCTTGCAGAGATCATTTGGGCTCCTGTGGTGTTGTATTTTTTCAACTCCTATATCATCATGGGGGCACCTATGATAATTTTCAAGAAGAAGGATGGAACTCTTCACCTATGTATTGACTATAAAATGTTAAATAAAATAATGATAAGGAATAAGAACCCCTTACCACGTATTGATGATCTATTTGATCAAATGTGTGGGGCCACAATATTTTCTAAGATAGACCTATCGTCAAGATGCCATCAATTGATACTCAAAGACAAGGATATTCACAAGATAGCTTTCAAAACTCATTATGGACACTGTGAGTTTGTTGTATTACCTTTTGGTCTTACCAATGCCCCAACCGCAATCATGTATCTTATGAATAATGTGTTCCATGAAGATGAACACTTTCAACACTTGTAAATAGTTTCAAAACAGCTATGGGAACACAAATTGTATGGGAAGTTATCTAATTGCACCTTCTTTCATAAAGAAGTACAATAGCTAGGGAATATTATCTCCACTAAGGGTATAGTTGTGGATCTAGCTAAAATCAAAGATATATCAGATTGGCCAACCCCAAATAATATGCAAGAAGTGAGAAGCTTTATGGATTTGGCAAGGTACTACAAAAAGTTTATAAATAACTTCCAATGAATAGCACACTCCATAACCTCACTTAAAAAAAAAGTAAAATAGTTTCAATGGATTAAAATGTGCCAGAAGGCCTTTGAACTTCTTAAGGAGAAACTGACCACAACACTAATACTAAAGGTACCAGATCAAGAGGGGCACTTTGTGGTGCTTATTAATGCCTCAGGTGAGAGGCTAGGAGGAGTTCCAATGTAGGATGGGCAAGTGATTACCTATGAATTCAAAAAAATGATGAATTATGAACAAAATTATGCACCTCATGACCTTGAGCTTGTAGCCATTATACACACCTTCCAAATATGGTAGCACTATTTATTATGGAATCCCTTTGAACTCTGTCTGATCACCAAGGGTTAAGATTTATTTTCACACAACCAAATCTTAATGGCCACTAGAGGATGTGGTTGGAATTGATTTTGGACTATAATTTTGAGATCAACTACATAAAAGGGATGTAAGTTTGGGTGGCAGATGCTTTGAGCCATGGATGACATATAACCTCCATGGTTTTAGTCAATATAGATTTGAGTGCATGAGTTTTAAAACAACTAGAAGGATATGGGTACTACTAATAAGTAAAAGTTTCCCTTCAGGCTAATCCCCAAGATCCTAGATAAGAAGGGTTCAATTTTGGATCTAACAGTTTATTAATATATTGAGACAAAATGTATGTGTCAAAATCTCCATAGCTAAGAAGATTGGTATAGAAATAAGTGCATTCGACACCATACTAGGGACACCCAGGAGTCACCAAATTCCTAGTAGATGTTAAACACCTTTACTTCTAAAAGGGTATTTAAAATGATGCCACGAGATTTGTGGCTAGTTGTTTCGAATGTTAGAGGGTGAAGAGGGAACACCAACAACAAGATTATTGCAGGCTAATGTCATGCTAGAATGGAAGTGATAAATAATCAATATGGACTTTGTCTAAAGATTGCCCATGTTAAGAAAATAGACACGGTGTTATATTAGTAGTATTTGATAGGCTTACTAAAGTAACTCTCTTTATACCTAGGAATTTAACAGATGGAGCACCCACTACAGCTAATAAATTTGAACAAGAGATATTTCAATTACATGGGGTACAAAAAAGATAATATCAGATAGGGATGCTAGAATGAAATCCAGATTTTGGCAAACTCTATTTGCAATCCTGAGAACTTAGTTAAACATTGACTTAGCATACAACCCATAAACAAATGGCTATACCTAAAGGGTCAATTAGGTTTTAGAAGACCTTTCAAGAATGTATTGCATGGACTTGAAGAGGGGAAAAACCAACAAGGTGAGATTAAGTGGTTAGTATGCAAACAAGGCATTCAAACATGAAAGCATCAAACAAACCATATAAAACACAAAACAACTATTTATACCTCGCAAATTTATACCTTCTCCTTTGGATTGAGCTTTTGATGAAGCCAAAGATGTGCCCCTCCTTGACTTGATTGGAATGGCTCCTTTGTTGAATGTGGATGGCTCTCCAAGATTGTGCACAAGATAATTAAATGGAATGGATGAAGGATTTTTACTAAGTGATGGATAAATGGAAAATTGAGTAGAGTTTGGCTGCTATGGATGATTTATGAAACTCAATTTGACAGCATAAACTTAGCTAACTCGGAGATGTCAAATAAGGGGATGGAGTCCTCAATTTGTAAGAGAAGAGGAGAGGAAATGGAGGGCTAGGATTTATCCAAGATGGAGGGTCAGGATTCTATGTGATCCCACACATGGCCCAAGAGGAGGTGTGGATACCAAGAGATATGCCTTAAAGGCATTCCTTGTCTCCACACTCCTCAAGGCTCATTGGGAATACTTCCCAATGTACCTAGGGAAGAGAAAAGAATTAAAAATTCTTAGAAAAGGATAGTCATGGGGATTAGAGGAATAAGGAGGAATTAAAAATTCCTTGGAGGACAAGATGTCTAGAGAAATGTGAGATTTTGAAAATCTCACATTCACCTAGCAAAAGTGCATTTAAGGAAGGTGGTTGGATGGAAGATACAAGGAGTTGACTTTGTGGCTAATCATGAGGATTAGCCACTAGCAACTCATTAGGAGAGGGATTAGAAAAATAATTAGGTAAGATTAGGGAAAATGGGATTTGTAGGAGGATTTGACTAGGAGAGAGAATGTGTGGAGGGAATTAAAAATTAGAAGAATAATGATAAGTGAAATTAGGGGGCTTCTAGAAGAATTCATTAGGTTAATGATGGATTAGGAAAAAGGTGATTTGTAGGAATCACCTAGATTAATTAATTAATTAAAAGGAGGAATTTGGAGAGAATTGATTTTAGGGATTTTTAGAAGAGTAAAAGTAGACTATAGTGACAACATTAATTATATTTAATTAATATTGACATGGAATAGGAATTAGCATAGGAATTTAAATAAAATAAATAATATAATAAATTTAAGTGTCTACGTTTTGCCCCTCTTTTACGCATCGACAAATTTGGCGATGGGTAAAGATAGAAGAAAAAAGATGCCCCAGCGTAAAACACGAGTGATGTATGCCCCCTCAATAATTTTTTCAGAATTTTTTAGAAAATTGATGGAAAATTCTCAAAAAGAAGAAGAAAGAAGAAGGCGTGAGAAATGAACAAGAAAGAAAGATAGAGTGGATTGAGAAAAATAGAAGAGGAGATAGAATGAGGGAGAGCATGAAGGGAATGGGCCCACAAGGGGATCCATATAGGCCACAAAGGGCCCAATGAAGGGTCATTGTTACACACAAGCATTGGAGCAACCTAGAGCCTAGAAGAAGAGGAGAGATGGATCTCATTCCCACATGTGAGTATCATGTCGAGAGGATCCAACGGTATGAGAGACCCAAGGGATATGAACCACCAGTATGTATGATTATCCTCCTCTATGATTTTTTAGATTTAGGCTAGAATTAGGGCTTAGATAAGGGTAAAAGGTCTAACGAGGTAGTCGCATTGATCGTCATTTTAGTGCACGTGCCTCTAGGGTAGCCCAAGCACTAGAAAGTAGCATGAGTGCTTGCGAGTCAATGGGGAAAGCAAGGGGGTCTGGCATGAGCACTCACATTTGGCCCAAGCACTCGCAGTGGGGGATAATTAGGTTTATAGTTATGGTAGTGAAAGGGTAGCGCGACGTGGGCAGTCGCACTAGGGAAAGTTAGGGTTAGGTTAGGGAGGGTAAAGGGGCATCGCAGCGCAGGCGCTCATGCTAGGGTAGATTAGGATTAGCTCGGGAAGGGAGAAAAAGTGTGGCATGTGCGCTCGTGCTAGTTTGGTCTAGGGTCCCTTGTGGATGTCTATTAGTGTGTGCACCTATAGAATGGTGCGAGAACTGAGTAGATCAGAGCATGCGCTAGGGAAGAAAGGGATGGAAAAATGGTCTTCAAATTTTTGGCTTGGGGTAAGGTATAGGTGTATCAGGGGATAGGATAGGGCCCAAGGAAATGAGATGATGAATTGGATTGTTGGATTCAGGTGGATTTGGGACCGTTGGCATCGAGGGAGCACAAGCCAGCGACCATGAGATTATATCGATAGTTGTGGTTGGATGAGTTAGAGATCATAGTAGTTGTGGGGTTGCATTTTGTAGGTAGGTGGTTGAGGATTTGATCCCACATGATGATGATGACAGCTTTAGTGAAGAGGTGGGATAGTAGGTATAAAATCTTTGACCTACATACTGGCAAGACGACGATGAATCTACTAGATGTATGGAGGATCTTGAAGATCCTCATTCCTGGTGTCATCCTGGAGTACCGATTACATGCGACAGATTTTTACCTTTGGGAGGTTTGTAAGTATGAGGCCCTATCGATGCTAGATAGGAACAAGATGCATTTGGGTAGGGCAATGGGTATCTGACATATTCCTCGTCTAGTACTTGTGATTTGTGGATTTTTGAGTGGGCGGATTATACCTGATCTTGGAGGACATGGGTTTCATGTTGCATGGAGCATGTGTGTTTATTACATGGTTCATGATTGTGTGGAGTATTCTTGGGGAGTCACGATGTTGGTTTATTTGTACCATGATATGCATCTCGTGGTGTACAAGGAGTATGCCGACATATCTGCAGGAGTTACACTTCTTCATATCTGGGCCTGGGAGCATATAGCAGTTACACAACCATTAGGTGTACAGGATAGGAGGGCTCGGTGGCCATATATAGATAGGTACAGGGGCCTGCTACATTATACCCAGATAGCTTCGATATGGTTTTGGCACCGCATTTTTGACGATTTCTTGCAGTTCACATGGCGGCCATTTTTGGACAGTAAGATATGGAGGGGGGACTAGTAGCTACACTGGGCTAGAGTGGAGATGTGATTGTTTGGGAGGTTTGTGTATATTATGGAGAATTATGCTCTATATAGAGTAGCGAGATAGTTCGACCTAGGCTAGGATATAGTGGGAGACATATCGTTGTATCCTTAGACTACACGAGAGGAGAGGTTTTGGGGCCTGATAGTGAGTCCATTGGAGGGCAGGACCAGTTTTTCAAATGGTACTATATTCGGTTTGGGATGAGCGGCTCAGGGAAGGAGAGGATCCAGGGACCACTGGAGGATACATGAGCTGGTGGGAGGGACATTTTCCAGTGTGCCTTACCATTCTTGGGGTTTTGGAGGATGATGAGTTGTAGCCGACAGTAGATGAGGTAGTCAGTGGGGAGGATGATGGACCTGGTGAGAGGGTTGTGGTTGCAACAGGGAGGGGTGCTGGCAGATAGTAGAGGAGGGTTAGGGTGGTATGGAGGAGAGAGCCTGAGGAAGGACTAGGATAGGCAAGAGCACTACCAGTAGGGGAGGTAGCTGAGGGAGGGGATGGTGGGGGAGATGAGGTCATACTGATGGACATTCCAAAGGCACAAGTACAGAGTGCAGGGTCAGAGGCTAGGAGAGGAGTTTCACAGGCTGATTTTGACAGACTCTAGCAGCAGACAGACTCCACCCAGGCAAGACTACACTCCCTTGAGGGCTAGCTACAGATAGAGAGAGCTGGGAAGCAGAGCTTGGAGGCAGAGATGGAGTGGTTGCGGTGGGAGATATCAGACTTGACAGAGAGTCTCCACACAGCGATAACTGAGGAGAGATAGGGAGGAGTCTAAGAGGATGTTAGAGGAGTCATGGTCAGGGACCGCTATTGGTGCCCTACAAGACATTGTATATCAGCAGGATGATGAGCTAGAGGAGTTGTAGGGTCGAGTTCAGAGGACAGACACAGATGCCACATGACTATAGGGGGAGAGAGATGTAGCATATTAGATGTTGGTCCCTATAGAGTTTGGAAAGTTATATTCTGACATGACGCAGCAAAGAGAGAGGGCGAAGAGGACATGTTGGGAGGTGGCCTACTATAGGGAGCTATACTAGGGAATGGTACCTATGGATCAGCGAGCAGCATCGTACACTAAGAGTGTGTGATCTCATGGGACACATATCTAGTGGCCCACATAGAGCTAGTAGACAAGCAGATCGGTGGGTTTTAGGCCACCTAGAGCAGGGGGAGTAGGAGGATCCAAGGGATGAGGTCCTGAGGAGGGGGCTAGGGAGACAAGTGGAGAGAGATAGCTCAATTTTGGCTTATATGTTATATTTTGACTCTTCAAGGTGATCATTGAATTATGACAGGCATATTCATATTTTTGGAGCTTATATATATAATTTTGGTGGCAATGATACATGTATCTTATTATGATGGACTCTAGTTATTTATGATGTGATGCATGGATGATAATTATGGATGTATTGTGCTGACCTGTTTGTGATGCAGGATGGATACTTATATATATGCTTATGATGTGTTACTGACATGTTTATGGATGCGAGATGGATGCATTTACATGTGTGTATGATATGTTGTGGATGCAAGAAGAATGATTATGTGGGTGCACATGTTTTTGAGATGTTTTGATGTGTATATATGTTTTATATGAGGATGTATAATGGATATGATGATGTCAAAAACTAAATATGCAATGTAATAATAGATGTGGATGCAAAATGATTTATGATAAATGATAAATTAGTCTAAATGAGTAATAAATGCAATCTACATGAGGAATGAATGATAAATATAATGCCACCTACATAGATAATGCAATGTAAATGATTAATGCTATGCAAATGATGCGATCTAAATGAATGAATAATGTAATGTAACTGCAAGGTGGACAATGAATGTAATCTAAGCGAATGAATTAATGTCATCTAATATGAATGGACAATGTAACCTAAATGACATATGCAAGATGGGTGTAGGATTCAATGCAATCTAAGTAGTTGATGCTTGTGAAAATGATGTTCTAAGTGAATAGTGTAATGGAATGAACAGATAATGTAACCTAAATGAATAGATAATGCAATCTAGATGAATAATGAAATGAATGATGCCACCTAAGTGGATAATGAAATGAATGGATAATGCAAAATGTTTTTGTGAATATGCTGACAATAGTACATTGATCTTAGATAGAAATAGAAATAGGGGAGAGAGGGGCAAATTGAAGACTCCATGAGGTTATTAGATGGATAGAATTAAGAATTTACGAAATGATGGGGAGAGTTGTGCATAAAAAATGTGGAGAGACAACCTAGTTTAATATTGCCCTAGGTAACCCGCACCACTGATTATAGGACCAATATGCCATGAGAAACCCAAGGCATGGACTGACTCATAGTCAAATGGGAATTCCCTACACACAGCTATGTAAGTGTTGAGGAACACTAATACAAAGTTGTGGGTACATGAAAGGAATCCCTCAAACACACTGATAACTCTTGTACAAGAGGAGGTAAGTGTTGATAAGCACTAGTACTAGGTCATAGGTTCATACAAGACATATCCAAAACACGTCATGCCATGAAAATATGCCCCATTATGCACCTATTGTAAACATACCCGGATATGGAAGATCTAGGCAGTCATAGATGGATGTAGTCTTAAGACAAAAAATTTAAGTCAAAATAAAAATCCAAGAAGTCAAACAAGTCACCCATACATGACCAACTGATGTCTCTTACCAAGAGTAGGATTAGGATGAAGGATTAAACTGCCAGGGAAGGGAAGGATTCATCTCTAGGGAAAAGGATATGGTGGGTGAATTTTGGACTAGGCAATTGACCATATGACCTTGAAGACTAACTTGCGGACTCAGGATTGACCTCAAGACTTGATGAAGCTCACACAAAGGCACAAGCTCAGGAAATGGGAGACAAAAGCTCAATTTGATGGGACAATATTTAATCATGATTTAGGTGAAGACTCATCATCATATGAGTGATTATTCCAGCGGGAGTGGAGGAATGTCGTGGTGGGGTAATTAGATGTTAAGATATAGCCCTCATGAATCTAAATGATGGTAAATCAGTTATTATATATATGATCGATGCCTAAAAGTCATTCTGGAGAGTGCTATTAACACACAGTCCCGATATGCAGATGGACATAAACCTTGTATACACTGTGATGAAATCACAGTGGGCACGATAGTTATCGTGCCCATGTGATTCTCGATCGCATTATATTAATGGAGCATGCAGTTTGGAAATTAAACATAAACAAACTAATTGTTATGAATGGTTGCCTCAGTAGGGGCATGTCCATACGTGGCAACTGCCACGTATGGACATGTCCCTACGTAGGCAACCTTTCCTCTTGTATTTAAATTGGATTCAATGATGGAGATGATCAATAACTTATGGCAATCAGTCTTCTAGATTTGCTATCATTATTCTTCGATCCATATTTCACAACATGGCATCAGAGCCAAGTTATTAAGAGAATAAATTAGATAGCCATAATACTCATAAGCATTTATCGGAAGTAAATAACAAATCGACGTAGAGGCTATATACACAGAGGATATATCCAACTAAGAAAATATTCAAAATGTCAAGTAATATGAGAGTGGAAGATAGACTCAAAGGAGCCTCCAACTTCGTTTCCTGGAAGATACGATTCATTGCCATTCTTGAAGAAATAGAATTAGAGTCTTACATAGAAGAAAATTTAGACATGCCAAATGATGATCTAGAGAAATCTACCTGGAAAAGGTGTAGTAATAAAGCAAAGAAAATAATTATTGACTCAGTCAAAGATCATATTCTTCCATCTATAGCCAAACTACCTAAAGCATATGAAGTATTTAAAACCATTAAAAGTACATATGAAGTTAACAATGCGACCAGAATGTTAACCTTGAAACAACAACTTTTAAACATAAAGATGATACAATATCTACATACTTTTCAAGGATATCTGAAGTAAAAGACCAATTACAAGCTATTGGAAATGAGGTAGATGATCAAGAAATCTCTCTCATATCCCTAAGAAGATTACCAATTCCATGGGAATCCTACATTCAATGTATTAGCATAACACCCCCCTTACGCAAATTTGAACAACTTAAGAATGAGTGCATTCAAGAGGAATCTCGACTAATCTCAAGAGGATTAGGGCCAAATAAAGAAGGAGAAATCCAAGCACTTAATACAAATACCTTCAACAAAAAGAAAAAGTTCTCCAAACAGAAGAGAGGAAATAAAAACCATCAGAAAATAGATATTTTTAAAATTCAGTGTTACAAATGCGAAAAATATGGGCACACTCACAGGAATAGTCCAGAAAGGAAGAAAACACAAGCTACTCTAGTCGAAGTCAAAGGAGAAAACTCACTTCTCTTCTTAGCCCTATCAAGCGAAATAAATACAAATAAAAACACTTGGATCGTAGACAGTGGAGCATCAAGGCATATAACTGGATTCAGAAATTAGTTTGAAACACTTAACGGGCACTCAAGTGAAGAGGTTACTATTGGAGATAACTCCACATATCCTGTGAAAGGAATTGGGACCTGTACTATCAAACTAAGAAATGGAGTATCTCTACAATTAAAGGATGTTTTGTTTGTACCTAGAATAAAAAGAAATCTAGTCTCAATCTCAGGCATAGCTAATCAAGGATATCGGGTTACCTTCAATGAAGATAAAGTTTTACTCTGGCCTAAAAATACAAATATCAAAAATGCTATAACAATAGGTTCAAGAGATGGTAGCCTATACAAACTATGCAGTGATCAAAAGGAAGCACTAAATCTTGAAATTTCAAATAATAATGAATTATGGCACAAAAGATTAGGACACCTAAGATATAGTGCTCTATCCAACATAAAGAATATTACTTCAGGACTGCCCCAACTAAAATTTGAACACACAGGCATTTGCAAAGGATTTTCCTTGGGAAAGAATGTGAAAGTTTATTTTCCCTCAAGCGATTACAAATCAAAATCTATTTTAGAACTAATTCACTCAGGCCTATGAGGTCCCATGTCAACACCATCCCTAACTGGATCCTTATACTACATAATCTTTGTTGACGACTACTCTCAAAAAACATGGATATATTTTCTAAAGCGCAAAGACACAAATGAAGTACTATCTAAGTTCAAAGAATTCAAGGCATTAGTAGAAAACCAGTCAGGGAAGAAAATTAAGGTGTTAAGATCCGACAATGGGGGAGAATATACATCTGACAACTTCAAAGACTTTTGTAATTCTGTTGGGATTAAGAGGGAGTATATTGTACCATATAATCCACAACAGAATGGAGTAGAATAAAGAAAGAACAAAACCATAATTGAAGTAGCAAAAGCCATGATGCATGACCAAAAATTACACACTTCATTTTGGGCAGAAGCTTCCAATACAGCAATCTACATTCAAAATAGATGTTCGCACTCAGTTCTAGAAAACATAACTCTTGAAGAAACTTTTACAGGGAACAAACCAGACTTAAGTCATTTAAGGATATTTTGTTGTCCTGTATATATACATGTTCCTAAAGAAAAGAGGACAAAACTAGAACCATTTGGAAAAAGAGGTATCTTCATTGGCTATAGTGAAAATACTAAAGGATATCGCATTTACATTCCAGGGAAAAAATCTGTTAAGATAAGTAGAGATGTAAAGTTTGAAGAAAACACTACACTCAAAGAACCTGAGGATGATAACATTACTAAAGAAGAAGAAGATCACATAACTGAGATTGCGAGGGAGAATATCATAGAAAATTCCAAACCTTCAGACACTGAGAGGAAGGACATCATAAGAGCTTCTGAACCTCTTGTTGATGAAAATATTGAAACACTCAATAACAAGAAAAGACCTTTGTGGGCAAGGAAAATGATTGAAGAGAATAATGTAGAACCAAATGAAATTTCCAAAGAAAATAAGAGAACAAGAACTCTAAAATGTTATGTTGCACTTCTAACCAAACTCACAAATTTTGAACCAACAAATGTCAGAGAAGCTTTATCAAAACAGGCTTGGAAAGATGCTATGGTTGAAGAATATCAATCTATACTAAAGAATGATGTTTGGGATATAGTGCCTAGACCAAAAGACAAATTAGTTGTCTCATCCAAGTGGTTATTCAAGATCAAATATGCATCTGATGGAAGCATTGAAAAACATAAATCTCTCTTTGTGTCCAGGGGATTCTCTCAGAAAGTAGGAATTGATTATGAAGAGACATTTGCCCCAGTTGCCCAGTATATGTTAGTAAGAACAATCATTGCAATTGCAGCATCCAAAGGATGGAAAATTTACCAAACTGACATAAAGACTGCCTTCCTAAATGGTTCAATTAAAGAAGAAGTATATATAGAACAACCAGAAGGATTCACCATACGTGATAAAAATGGTTATGTTTGTAAACTAAAGAAAGCTCTCTATGGGCTAAAACAAGCACCTAGGGCCTGGTATGCAAGGATAGACAACTATCTCTCCAAACTAGGGTACTAGCAGATCCCAACATCTACTTCAAGGCTTCAAATGGCAATATGATCATATTGGTCCTTTATGTGGATGATCTTTTGATAACAAGAAAGGATAGTCTCATTGTGAAATGTAAGCAAGATCTGGCAGCAAAATTTGATATGAAGGATCTAGGGCTTCTACATTATTTTCTGGGATTAGAAGTATGGCAGAAGAAAAACTACATCTTCCTAAATCAAGGAAAGTACACCACAGATATTCTAACTAGATTTGGGATGATGGAGTGTAAGCCATTAACTACACCAATGGAAACTAATTTGCACAAGCTAAAAATTGAGGCAGAAGATTCAGAACCTACAGATCCCACACTCTACAGACAAATCATCTGTTCACTCATGTATTTGGTAAATACTCGTCCTAATATCTGCTATGCTACAAATGTATTAAGTCACTTCATGTGTGAACCTAAGAAGATAAATCTAATGGCTGCTAAACACATTCTAAGATATTTATGAGGCACAATCGGACTTGGCTTAAAGTATGAAAATGTTGAGATTAAACTTGAAGGATATTCTGATTCTGATTGGGTCGGAAGTACCACTGACCGTAAAAGTACTACAGGGTGTTGCTTCAGGATTGGTTCTGCTATGATATCTTGGTTCAGTAGAAAATAGTCAGCAGCTGCACGAAGCTCCACTGAAGCAGAATATATGGCAGCCTCCATGGGAGCTCGTGAAGCGGTATGGCTAAGAAAGTTATTATTTAGATTATTTGGAAAAACTATGAATTCAACAATAATTCACTGTGATAATCAGAGCTTTATCAAGCTCTCAGTAAATCCAATTTTTCACAATCGATCCAAACATATTGAGATCCCTTATCACTACATAAAAGATATGGTAGATCGAAACATCATAAAACTAGTGTACATCAGTACTGAAGAACAAAATGTTGATATCTTCACCAAGCCACTTGCAAGATTGAAGATAGAATACTTCAGAAGTAAACTTGGTATGACTAGATTATAATTGAGATTATTAGCATGAAATTCCTACCATGTGTAATTTGTTCATGAATAAATAAATAAAATGTATATTGCAATATTCTAACTGTGTTCAAGAAGATGATGATCTTCTTATGTTTAAGGTTACTATTTCAAGGTGATGATCTTGACAATAGTTGACCAAGTGTCAAGATTGACTACATTAAGTTGTTGTCCCGGACTATGCCGGATATCTTGATCCTAAAGTATGTGATCATCTCATAATTGACTTCTTAAGTGGACATGTCCCTACGTAGGCAACATTTCCTCTTGTATTTAAACTAGATTCAATGATGGAGACGATCAATAACTTACGGCTATCAGTCTTCCAGAATCACGTCATTATTCTTCGATCCATATTTCACAACATTGGATAGTGAGGATGATGTATATGAGGTGATGGAACACTGACCTGATAGATGATGGATCTTGATTATTTACCTCAGTGCCTACAACAGGTTTTCACCGAGGTACTTGCCCATAGTGCCACAAAGTGATTTTCACCAATGCACAAATTGATTTTTCTTTACTTTTTTTCTTTTTTTTGTGTGTGTCACAAGCTGCATGTTTACCAAGTTTTTTCTCTTTTTTTTTGTATTTTTCTTGGTTTTTTTTTGGTTTTTTTAATTTTTTGACAATTGATGACCTTTTGAGGACTAGGCATAGAATATTTTTAGGTGCATGATGTTTATTGGATCATCCAAAGAATATCCTTCAAGAATAGCCAATTGATATGCCCCTAAACCATATTTTGTTGTGATCACATATGGTCCAAGCCAATTAGGCTCAAACTTTCCTTTTTTCTCTCTTTCTTGAAGGTTTTTCCGATTTTCCACGAGGACAAGATCACCAATTTCAAATTCCTGGAATCTGACCTTCTTTTTTTAACTCATGCGTAAGCGATTTAGATATACCTGGAGATGGTTTAAGGCCCTGAGGCATCTTTCATCCAGCAGTTCTAGCTCTTGTAGTCTAGCAACTCTGTATTCCTTGTTTGGGAGGATGTCCTATAGTGACACCCTTAGAGAGGGGATCTTGATCTCACAAGGGATGATGGCTTAAGAGCCAAAGACAAGGGAATATGGGGTGGTGTCTATGAGTGTCTGGATGGAGGTGCAGTAAGCCCACAGAGCAGGGTGGATTTGGAGGTGCCAATCACGACCAACTTCATTGATTATTTTTTGAGGATTTTGATTAGGGTTTTGTTAGAAGCCTCAGCTTGACTATTACCTTGTGGGTAATATGGGGTTGAGAAACAATGTTGGATGTCAAATTTATGACAGATCTCTTTAACATCCTAATTTTTGAATTGTCTATTATTATCTGTAATGATAACCTTGGGGATTCCATATCAACAGATCAAGTAGTTCAGAATGAATTTGGAGATCTTCTTACCAATGGTGAAGGTAAGAGGGATGGCCTCCACCCACTTGGTGAAATATTCAGTTGCAGTGAAAATGAATTTATGACCATTGGAGGATGTAGGGTGGATTTTCCCAATGAGTTCAAGCCCCCACTGTGAGAAGGGCCAGGGTGTAATGAATGGCTTCAATTCTTGTGATGGTGCATGGATCTTGTCACCATGTTTTTGGCAAGGGATACATTTCTTCACATAATTATATGCATCTACTTTCATTTTAGGCCAGTAATATCCTATTTGCAAGATCTTTTTAGCCAAGGTGAGCCCACTTGAGTGTGCCCCACAGATGCCTTTGTTAACTTCATGTAGTGCCCTTTCAGCCTCTTGTTTGTCTAAACACCTTAGGAGGGAACATCAAAATGCCTTTTGAATAAGGTGTCTCCAAGGATAGTGTAACAAGCACATCAGCGGATAAAGGTTTGTTGTTGGGTTTTGGTAAGGTGTGGGGGAATGGTGTTGTCTCTTAAGAAAGCAAAGGTCTCTTGATACTAGGGGGATTCAGGACCAACAAGTACACACAAAATTTTAGATTCTAGTAAATCATATGCCAGTATGAATATGTACCGACCAAGAACTCACACTTCTGACTATGTGTCGACATCTGAAAGAGGGAGCCAATGGCGGTCGTTGCATCTGTAGCTCTATTGTTTGTTCATAGAATTTGATCAAACTTGATCATTGTGATAAGCTGCTTAAGATCTTCAACCATACTATGATAGGGAAGAAGCTTGTCATATTTTGTTTGATATTTGTCATTGACTTGTTTTATGACAAGTTGGGAATCACCATAGACTTGTAATTCCAATATCTTTCATTGGATAGCCAAGTGTAGTCCAGTAATCAGTGCCTCATGTTTTGTGATGTTGTTGGTACATGCAAAGGCTATCTTGTATGATTTGGGATGAAATCTCCTTGAGCTGTGAGCAACAGTATTCCTTCCCCCAATCCATTTTGGGTGTAAGAGCCATCAAAGCACAACTGCCATGTGGAGGATGTGGTGACAGTCATTATGAATTCCTCTGGCAATTTTGTAAGGATCGGATGGTCACCTGGAAGTAGAGCGTCAGCCAACTAGGCTACGATTACCTGTCCTTTGATTTCTTTTCTATCAACATATTCAATATCACTCGCTTAACAACATGACCCATTTAGCGGTTCTGCTAGTGAGGGCAGCCTTTGACAAGAGATATTTGAGAGGGTCAAACTTAGCAATCAGTTTGTTTTTTTTGTTTAACATGTAGTGCCAGAGTTTTTGTGTACTAAATACCAGTGCCAAGCATGCTCTTTCAATGAGGGTATAATTGAGATCATACCCTATGAGTGTTCGATTGATGTAGTATATAGCATGCTTCTTTCCCTGATCATCTTTCTATGCCAATAATGCCCCCAATGCCACTATAGTAGCAGATATGTACAAAAGAAGAGGCTTTCTAGGAGTAAGAGGCATAAGAACTGGAGGTGATGCCATATATTCTTTGATTTTTTTCAAAAGCCTTTTGACACAAGTAGTCCCATTTGAATTTTATATCTTTGCGCAATACGTGTGCAAATGGATGGCATTTATCTGCAAGGTGCGAGATGAAGCACCTAATAGATTGGAGTTTCCCTTGGAGGTTGCGCAGCTGTCTGAGGGTCTTTGGGGGAGGCATTTCCATGATGACTTTCACCTTTGTAGGATCAACCTTGATGCATTTGTGGGAAACAATGAAACCTAGTAGTTTTCCTGATGTGACACCAAAGACACACTTCTTAGGATTGAGGCGTAGTTTATATTTTTCCAATCTTTCAAAGATTTGTTGTAAGATAGGGATGTTCTCATGTCTTGTCTTTGATTTTCCTAGAAGATCGTCCACATAGTCCTTCGTAATTTTGTGCAAGAGGTCATCAAAAAATTGTTGTCATTGCACGTCGATATGTAGTTCCAGCATTTTTGAGACCAAAAGGCATGACCTGGTAACAGAAAGTCCCCCACAGTGTTGTAAATGTAGTTTTGTGTTGATCTTCCTCTAGGATCCTAGTCTAATTATACCAAAAAAATTCATCCATAAGTGATAGAATTTCATGTCCCGCTGTGAGGTCCACAATCTCGTCTATGTTGGGGAGCACAAAATCATCCTAAGGGCAAGCCTTGTTTAGATCTCAAAAATTAGTACAGATGCAGATGCCCCCAGCAGGTTTGTCGACAAGTACAATGTTGGATACCCATTCAGGGTAGTCTATTAGATTTATTCATTATGCATCCAACATCTTTTGAAGTTCTGATTTGACCTGGAGTGCAATATGTGGATGCATCTTGCGTAACTTTCGCTTTACGAGTTTTGCATCTGGATAGACCACAAGATTGTGAACTACCAAGTCTAGATCTAGGTCTGGCATGTCAACATAGGACCAAGAGAAGTTGATTTTTGTTTATGTGAGGAAACAGATGAAGTCTTGTTTCTCTTGATCCGTGAGGGACTTGGGAATGAGCACGTTCTTTGGAATGTCTTTCATGCCCATATTGATACTATTTGTTTCCTCTATTAGCAAGTTTGACCTATCCTGTGGAAGATGACTAATGGTAGGGAGGTCAAGTCCCTCATTCTCAAGTGTTATTTCCAAGTTTTCACTTTCAGATATGCCCTTTGTTTTAATTTTTTCCTCATCCAAAGGTGCCTCGGAGAGGTTTTCACCTAGGGAATCATGTTTTTTATTTTTATTATTCTTTTTTGCGACTAAGGGCATTGACCTAACTACTAAAGTATCATTTTTCATGCATTTGAATCTCGTGCACTCTGTTGTAGTCTTCCAAATTACGTATAGTCAGGAGACTTATGAGAGAATTATCATCGGCATAGACGTCTAAAGCAGGTTTGTCTCGTTGGCCCCGATCTATAAGTTTGGGATGGACAAGATGTAGCTCATGTGGAATGGGAGGGGTTTTGGGAGTGATGGTGTTGATGTAGGTGTTAAAGAAGATGTCATCTTCATATTCAAAAGGTGTTTCATGGAACTCCTCTTCATCAGAGTCTTCAACATCCAAAGGACTTGAAGGGGCACCAGTGATAGTGATCTTAGGCACTAGAGTATACCCCAAGCCCCTGTTATACTTGTATGAGATAGGATTTATTGGTGCTTTTCTTCCTTTCTCCTTTGGTCCCAAGCCATGTCCTTTGTAACCCATCTTTTCTACTATAGCTAATGCTTTTGGATACATTTTTTTAGGTATTTTTGTTGGGTCTTCATCTTCTTCCTAGTACAACCATGAAGAGAGATTTGTCTCAAGCCACTCCTCATCAAGTGGACCTCATTGGTGAAAGGTGGTATCTTTGCATTGTATAATAGGTTTTTTGATCTTTTTTTATTTCTTTTGGTTTGTCGAATGACTTGGGAGACACTGGGAGATTGCCTATTAATAAGACATCCTCAAGTTTGTATTCTCTGCAACCATTATCCAGGATCTTGATTTCGAGCTCTGCTTGGGATGAGGTGGAGGGGATGTTTGATGTGTCAGATGGAGGAGTTGGAGAGGGTCTATTTAATGGGAAATGATATGGATGCTTCCCCTCTAGGAGCTTGCAATATTGAAAGGGTTGTGGATCACCTTTGATAGTGATCTCTCTTCCATTGAAGGTGAATTGATGCATTGATGATAAGTGGAAGGGATGGCCTGCAATGAATGAATCCATGGGCGACCAAGGAGAATATTGTAAGGGAGATCAAGATCTAGGACTTGGCAAGGGGTCTCAATTGTAATTGGGCCCACTTGAAGAGGCAAGGTGATCATGCCTTTAGAAACTCTTTCCGCATCATCATATGCTTTTATTGTGATTCTTCCTAATGTATCTGCGAGGTCCTCAGAAATCCCCAATTGTTTTATTAATGTGTATGTACACATATTGAATCTGGATCCACCATCTATCAAGATACATTTAACCTTGTGTTTTTGGATAAGCTTCGATGTGCAAAGGTTTATTATGGTCTTCATCTATAGGAACGTCATTGGAAGTGAACACAAGGTGTTGTTGGGCGGCAAGGTTGTTGTCATTCTACACTTTTATGAGAATAGTTGATATTGTCATTGATAGAAACCAACTGGAAACCAACTGGTATTCATCTGGTAAGCCACTAGCAGTTACCGGCACCGGCAATAGACATCTACATACACCGGCAGACACTTCACCGGCAGCGGCAACAATGCATACCGACACCCCAGCCGACAAGGAATAAACTTTTGTTTATTGTATTTAAATGTAATTATCTTTTGTAAAAGTCGACATGGCATATTGTAAAAGACTCATATATATGTATAAGATCTTATAGGTCATTTTAGAGAAGTAAGGATGCATGGAGAGAATAAATGGATAATATTTTTGTATAAGGAGATATAGTTGACAGCGAAGGTTTTGATTATAGAATGAGCTTATACCGGTACTGAACCTGGCATAGTTGTTGCTGATTTGAAGTAGTACATTGTATTGGATTTCATAATCCACTTTTGTAGTTAGTGTGACTCTTATTGAGCAGTGTGCTCTAGGTAGTTGGCCTTCCTGCATGTGCAGGCCCCTCATTGTAAGTAATATTTATTCATTGGCCAGTGAGTGAATATTGTGGGTCACAAATCCCATCGAGGTTTTTCTCACACTGGGTTTCCTCATTAAATATCTTGTGTTATGGTGTGTTCTCTATGTTGTCTTTGTTATTCTTATTTGTTGCATTAATTCTTATTTACTGATACACTATTTTGGGATGCAAAGTTCTTAATAAGTTTAAATATTCTGCTAACCAGTTAGATACTGATTCACCACCCCCCCCTCTCAGTATCTTTGGGATTGTCAATAATCATAACAAAGGTTTCCAATGAGAGCTTAAAATTGAGCAGCATTGATATTATCAGGAACGCGGGACTCAAGGAGGGCTTGTTCCAAAATTTCCTTGTGGACAGGGGAATTCTTGAGAAGTTCTAGGATGGAGATATGCACGGGGGTCTTCCCAAGCTAGTCAATGAGGTCATATCGGTGGGTGCAAGACATGGGGGGAGGGTTTGGTGGGGGAGGAGCTCCTTGGATAGTAACTCTTCCTCAGTGGGTGATTACGTTGCAATCATTCTAAGAGTGGGAAGTGGAAGCTGTAGCACCTTGAATGACTATCTTAGCACGGTTAGCTATGCTTTGGGAAGGAGGAAGGTTATCTCCTTGGATAGTTATGACATTGACATGGTTGTCTGCGAGCTCAATGCGACCCACTAAAAATTCAAAGCTCATTATGTGATTGGTGTAATCATAGTTCATAGCATTAGACGATGATCCTTTATCTTTATCATGTTTTGGGAAGGGTTCCTAGTACATTTTGAGTTTGTCATTGTTGTTACCAGGTTTTGAAGTTGCTACCTCAATCTCACCTCTATCAATGAGATCTTGTATGTATATTTTGAGCTTCATACACTTTTGTGTATCATGCCCATTGATACAATGATACTCACAATACTCATTCTCATTATACCACCTAGGTTTGGGTTGATTGGGGTCGAACAAACGAGTTATCAGGAAGACCACTACGTCAGCTTGGACAAGCTTTTGAAACACCACTTCAATGGGCTCGACAAGAGGAGTAAAGTCTCTTGCAGTCTTGTTATTGGATCAGGGTGGTCGCCCCTGGACTGAGACATTGTTAGGGGGTTTTTGAGATTTATTTTGATTATTTTTATTGTTGAATTGGCAATTGGTGATGGTGGGCTTTGGAGGAGCAGCCATGGTCTAAACCCATTTTGCATCAGTCGCACCATCATTGACAATGTTCTTGTTTTTGGAGAAAAATTTTGGTTTATCATTATGGTAAGAGGAATAATTTTAACTTAATTTTTGGTAATGTTTTAAGTTTCCTTCCTCTAAAAAGACACGTTCAAGACCTAGGCCCTTGTCAGTCAACTTTTGGAAAGATTTGATACATTGAGATGTCAAAGGTCTTGATAATTTAGGCACCAGATTCTTTTGAAATAATTTAATTTGGTGTTGTTTTGGCAATGTCCCAGTGGAATTTCTTGATAAGATGTCGCCATCTTTGCAAGAAGTTAGTGAAAGTCTCTTCAGGCATTTTTTTTATGTTACAAAGGTCCATCATGGAAACATCATTGGCAATGTTGTAAGCATAGTGAGCCACAAACTTTTCTTGTTAAGTCCCAAAAGGAGGTGATAAAACCTCGAGGTAAGGACGAGAACTATGCAATATCATCTCCCATGAGACTCTTAGGAAAGAGCCTTCGAAGGTATAAGTCACTATAGGAGACTTCTTGACATAAGATGTGAAACTCATGAACATGGTCTCGGGGGTCCCCTTTGCCCTCATACTCGTGAACTTAGGCATCTCAAACCCCTGGTGGCTATGGTGCAACTAATATTGATAGGTCATAAGGACAAGGACAAAATTCCTCAAACAAGGTTTTATCTTGTTAGTCCCTTCCTTCATGTCTTTGATAATGTTTTTCATGTCTTGGATTTCTTTAATGAGGTATTGTTGTGTATTTTGGACATGATGAATTATGTTTTCCCCTAGAATCAGATGAGTCATGGAAGGTGGACCACCACCACTAATGTATTGATATGATGAGGAATCGGGGATGTGAGATATGATGATTGATGTCATGGGGACTTGAGTGACAATTGGTTGTGACTCGTAAATCATTATGATAGGAGGAATTGAAGCTCGAATGAAGTTAGCGACATTGTTGAGGAGAATGTAGGATTGTGGAATAGGAATGTATGGTAGAGTAGAAGATGTCATAGAAGCATGTTGGAGAATAGACAAGATTGGATTTGATATTGGAATAGATGGTAAGAAGGAGTAAGGTGGAATGGAGACAACGAGGACGGATGTCGCAGGCACTATTGATTGGGGTTGAATGATGGGCAAGGGCGCAATTGATTGAGGTTGAAGAACAGGTGTGACAATATGAGTAGGAGCAAGGTCTCCTTGTGGTTGTTGACCAAGAATATATCTATCTAAATTGGGGGGAGTTGAGCTCTATTTTCAAGGAGAGTCTTTAGAAGAGAACTAGGATTATGTCGAATAAATTTATCCAACATTTCTTGATTTAAGATTCTTCCAATAAAGTTCGCACTTTTGGAGAAAGTTCATCTTGATCAACCATATTAGGGTCTTGTGGTTCATTATGGATGTTGGGTTGCACAATTTATGTAAGATCTTGTGTAGAGTCTTCATATAGGACACTAATGTTAGGCATGACATATTGTTGTTCGGCCATCTTTTTCTTTTGAGATCGAGTTGTGATCATACAAGAATAACCTTAGAAAGATTGATTAGAGGAAGAAGAAATTTGATGAAGGGACTTAGCAAGGATCTTGGATTTTGGATTTAATTTGGATTTGATGAAATTTGATTTTATTGATTGGTAGAGTCCTTGGATTAGGACACGGGTTTGATTAAGATTTCACCTTAGTCCTTGGATGAGGATTTTAGGTGGGAGATGTTGATGAAACCACAAGCAAGGTAATGACCAAGCTGGGTAAAATTTAGACCTTAGGATGATGATCAAATTCTTTGTACTATTAAGGATTGACTAATGATCCTAAGTAAAGTAAAGACGTGAGATAAGAGTCTTGATCGACTCAAAGGATAGGACGAAGGTAATTGGAGAGGATTCTTCTTCAAGCACAAAAGCCAAATGATTGATTGATTAACGATGAGGTCTAAATAAAACTTCACAAGGCCTAAAACCTTAACGTGAGGTTAAATTGGATTAAAAGATGATTTGATTTGGATTTGAGAGTTGATTTGATGATTGAAGATGATTTATTTGTGATCAATTGATGTGCTAAGTCCTTAGGAAATATTGAGGATGGTTGATTAAAGAGAGGTGATAGTGATGGTTAGAAAAAATTTGATGACTAGGCTATTCTCGGAATGAACATGACTCAATAGATGATTGGTTCGGATGGCAATTTGAATGAAGGTATGCAACCACCCTGATTCTAATGATAGTTGGTGTTAAAAGACAAACCTGAACCTTGATGGATGGCAGAGACTCTTAATTCATCACTAGCATCAAACTCATTGCTATGACCATGGATTTAATCGTGGTAATAATGCAAAAAGGTCCTATGTTTAAGCAAGATTTTTTGATTTGTGTACCAAAACTTCCGATGTCTAATAAGGTGTGCTTGTGTGATCTTCTTCTTCTTGATTGGTCGGTGGATTAACTTCTTGGGATGCTTATATGACTTGGTCTTATGAAACATGAGATAGACAGAGTTCCAACATAGTTTGGCACTTGTTTGGAAGACTTGAGTTTTTTATGACTTGGACTTGATTGATGTCGGTTCAAAAATTTTGTGTGACTAGGACATGACCTTGAATATGATATGGACTAGACTTGAATTTGAGGGTAATGACTAGGATGTTGACTAATTCTACTCTTAGAAAAAAGACAAAGAAAACACATTGGACATTAATTCAAATAAGTACATCAAGCATATCAAGCTACTGTAAGGAAGTGGCTGAGGAGGAAACCTTTGCTTGTTGACTCAGGTACACACCCAATAGCTAGTCAGAATATTGTCATTGGGTCTCATGCAATGGATTCCCAATGCCGTATTAGCTGACTCCAAATGATAATGGGGGCACGATATGGCAAGTCTCTTGGGGGAGTTACTATCTCCCTTGCACAAAGATTATCCACCTTTTGGAGGTGAATTGGGTGGCCTCTAATCCTAGAGTTCTTAATATGGATTTTCATTCGAAGACTACTCCTTGTAGTCGCACAAACGCAATTGAGGCCTATAGCCCTAAAAAGTACCAAGCAAGATGTAGTCACGCAAGCATGATTGAGACCTAAAGGCCCTACAAAATGCCCAATATGAGAGTGAACTCTCAAATAGCTCCGTCCTCCGAAACTTTCATCCCAAGAGGCCTATTTATTATAGTGAGTTGGAATACCCAGATCTGGTCATACTCACTTGGGTCGTTCCCCTCTCACCAATGCTTAAGCAAATCAGGAGGGTAGGCCCACTAAAGGAAAGCACATAACAAACTAGAAAAGTGCCAAAGGTTGGGATTTTTTATTGTCTAGATAGACAAGAGCATACTCTCCTACTTTCACACTTTTCCCAAACAAAATCAAACACTTTAGTTCTTTTACCTTCCTAATTAAATCTAGGTGCCTAGGATTAAAAAATAAAGACACAAGATTTGTTTGTATCTCCTTGGCAACCTACAAAACAAAATGATTAGTAGTTTAATCAATACATTATTTGGCAAGCGAGTTGCAAAACAACTGTTAGTTGTCTAGGATGATGTCTTGGATTAATCGAAAAAGCTACAAAAACTTCAAAATTTTGATTAGTAGAAAAAGGTCAGCAAAAACAGCAGTCACGTTGTTCTACAGACATTCGCGCTGAAGTGCCTAGGCAGGCACTAAAACGCCTGCATACGCACTAAAGGGGCAAAAAAATAAAAACAACAGGAATTGTATGAAAAATTAAAAATAATAGAATATACCTGTGGTCGCACTGATGTAAAATCGGACACACTAAAACGCGAGTGTATGCGCTGAAATAGGTTAGCAACAAAAAAAGTAACAAGCATAAACCTGAAAATTTGAAAATGAGCACGAAATCACTAAACTGTCTGTGCTATTCATTGGGCGCTCGCGCTAAACCAAAAATTTGAAATAAAAGATTGCAAAATTATACTAACTAAAATATTTTTTTTTCTTTTTATTGATTATTTTTCTTTTTTAGTATTTTTTGCTATTAATTAGGTAATAAAAACATAAAATAGACCAAAATATTAAACTGAAAGGAAATGTAAAAATGAAACTGGCGAATGCGTTGTTTCAATGTCGGTCGCATTGTTTTGGGATCTTGTAGAAAAGGCGAGTTAAAAATTTAAATCTTGAACGCTCACGCTAAAGCACGTGCGCATGCGCTAAAACTCTTGTCGCTCACGCTGAACCTGTGGCACTCATGCTAATTTGTAGTTGCTCACGCTGAACCTGTGGCACTCGTGCTAATTTGTAGCCACTCACATTGTTTCGATACCTGGGACAAAAAAACTCACAAAAAATCAAATTAAAAGTTAAATTTTAGGGACATGGGTCCCACCAGGTGTGCTGGAATGAAGAGGGGAAAAACCAGCAAGGTGAGGTTAAGTGGTTAGTATGCAAACAAGGCATTCAAATATGAAAGCATCAAACAAACCATATAAAACACAAAATAACTATCTATACCTTGCAAATTTATACCTTCTCCTTCGGATTGAGCCTTTGATGAAGCCAAAGATGCACCCCTCCTTGACTTGATTGGATTGGCTCATTTGTTGAATATGGATGGCTCTCCAATATTGTGCACAAGATGATTAAATGGAATGGATGAAGTATTTTGATTAAGTGGTGGATAAATGGAAAATTGAGTAGAGTTTGGGTGCTATGGATGATTTCTCAAACTCAATTTGACAGCATAAACTTAGCTAACTTGGAGATGTGAAATAAGGGGATGGAGTCCTTAATATATAGGAGAAGAGAAGAAGAAATGGAGGGCTAGGATTGATCCAAGACGGAGGGTCAGGATTCCATGCGAGCCCACACATGGCCCAAGAGGAGGTGTGGATGCCAAGAGATATGCCTTAAAGGCATTTTTTGTCTCCACACTCCTCAAGGCTCATTGGGAAGACTTCCCAATGCACCTAGGGAAGAGAAAGGAATAAAATATTCCTTGAGAGATGGGGATGAGGAATTAAAAAATTCCTCAAAAAGGATAGTCATGGGGATTGGAGGAATAAGGAGGAATTAAAAATTCCTTGGAGGAGGAGATGTCTAGAGGAATATGAGATTTGGAAACTATCACATTCACCTAGGAAAAGGGAATTTATGGAAGGTGGATGTGTAGTGTTCACCATTGATTTGACTTATTTTGACTCAAGTTGACTTTTATATTATGCTTGATAGACTCATCTAGACTATATTTGATGATTTGGATGATGATTACTCATGTGCTTCAGTTACTTATTATGGATGTTAGATACTATTAGACATAAGCTATTTTGATTATCTATATGGATGTTGGTACTATCATTAGTGATCATGTGATTTGATGATATATGTGCTCGATGGATTCTATATGCTCACTATGTGATGGATTATTGATAGATTAGATTTATCATGGTTTTGATGACGATTATGATTATGCTAACCCTACTTCATGATTACATTTTATGAGATGTGTTTCCTATTTTTTGACTGTCTTCGTGATAGAAACGATTCCACCTCACTCCTTGTGAGCGGGATGTGTCATCACAATTCTCTATCACCTGCTTGTTCTATATATGTATATGTATATGTTGTATTGTCATTTTGTGGTTGCAGGTACCAAATATCGACTCCACTTGGCTTCGCAGGTCTAAGCATGTCTTTAGTTCCAATGGCTTATGTGGTTCAAAGATGGCATGAGTTCCCCTCACATACTCTAGGTCTAAGTTGTTCACCGTGAGTAGTCATCATCTTGGCATAATTTGCCTTGTTAGTTAGTAAGCTTGGTCTTTTTGGTATTGTGAGTTCGGTTTATGTCAGTTGATTTACTTGTTTATGTTAGAGTAATCATGTGGCTCTTGATGTGTTGTTTTATATTTAGTAATGTTTATTTTAATGTACTTAATTTATTAGTTTTGAATATTTAATTATTTGACATTTATATTTATTTGACAATTAACATTTATTGATTTTATGATTATTTAATATTTGATAACCTTTATTATTGTTTAATATTTATTTTATATTTGTGATTTAATCTTTAATGGTATTTGATTATTTAATTATTTATCCAACTTTCTATGGTTTAATATTTATTTGATATCTTATATTTACTTGGTTCTCTAATTTATTTTATTAGCTTTTGGTTTATTTGATTTCAATCCCCATTTGGATTATTTATTTACAGCTTATGTTTATTTAATAGTTTGACTTTTATTCCTAAGTGGGGTGTATGAACATATTAAATTAAATAATAATAAAACATTCCCACTTAGCTGGATAGATATATTTTATATTTACTTTACCTACCCTTCACTCTCATTGGTTAAATTCAAAATGGGTGAATAAATTATAATATATGGTGGGTTGGTAAATTGTATTCCAAAATGGAATATTTTGACTGGCCAAGATTGAGCCTAGGGTTTTTGGATTATTGTTGCTTTTTATTTTCATTCCTGTGATTTTTTTGGGGTTGGTTGGCTATTTTCTGGAAATTTTTCCAGGAAGCTTTCTTCCTTGGTTTTGGTTTTCTTCTCTCGTGGTTTTGGTTGGAGCTTGGTTGGATTTCGATTTGGCTTTGTGGAAGCTCTTCTTCATCTTCATTCCATTACTTCAAGTTGCAGGTTGGAATTCTTTCACTTTGCATTTTGATTTTCAATGGCTTCTCTATGTATGCATTGTGTTTGCAAATGTTTTGGGCTGAGGTTGAAGTATTATGTTATTCTATAGTTTTATTATTGTTGAAGGTTAAATATTTGGGAAAGAAACTTTATGTTATAAGAGTTTTCATAGTTGCTGGGAAATATATATTTGGTTTTTCCTGTGTATGGTGTTTCTCGACTCTATGAAAAAAATTTGAAAATCTATGGTTGATGAATTTTTGTTTGTATGGGAGTAGAATGGTTTTCCCCTTTGTGAGTCTTTCAGTTTGTGATTATTTGGGATTGTTTGGGATTGTCTTCATTTGTTTCTTTGAGAGTTTTCAGTGGTTATGTATGTTTTATGTCATGAAGATGTTTGACTTAATCTTGGTTTTTAGAATGGGTTATTTTATTGTGTTTATACCTATGTATTCCTTGTTTCTAGGCATCTCTTTTCATATTTTTTTGAGCCCTTTAGTGAAATCTAGATTTTATTATTTTACCCGAAAGTTTTCTGATTTTTCCGTAAGATTTGTGCAAATGCGTTGTTTCTGTAAAAACATTGTTTAAATGTGTAAAAGTGTTGTTCTATTTTGCAATTGCGCTACTCTGCACAACATAAGCATTGTTTCAAAAGGCATAAGCATGAATCTGGGTATGAAAGCATTGTCTCAGGATACGTATGCACGATTTTGCAAATGAAAGCGTTGTTGTATAGAATGAAAGTGTTGTTCTTTTTGACAAAAGTGTTGTCCTATGAGACAAAAGCGCTAAATTGTCAGTGTTTTGTGTTTTCTCAGTTTTGGTCTTTTTTGAGGTATTTTCCTGAATTGATTTTTTTACCAGAGGCTTTATTTGAGGTCTGTTAATATTTTACAGTTTTGGGTTTGATCTGTTTTGATGTGTTTGATGCTTTTGAGTATATTTTATTTCTTTGTATTGTGGATATTTTAGACTCTCTTCCATGTGGATAGGCCATGGATGTTTGAGATGATTATTATGTTGTTTTGGACCAGCAAGTGGGTAGGCCTTGTTGTGATGTTATCCTTTATTTGATGGCAGCATTTGATGGCTTGATATGCCTTTGTTTATTATTGGCCAAGAGTCTCATTTTTCTATAGTGATGTTGTTGTAGCCTTGCATATGTTGTGAGAGTATGTGTGGAAGTTTTTGGCTACATTGAGTATTATTTTCATGTATTTGTGTTGGTAGAGCCTCTTGTGATTTATTGTTGATCCATATTAGGAGGAGTGGGCTTCCTTGTGATGATCAAGGTCACGAGAGATAGGCTTCCATGAGGTTCCTTGTAAGGATACATGAAGTTTATACCACCAGGGCACATTGGAGTTTTCCATGATTTGTAAATAAGTGATAACCTAATAACTAATGGGTTGGGTAGTTAGATTAAGTAATAAAGATGATAGATTTATTTGTGCCTTGTGACTTAGTCCTCTAGAGGATGTTTTAGGATAAGCATGAGAAGGTCGTGAAGACAGTAAGCTAATCTCCCTTAGTCTCTCATAGGTTGAGATGGATCCACATGTCCATCAGGATAGTGCCTTATGTTCTAATGTTATTATGTTTTAAGGATGGCATGTGATGATACCCCACTTCTATATGTGCTCCCCCTTTGAGATTTATGATTATGATTTTGGATGCATTTATGTTTTGATGATTTTTATGCCTCTGGAAGTTCATTCTTGTTGTATTGTGTGAGTTCTTGCTTGAGAGTTCGTGTGTGGTTATTTTCCTTGGTTATAGGTACCAGCTTAGGTTTTGAGTATGTGTTGGGACCTTGTGTCATCTCCTAGCATAGGGGGGTGGTTCCTTTTGTTCCATGTGGTCGAGAGGTTGGTTCTTTTTAGTCATTGGGATGTTCTCTTGGATTCTTCTTGTGTGGATGTGGATTCTTCTTCATGATGTACTATGGATGTACCTTCTAGCATATTTATGTAATGAATAAGATAGAATTTATGTAATGTAATATTCTTGTATATAGTAGATGGATTCTTGTAGTAGAAAGAGCTATGATCATGATGTATTTAATGTACTTATATTTGTAAGATGGGATGTTGTAGTTGGAAATTGGAATTAAGGCATATTTGTATGTGTACTGTTGTAGAGATGTGATCTTATAAATCATGGATATAAATGGATTTGTGTTATGGATTAGTTGTATTATCTCATGGAATGTTTAGAAGCAAGATAGAATGTAAATTAATCTTGAAAGAGGAACATTCATAGATTAATAAGTGAATATGTTAGAAGATGTGAATTGGATCTAGTAAATATGAATGATTCATATAGAGGCATTGGTAGAAAGGAAATTATGCATATCATAAGGAATAAGTAATGTTGT